>NW_005371138.1:1624565-1670936 GCF_000412655.1 Myotis brandtii
TGCTCCAGGACAGCGCGTCCGAGAGCAACATGCCTCTTCTTGCAGAGGATGCGCAAGCGGGACTGGGGAGGGGGAAGGGGAGGGGGAGGAAAGACGGGCGGAGGGGACAGGACCTGCAGCCTACCAGCAGCGCTGCTCTGGCGCCCAGCCAGACACCAGCAGATCTTACAGCCGGTGCCGCAAGCGCCCATGGACCATGCAGACCAGGCTGCAGGTGACCCGGGTTGCTGTCCTCTCCCTGCCATGGAGAGCCCTGACCTTGAATTCTCTTGCCCGGAATGACTCAAGGAGGCGAAGGCTAAGCACCCCTACTAAAGGCAGGGGCTCATGTTGCCCAGCCAGGAATGAATGCTTGGCTGGATGTGGTTGCTAACCCCATCCCCCAGGAGACTGCTATGGGGCACCCAGGAAAGCAGACCATACCTTCTGGCTTGTTTCTATAGAAGCAGCGTCAGTCAGCGGGGGTCTCCTTTCCCTCTCTCTTCTCTCAATGCCCTTGGCAATAAGGGACAACTCTCCTGGTTCTGCAGGCAATCGGAAACAGCACCACCCAGCAGCCCCCACACACTTCTAACTCACTCATTAGCATCCATCCAAATAATCAGACATTCAAGCATTTATTAAGGCTTCGCATGTGCCAGGAGGAACAGAAGATAAACAACATTCCTACACTCATAGAGCGTTTGGTCAGGGAGAGGGAGATAGTAAATACAAAGCCAGGTAATTATAATTATGACCAGGGTATTAGAGGTAAGCAGTGCTGTAAGAATGCACACTGGGACCCTAAACTATCTTGGCAGTCAGGAAAGGCTTCTCTGAGGAAGTGACACTTGAACTGCTGAGGCGGGAAGAGAAGTTATCCAGGTGGAGGGAAAGTTCAGACAAAGACCCTGTTATTAAAGTGTAAGCTCACTCCATTCACAGATGGAGATGATCAAGCAGAAGGGAACCGCCATGCTGAGACACCTGGGCCTTTGTCCAGGAGGGGACATGGGGAGGCTGCCCGGCCCTAGAAGAGCGTCTTGACGTCTGTCCAAAGAGGCCTTTATACCCTTTACCTCCCTTCCCCTGAACCATGCTGTCCGACCTCCATGGAAGAGCTCTGAACAGGGAGTGGCGAGACTTCACTTCTCGCTCCAAGTCCATCATCAGTTTGCTGTGTGGCTCTACAGAAATCCCTTCCCCTCTCTGGTTTCAGTTTTTCTACCTAAAACGAGGGGTTGGGTTACAACAGTGTTTCTCCACTTGTTTTTTAAAATCCATACTCCCTTTTGGATAAATATTCCCTTTTGGATAAATATACAAATGTCAATCCTATCCTATAGCATCTATGGCAAGCCATCAAATCATTTTCCAAATCAAAAACTATAATATTGAACAAGCTTTTAAAACTACATATGCCTTGCCGGCCGGCATAGCTCAGCGGTTGATTGTTGACCTTTGAATTAGGAGGTCACAGATAGTTCGATTCCAGGTCAGGGCACATGCCCAGGTTGCGGGCTCCATCCCAAGTAGGCATGCAGGAGGCAGCCAATCAATGATTCTCTCTCATCATTGATGCATCTATCTCTCTTTCTCTTCTCTCTGAAATCAATAAAAATATATTTTAAAAAATAAAACTACATATGCCCTCTAAGTATTAAGCAATATTCTGTCTTTAGATGTCTGATGAAGATAACTTGGAGCCAAGCTCATCCTTTTCCTGTTATTGGTCACTCTCCCTCCCACATGAACCCCTGGCCACCAGCACTTATCTCTAGCCTCCTTTCTTTTATTCTTTACAGGATAAATTGGCCAGACAATGAACAGAAACCCTGGGTCATCATAAAAAAAAAAAAAAAAGACATGCTGTGGAAGATTCCTTTGAATGATAATGTCCAGTGTTGCTGGGAAACAGACAATTTGAAGGAAGCATACACAGTTCCTGGGGACAATTTAGCAATATGAATTAAAAGCCTTAAAAATGTTCATCTCCTTTGAACCACTGATTCCACATGGAAGAATTTATCCTCAAGCATAAGTATGGATGAACACAAAGATTTATCCACAAGGATGTTCACTTCACCATTTTTATAACAGCAAGTAATTGAAAATAACCTGTTTCTCTACCTAAAATGAGGAGATTGGTTACAGTGGAATATATGCAACTTTAAAAATGATATATAGGATATTTACTATATTGAATAAAACAAAACCAAGGTTACAAAACAAGTGATTCCAATTGTGTGTGCATGAGTGTGTATGTTGCGGGGACGGTTTAAGCACCTATAATGGAGTTGCAGTGTTCCTTTTTCTTACTGGTTGACTCAGAGCCTACCCCCTAGAGCAAAACATGATGCCACTGTGATATGTCATCCTCACAAATAAATCTATTAACCCATATTAAAGTTATAGAAGCTCAATATTAAAACAGAATGAAATAAACCTTACAGGCAGGCAGAGAAAGAGTTCAATTCTTTACCATCTACTCACCATTAATCTTACAGGTAGATTGGTTTTCCCCCAGGACTTTTCATTTCATATAGATTTTTCTGTTGTTCTTTCCTTGAGTCTAGTTCAATGGTTTCCAAACTTTACAGTGCATAAAAATGACTGTCCATGGTGGTTTGGGATAATTTTGACTTAATGAGATTCCCCCCCTCCGGCCCCCCCACATTCTGAATTTAGAACCTAATCACTGTATGGAAAAAAAAAAAAAAAAAGATTACCAGATGGATATTTACCAAAATGTTAACAATGTTGGATTTTTATTTCCTCTCTTGGGATTTTCAAGTTGTCTGACAATAAACATATATTAGCTTAGTCATGAGAAAATAAATGCTGCCTAAAAATAAGTGGGTTAGCCTGGCCAGCGTGGCTCAGTGGTTGAGTGTCGACCTATGATCCAGGAGGTCATGGTCTGATTCCTAATGAGTGTACATGCATGGGTTGTGGACTCAATCCCCAGTAGGGGGCGTGCAGGAGGCAGCCAATCAATGATTCTGACTTATCATTGATGTTTCTATCTCTCCCTCTCTCTCTCTGAAATCAATAAAGAAATATATTTAAATATATATTTTAAAATAAGTGGGTTAAAAAAATCTCCAAAAAATAAAAAGAAACTGTCTTGACCTTAAAAGGGGTGACTCTGACCATGCCCTTCATATCACTACCTTCTGCAAGCTCTGATACTGTCCCAGTTGGTGCCCCAACATCCAAGGACAGGCTGTACATCGTCGCTAGGAAACCATGCAGGAAAACTGGCAAGAAAATTATTTTTACATTTACCTCCTGGGCTGTGCTTATAATAATGCTTAGCAGCTTAGACTAAAGGGTCTGAAATGAAGCAGCCATGACAGTCAGCTAATGGATCTGTCCCCTACCTCTGAAACTCTCTACCAAATATTCTTAATAAGCTGAGAACATGTAAGGCATATACCCTTGTTCCTAAGGAGGTTGAAGAAACTATTCAACCTGCTTTTCAAGACCTGGTAGTGCCACCAAGCACATTGGCAAGGACCACAAGGACCAGCAGAAAAATAACAGGCCATAAATCAAACTGGGCTCAGCCAGTAACTAGTTGGAGAATCTGTGCCTCCATTTCCCTCTGAGGAAAACAGCCTTATTAATAACGGCTCTACTTTTCTTTTAAGGGGTAGATACAAAAGCACTAATATAACAATGGGAAACTGTAACCCACCCCACTATTCTTTTGACATTGTTTCTGTAAATGCTGACTCTGACAAATATGTACCTTATAGATAAACAGCATGTTTGTATAAGAATCCTAGGAACTAGTTTCAGAAGATATAGACTCCGACCTCCAGTCACCCCAGTTCTGGGAGAGTTGCTGACTTTCAACCATAGAACCAGAATGACGTAGAACCAGGATGACGAAGACCAGGATGATGCACACCAGACCACCACTTAACCAGTTTTGAGATCATTATTAGCATGGACTGTGCTAGCCTATGCTAGCCTACAATGTAGAGAACTTTTTAGTTTATTTTTTTCTTTGTTTTTTTAATCCTCATCAAGGATATTTTTTCCATTGCTTTTCAGAGAAAGTGGAAAGGAGAGGGAGGGGAAGTAGGAGAGGGAGGGGAGGGGGAGGGAAGGGAGGGGGAGAGGGAGACATCAATATGAGAAGACACATCAATTGGTTGCCTCCTGCCCTAACCGGTTTGGCTCAGTGGATAGAGCATCGGTCTGCGGACTGAAGGGTCCCAGGTTCGATTCTGGTCAAGGGCATGTACCTTGGTTTCAGGCACATCCCCAGTAGGGGGGGGCGTGCAGGCAGCTGATCGATGTTTCTCTCTCAGCGATGTTTCTAACTCTCTATCCCTCTCCCTTCCTCTCTGTAAAAAATCAATAAAATATATATTTTTTAAAAATTGGTTGCCTCCTGCATGCACCCCACCAAGGCCAGGGATTGAACCTGCAACCCAGGTACGTGCTCTTGAACCCATGACCCCTTGGTGCTTGGACAGACACTCTTAATTTTTGACCCATACCAGACAGGGTGTAGAGAACTTTTCAACCCCCTCTCCTTGGTTTCTTTGTTCTGCTTTCCCTCTCCCTTCTTATAAAAACCTCTACCTGCACTGAGATGTTGAAATGGGCTTTGTGACAAAAGTCCCCCCATCTTCTCTGGTGGCTGACACGTGAATAAACCTCTTTCCTTTTTCACAAGCACCTGTCTCACTAGTTTGGCTTTTGTGGCAGCAGGCAGCCGAACCTTGGTTTCAGTTCATTAAGACAACGTGAACAGCATCATTTCTGTGTAGGGTGTTATTTAATGAAAATATATGCTGGGACTTCGGGGGTGGGGGTGTACTGGTTAGTTGTGGGTCCTTTGGCACAAGGCTGGTAAACAGCAATTTGCCTCATATCTCAAGCTTTCCAAGAACCTAGAGTGCTCACAAACCAGGTGGGCGAGCTGAGGTGACAAAAAGAACTGTGCTGTCTTTCTCTAGGGGCATAACTCAGGAACTCCTAAGTCAAGGACAGAAGGCAGGTGGGATTAAAACTCCAAGCTGGGGCCCTAACTGGTTTGGCTCAGTGGATAGAGCATCAACCTGAGGACTGAAAGGTCCCGGGTTCGATTCCGGTCAAGGGCGTGTACCTTGGTTGCGGGCACATCCCCAGTGGGGAGTGTGCAGGAGGCGGCTGATCGATGTTTCTCTCTCATCGATGTTTCTAACTCTCTACCCCTCTCCCTTCCTCTCTGTAAAAAATCAATAAAATATATTTTAAAAAACAAACAAACAACAACAAAAACAACAACAAAAAACTCCAAGCTGGGGACCCAGGTTCTCAAAACACAATGGGCAAAAACCACCAGGGCAGGATCAAAGGAAGAGGGATGCTTGCCTTATGTGGCCACTCTAATTCAATAATCACGTAATCCCCTACCAGACATTGCAACTTCCCAAATTCTCCGCTCAAAATAAAACACATGACTTCCAGGCGAGCCAGAGCTGCCATTAGGTTACAATTTAAATCCACCTAGAGTCTAATAAAGCTAATTTTACTGTTATGGTGTCTATTAAAACATGGGGCCTTTGTTTAGAGTGAACAGAAGGGAGGAAAGCACAGACTTCAAGGGCTAGGAATTTTGATGAATCCAGAATTATTTCTGGGAAGGAAGTCGCAGGAACAAACATGATTTTTAAAAATAACAGGCCACATGCATCCGAAGGTCCACTCTTGTACAACTATCCAGCCCCCCTGAGAGCAGGCCAACCCTCCATAGCCAGGCAACAGCTTGGGGACAGATATGAGGTACCTGCTTCACATCAATGGGAAATACAAACACACTGACCAAGGAAACCAACTTGGGCCTGGGACTTGGAACTTAAGGATCAAGATGGGAAAAAAGCCTATTTGCTCCATAGTCGGAGACCAAAAGCCACCCAAATGAAAGCTTTGAGAAAGTGAATAATAAGTAAATATACAGGGTAGGCAAAAGTAGGTTAATAATAATAAATAACAATAATTAATAAATAATAATACAAGAATAAACTCTGTGTTTCATGTACTCACAACTGTAAATCTTTTTGCCCACCCCTGTATTTAGTTACAGAATTTTTTTTAAAGCAAGAACAAAACACCCAATTAGCTAGAGCACATGTCTATGACCAGTGATCTTCAGACATCCATTTTAATTAGAAAAACTTCAGGTGATTGTTTAAAAAGCAGAGCCCAGGGGTCCATCCCCAGAGACTCTCATGACAGAAGCCTAGGGTGAGCCCAGGAACCTGTATTTAGCAAGCACCCAGGTGTTTCAGTGGCTTGTGTCTGGAGCCCACACTGTGAGATATTCAAAGCTACAGGGCCAGGAGGACCTAACACTCCTGTCTTCCCTTACCTTCTAGCAGGCCTCACCCAAATAGGCTTAAATCAATTCATAATTGTAGCAGAGTGAATTCATTTGATACCTCTTGTGAAAACTCAACAAAATGAAATCTCAACAAAATTACAACAAAACCAGGGCGTGAAGAATGCCAGAAAGGGGAAAATACAAGTAAAGGCACCACTTCCAGCACACAGGAAGTCCTCTAAAACTGGAACCTTTTTTTTAAATCCTCACCTGAGAATATGTTTTTATTGACCTTAGAGAGAGAGGAAGGGAGAAAAAGAAAGAGAGAGACATTGATGGGGGCCTCCCATTAGCACTCTGGGGATTAAAACCACAACCTACATATGTACCCTAACCACAACCTTTTGGTGTATGGGACAGCACTCCAACCAACTGAGTCACCCAGCCAGGGCAAACTGGTCTCTTTTAAACGGATTAGAATGCTATACTTTTTTATTATTATTTTTATTGATTTCAGAGAGGAAGGGAGAGGGAGAGAGAGATAGAAACTCAATGATGAGAGAGAATCATTGATTGGCTGCCTCCTGCACGCCTCCCACTGGGGATCGAGCCTGCAACCCAGGTATGTGCCCTTGACTGGAATCGAACCCAGGACCCTTCAGTCCGCAGGCTGATGCTCTATCCACTGAGCCAAACCAGCTAGGGCAAGAATGATATACTTTTGATACCTGTCTAGTCTCGCCTTGTACAGATATAAACTAAAAACTTCATGGACTCCACCAGACCTGAGTTAAAATCTGGGCTTACCCACTTATCAGCTGGGTGGCCTTGGATACGTTTTCTCTTCCCTGAGCCACTGCTTTCTCAATTCTAAAATGGGATTAAAAACATCTACCCACAGTATTATGAAGATGAAGTGTATGAGGCATAGCAGGTACTAAACAAATGGTGGCTCTCATTCATTCGATGAATCAACATTTATTAGGGCCTTCTACAAGTCAAGCATCGTAGGCATAAGACATACAGTAGAAGCAAAAGAGACATGGACAAAAATACAGATAGTAAACAAACAATTTTAGAGATTAATGTGTGTTCTGAAGAAAATAAAGCAGTCATATAGCATGATATGGGGTTTCAGGGTATTTATAGAAGCCGCCTTAGATTTTAAACTAATGTATTTAAACTGAGACCTAGGGGAAGAACATTTTAGGCACAAGAATAGGTAGGAACAAACAAAGTACACTCCTGCAAAGGAAGGACAGTGAGGCTGGAACTCAGTGACCATTGGAGAGGACAGTAAAAGGTGAAGCCGGGGAATGAGATAGCGAATATTAAGTAGAGCCGTGTAATACCTAGTGAGAATTCAGATTCCCTTCCAAATGCCATAGGAAGCCATGGAAGGTTTTAAAAGAAAAGACTGCGATGGAAGAGCCATGATCTGATACACTTTTTAAAAAGACTTCTGTGGCTACTCTAAGGAGGGAGGGAGTGGGGGCGGCGAAGGGGGCTGAGGATTAGGGCCAAGAAATAAAAACCTAATATTTCTTTAGTGCCTAACTATGTGCCCTTAACCATCCTAAGAACTGGATATGTATGGCTTCCTTTAATCGTCATGGAAACTTTTGATATGAGTACTATTACTATCCCGATTTTAGAGATGCCAAAACCCAGGCATAGAGAGATTAGGTAACTTGCCTGTCACAATGAGTGGAGGACCCAATATGCTAACCCAGATGGTCTGACTGCAATGCCTTTAAAAAGAAGTGGGGAGACTAGGTAAAGAGACCGCTGCAGGAGAAGAGGCCAGAGAGGGTGGTGGCTGGCGAGACGGCAACAGTGACGATGCTGATGGGGATTCAGCTGTGCAAAATGTCTTGATGGCGGAGCCAACAGGATTTCCTGATGGGATTTATTTATGACTGGGGTAAAGGGAAGAGAAAAAAAGCAAAGATGACTCCCAAGTTTTCGGTGTGAGCAACAGAGTGGGTGCCCGTGCAATTTCCTGAAATGATTAAGCCTGCGGAAAGAACAAATCAAGGGGAAGGGAGGCATTAAAATGAGCCAAGAACTCTGTTTTGGCCCTGGCTGGTGTGGCTCAGTTGGTTGAGCTTCATCCCATATATGGCAAGGTCACAGATTCGATTCAGGCCAGGGCACATGCAAGGGTTGTGGGCTCCATCCCCAGTAGGGGGCGTGCAGAAGGCAGCTGATCAATGTTGATGCATCGATGTTTCTCCCTCTCCCTTCTACCCTTTCTTTAAAAACTCAATGAAAACATAGTTATTTTTTAAAAGAACTCTGTTTTAGACACCGTAGGTTTGAAGTGTCTATTAGATGTCCATGTGGAGAGGCCCCGAAGGCAGTGAGCTGTGCAGTCTCCACTCAGGGGAGAGGTCAGGGCTAGAGATGTAATCAGTGGCAGCTCACCATGGCGTGATCCTACGTAGTGATCCTGACTTAGTGTAGGTGTGTTAGGGGTTGGGAAGGAAGACTCCCTCTGGTTAGCTATAACCAGCAAGAACAGAACCGCATCTCAACACAGGATGACAACTTGCCCTGAGGCTAAGCACCCTGCCCAGCCCACCCTCTGTGGTCCAGAAAATTCCGAGTCCCAGCCCATCCTCTAAGCCAGCTTCCTGGGAGCCCGTGGGAGCAGCATTCTTTCAAGATGACCTCCAGCATGCCAGGTCTCCAGGAGGCAACACAGAGGCTGGGGGGCCTGGAGGAGAGGCTGGAAATAGCAACCACAGAAGGGAGGTTATCGGACATCCTGCCGGCTTGTGAGAAGGGGACTTCTGCCCAACTCTTCCACTCAACACTCCTTTTCTCAGTCCCCCTATCATCGGAGCCTCTCTGGTGTGAGTCCCTGGAACCGCTCATAGAGCAATGATAATGAAAGGGTTTCCAAAATAAGCCTCCCACATTCAGGCTCCCCAAATGCCCGGCTGGCGTCCAGGCTGCAACCTTTCCCGAAAAATAGCAACCTCGCTTGATAAAATACTTTTGGTATTGACACCTCCTTGGCTCTGAGGAAGAGGGTGTGTGCTGGAGGTCAGGTAGAGGTTCGGGGGGCGGGGAGGGGGGGAGCGGGGAGAAGAAGCAATTTTTATTTAAAGTTTAGCTGAAATGTCAGGAACATGAAGCAGTCGTGTTACACAAAGCTTTCCAAACCCGAGAACAGCTTCCAAGGGGCTTTAAAAAATGGCTACATCAACTTGTCCAATGAAACGGCTTTTCAGCTTAACAGAAATAGTACCAGGCTGTTCTCATTCTCCTTGTCTCCTTAGGCTTCATCTCCTAACATAATGTACACTCTTGCTGGTGCTGATCGCTTTATTTCTTTTTTTTATTTTTTACCCTCCCAAATTGTCTAAGTAATAATTTATAGGGAAAGTGGGTAAAATCTTATCTCCTACCTGTGTGTGGATGATTTTGAGGTTCTTACTGTACAAACCAGGAACGACAGGACGCCAGTTCAATAACTGTGCTACTTCATCTTCCAAATCAGACTTGTCAAAGCCACGGAAGGAAATCGGAATATGACCCAATAGAAATCTATCCGCAAACAAAGCTGGGGCCTGCCAGGCCTTTCTTGGGGTGGGGAGGTCCAGGCGTGCCAGAGCCCACTGCTCTTCGCAGGTGTCCTTCGACATGCAGAGGCAAGCTTAGAATATGAAATGGCCAGCAGTTCGGGAACGCAATTTTAGAGACATGAAATGACTAGGTTTTCTAAATCACTGACAGGAGCCAAAATCCTTACTGAGACTCGTGGGCCAAAGATAGAACCAAAGCCTTATCACATTTACAAATAGCCCCTTAAGTGCCTTCTTCCGGAACACTCTAACATAAACCTGAATGCAGCAATTATTCAGCTCCCCGTGTGTAGGCAGCAAATGCTTTTGAGAGGCTCATTCTCAAGGGAGCAAAGGAAAAGTGGTATTTCTGACTAGCATTTTCCATCACCAGAAGTCATTGGAACCAATATCTTGGCGCTCTGGAGCAAGCAGTGATGACAGATGCTTATGATGCTCACCCTGAGGACTTGCAACCTTCCGGAAGAACAGACAGATCAAATTATGCCTGGCTGCAGTTTGAAATGTGTTTCGTTGCCTTCTTATCCTTTGAAGACTGACACTCCGTGCAGTACCCGGTAGGTGGCAACACTGAGCCATGGGACTATCCCATTTGCCGGTCTTGCTGAATAGAGAAAGTTTAATATAATAATAAATCCCATTCTAAATATTAGGTCTCTATTAAAATAATGACAACAGGCACAAAGTAATTAAAAATACACGCCTGACAAATTCGGAATCAAATGCACCATCAAAGTACTTCCTGGCATGTTGCCACATCTCACCACCACTCCCCCAATCACTGGGCAAATCCAATTATTCCTTGAGACGACAGAATTGGGTCTCTTCTCCCTTTCTCCCTAGTGACTTTTATGAAAATGATATTCAACTTTCATACGCCTGCACGTCAGGATACAGTGGGACAAGAGCAATAAACACATTCTCTGTGTGCAAAACACAGGGGAAATGAGTTCTGAGACTGCCTGGGCCAACCCCAGGTGTGGGCTTTCTTCCCTCGGAATGTAACAGCTGTCAGAAAGCAGCCACGGCCCGTGCCAGGAATACCCTTGCTGCGCAGCTCTAATTGCCAAGAGATAAGAAGCCATAATTCACACAGACACTTGTGGCTCAGGTTCAGACACTGCAGGCACCAAGGAAAGAGCATGCGCTCTGGAGTCAGGCAGACCTGCGTTCTGACTCTCACCAGCTACGTGACCTTGACCTTGAGCAAGCCGTTTCCCTCCCCCAGCCTCAGCTCCCTCATCCGGAAGGACCAGCAGCTACTCATACCAAGTGCCGACTGCAGGATTGGACTTAGAGCAGGTGCACAGACACTGGAGTTGTTATGATTATTATTAACAACTTCTGAAGGGTACAGTGGAGTAAAATGAACTTGGAGATAGCCCAAGAACCATGGGGTTCAAGGTGGACAAGACCCAGTTTGTACCCTTGAAGGACCTCATTGTCTGTGAGAGTGCTACAAGAATCACATAAAATCCCCGGCTGCTTCTGCCTTATTTATTTGTTCAAACGACCCTGCCCTCCTGAGACTTATAATCTAGTGGAGAAGATGAGCTTTCAAAATGATCTCCTGAGTAGATGCACATGCACATCTGTGATAAGTCCTACAAAGGAGACATCTGTAATATGCCACCTAGAATGAGGAAAGTGGCCCAGTCTGAGGAGATGTAGGATGATGAGGGCTTAATAAGACAAAGAAAGCTGAAGAGGACTTTGTACTCCACACCTACAGGGGGCCTATATAAGAAATGTAACTTAAAGGACCCCCTGACCGGTTTGGCTCAGTGGATAGAGTGTCGGCCTGTGGACTGAAGGGTCCCAGGTTCGATTCCGGTCAAGGGCATGTACCTTGGTTGCAGGCACATCCCCAGTAGGGAGTGTGCAGGAGGCAGCTGATCGATGTTTCTCTCTCATCAATGTTTCTAACTCTCTCTCCCTCTCCCTTCCTCTCTGTAAAAAATCAATAAAATATATTTAAAAAAAAAGAAATTTAACTTAAAGGACCAAACTAGAAAGCACTTTAGCTTCCTCTTAATGACTAGAACAGTGATGGCGAACCTATGACACGCGTGTCAGAGGTGACATGCGAACTCATTTTTTTGGTTGATTTTTCTTTGTTAAATGGCATTTAAATATATAAAATAAATATCAAAAATATAAGTCTTTGTTTTACTATGGTTGCAAATATCAAAAAATTTCTATATGTGACACGGCACCAGAGTTAAGCTAGGGTTTTTCAAAATGCCGACACACCGAGCTCAAAAGGTTCGCCATCACTGGACTAGAATGTTTTTCTTCTCTAACAGTAAAATTCAGAAAACCTACTCTGTTCTCTTTTTGATTTTGCTGCCAGGAAGCTCCAAGTCAAACGGGAAGCTCAGCAATAGTGCATGTATATATCTACTAGAGGCCCAGTGCACGGATTTGTGCACAGGTGGGGTCCCTTGGCCTGGCCGGTGATCAGGGCCAATCAGGGCCGTGTCCCCAAGTCTGGGGGCAGGGACTGTGGGAGGTTGGCCAGCCAGCGGGAGGGACCATGGGAGGTTGGCTGTGGGAATGCACTGACAACCAGGGGGCAGCTCCTGCATTGAGCGTCTGCCCCCTGGTGGTCAATGTGCATCATAGCGACTGGTCGTATGGTCGCTTAGGCTTTTATATATATAGATTGTCCCCATTCCCCTGGGTTTGTCTCCTTCCTCTTTTCCTTTCCCTAGTCCTGATTTCAAACCCTAGTTCTATCTTATCATTGCATCTAGGGTTCGTGAAGCTTCGGTGGAAGGAAGCAGGATACAAATAGAGACTTATTAATACTCTTTCTAAGGCTAAGGGGCTGAGCTGGAAAGAATTAACAGAGTGCCCTTTGTGTCCCTGCCCAGTGTGCTACCCCAAAAGCAGAGAAAGACACATGGCTGCTCCAATTTTATCCAAGCAGAGCATTCCATGTGATTTGTGTGATCTACACAGTCCTGCTTTCCCACCAGGGCCACTTTATCACGTTAGAGTTCTGCCCTAACAAGCAGTTCTCCTTTTGCTCATTTTTCTCTGAAACATTCACTGACCTATATTTATAGTGAACCTACATTCTGGATATTCCCGGACAGGTGTTCCCACCACTTCCCCCGCCTTTCCCCCCCCAATTGTCTCTGTTTAGCAGGCAACTCATTAAATATATAACTGGCATTTTCCTTTTGTACCTCTGAAAGGGACAACACATACATACAAATCCTTCATCAGACCATACAACACAATTTCTGGATCAGAAAAGTCGCTCTCCTCTCATGATGAATTAAACGTCCACATGTTGAAGGTTAAAGCAGAATAGAGATGAGGAGATGTGGGAGAGGCCATTGCCTTTTCCCCCCTTCAATTTGCAATTTATCTGCACCTCATTTAAAAAAATGTTCTATGAGTAAAAAGTCCATATCTTGTAGAAAACTCCATCCCTCTTCCCAGGAAGATGAAATCTTCGTAAATAATTATTAGACATAATTCCAAGAACTGCAAATTGTGGCTCTTCTTTTTTAGCCCTGGCCCCCTTTATAGGATGAAAACTGTCTCCCGAAGGAAAAAAACAAATACATAAACACAATACTGGACATTTTTAGGGGATTCAAGGACCTCCTGCAAGTCCATTCATGAACTTCACAGGCAGACCCTCCCTAAGAATGGAGCAGATACCTGAGCGTGCCCAAGACGGCAGTGTGGCAAGAACACTTGAAAAAAGATAAATGCCATAAGTAATAGTTATCTATAATGTAGATAAGAGCTATGAAGGTTAATAAAAATGAATATAAAATTCTTTTTTTAAATTCACCTTAGTGGTTTTTTTTTTAAGTGAGTCAAGTTAAAGAAAAATACCACATGGCTTCTGAAAAAATGCAGAGGTGGAAGGAATGCCTAAAGTTTAGGGAACACTGCAGAGCATAGAAGAGTCACAAAATCTAGGTTGAAAACCCTGCAAAACCATCTAAAAGTCATTATATATGTGTCCAAATGGGGGAGGTTGTGTCTAAGTGGGGGTAGGTTATGTGGGAAATCTCCTCACCTTCTGCTCAGTTTTGATGTGAACTTAAAACTGCTCTAAAAAACTGGAATTTTTTTTTAAAGTCACTCCCAAAAAGCAGCTCATTCAAGGCCACTGTTTATCCCTTTTTTCTTCCCTCCTGCTCCCCAGGCTAGCCAGCTTGGCAACACCTAGGCCCGTCACTCTTATCCCTCTGGGCCTGCCTTCCATCACGAGCCAGAGGATTCCTGGTTTGCTGCGAAAATTATGAACGGGGAAAGGCTGCCCTGGCACAGAGACGTGTGTGGGGTGAAAGGGCTGGGGATTTCCCTGAGCTGCTGGGCAGAGATTCATTGACCAGGACGAGGTGACAAAGACCAGCTCCATGTCCCTGACATCCAGGATCTGATGAGACCCAGACAGCCCACAGGAAGTGAGCCAGAAACCCAGGAGACCCGACAATGGTGCCGGGTTTGCCAAACCAAAGCCAAGGCCACTGGGGGCTGTGCAAGAAGGGTCGGGAAGGACCACCATGCAGTCTGTGTGGGTCTGTCTCCCCTTCACAACCAATCAGGACCCTAAAGTCACTTACTCAGCACGTGTCTTCCCATCTGGGCTAAAGCTTCTAGGACAACGGTTCTCAACCTGTGGGTCGTGACCCCTTTGGCGGTCGAACGACCCTTTCACAGGGGTCGCCTAAGACCATCCTGCATATCAGATATTTACCTGACGATTCATAACAGTAGCAACATTACAGTTATGAAGTAGCAACGAAAATAATTTTATGGTTGGGTCACAACATGAGGAACTGTATTTAAAGGGCCAGAAGGTTGAGAACCACTGTTCTAGGAGGAGAAGGACCACTGTGTCTTATTCTCAGCCCTGTATCTCCAGGCCCTCGCACAGTGTCCGGCACATAGTAGGCACTTTAAGGGAATGGAAGAACTGGGCTATTCTTGGGAAAGGGGAAGCAACATCTCATCTCTTCTGCCCTCTGGTGGCCAGCAGGTGCTCCAGGCTAGTAAATGCTCAGGAAATAGTTCTTTTAAAAGCAACTAAATTCCCTGCCAAAACCAGGATGTTATTTGTTTTTCTTAAGATAATTATCATTTTTTTTAAAAAAGAGCAAATAAATCTAGCAAACACAGTGCCTTTGCTTTTTCACGTTCCGCAGGTAAGTCCAGGTGGCAAATGAAGCTGGAGGAGTGAGTGGGACCATAAATAATAGCTGGCCGTGGCTGCACGCTCCTCCACCAGCCACCACTCCATCCCCAAGAAGGGGTGTAAGGATGAGTGTGGCACCAGCACCCAAGTGCCCTGACGCTGGATAAACAATGTGATGAAGGAGTGACATGTCTCTCTCTAACTCAAGCCTAGCGCCCGCCTCCAAGAAATAACTACACTGGGGAGAAGGAGCGTTTTAGAGGCAATGTCAAAGTGAGTGCCCCACCTGGCTGGGTGGGGCAGCAAGCCCCTGAGGTCACCAGCTGCGCTTTACACATGGGTGCCCCACAGTGGGGGGGTTGTTAGGGTGCCATTCCCTAGGGTCTCCTTGCCCAGTTCAATCAAATGCTGATGACCAAACAGAGGCTCCAGAATCTCACAGCTAAAAGCAATCCTCAACACCACAAACCCAGGCCCTTCCCTTTACAACATCTCTGCAGGCCACTTGGACACCCTCAGTGATGAGGGACTCACTACCTCTCAAGGAAAACGACTCCATCTTTGGGCAGCTCTATTGAAAGTCCAGCTCTCAGTTGTTTTTCTCTAAAAAAGAAGATGGTTTTCAAGGCACTCATCAACAGTCTAGCCCACGGAGAGGTGCACGACAGGAGAAATGATTCCGTTTCCCCTTCCACCAGGCTGGGGAGCTTTTAACTTAAAAGCACTGATGTAGAGAATCTCTACAACTAGAAGCGACGGCAATAAAAGCTAACGTTTACAAAACACTTACTAGGAGTCAAGCATATCTAAGAGCTTTACAGACATTCTCTCATTTAACGTAACATTTATAGTCACACTCTCCTTTGAATGAGATATTATTTATGCACTTTTTTTTTTTACCTGAGGAAATGAAGCTACAGAGTTAATATCATTTGCCCAAAGTCACACGGTGAAGAGTCAGGTGGGCTAGGTTTTGTATTTGCTGTGTTTTGTTTAGTAGTAGAACCCTTTTCTAAAAATTAGAATCTCATCATCAAAACCCAATGGATAAAATAAAGCAGCACTGTGTAAAGACCCCTACGGTAGGGCATATACTCTGATAATTATCATTAACAAACACACCTTGAATTCCTCTAGTAAAGGTGCCTCTCTCCAAGGGAGTTTTGTTGCTTTGTTCACTGCTCTGCCCAATGCTTGGAACAGCACCAGAAGGCAAGGAACAAATATTGCCGACTGAATAAATCCAACATTCACAAAGTGTTTACTATGTTCCAGGCACTGTTCTAAGGTATTCGAATGATTAACTTCACAACAGGTTCTATTCGAATGATCAACCTCACAACAGGTTCTATTAACCCCATTTAAAAGTCACTCTCATAAAGCAGCTGATTCAAGGCTACTGTTTATCCCTTTTTTCTTCCCTCCTGCTCCCCAGGCTAGCCAGCTTGGCAACACCTAGGCCTGTCACTCTTATCCCTCTGGGCCTGCCTTCTATCACAAGCTAGAGAATAAGAAACCGAGGCACAGAGAGGTCAAATAGATTTCCCAAGATCACACAGCTTGTAAGTAGCAGAATTGGAATTCAAATTGGGGTCAAGCTCTGTGTCTTTTTTTTAACTATATAGAGACATTCTATTCCCTTAATTTATAACAGGAGAAAGATCTGAGGCCTCCACAAGAGAGACTGCAACAGAAACAGTTAATGGCGGGGAACCTTGATCTTCAGCTGGGCTTTTACTATGGACTATTTCTGAACCCCTGACATCCATCCTGCCTTTTTGCTTCTTTTTATTTCTCATTATCCCACCATGAGGTAGACCTGAGAATTTGAGCACTGCCACTTTAGAGATGAAAAAACTGCTCTCAATTCCCAGGATTGCTGCCATTTTGGGAGAAATTCAGTGACCATGAGGCAGGCTAGTAAGCCAGGACAAGCGGAATAGGGAAACTGAGACAGATAGTTAAACAGCACTTTGCAGCCATCTAGTGAATCCTATCTTCCCTAAACCAAGGATACTTAAGAGTAAATGGTTGCACTTCTCCTCCCCAACCAGAGGGTAAATAACTTAAGTCATCCTACTCAGGGAGATTGATGGCAGAAATCCAACTAGTACCATTTGCCATCCACCCAAGAACAGATGAAGTTAAGAGAATAAATCTCATTTTGGTATATCAGTGCAAAGCTGATACATTTTCTATTGAGATCCTTCCCTAAGACCTCCCCTAAATGCCCAGCCTTTAAAACCCCTCAAAAGGCAAGTCCCAGCATGCTCTCCCTCCCAGGAGCACTCCCACACCTTTCCCCTTCCTCCCTCCCCCACTGCTTCCCCCACAGGCATGCATCTCTTAAACTCTACGGGACTCCATGAGGCTTGCAACCAGGGCAGCAATGGGCAGTGGTAGTTTGTCCCAGGCAAACCCCTGAGCCTGTCTCAAGGCCCCTTTTCCCTGACTTCAAAGTAGACCAGCCTGGGCTCATTTCCCCGGCCTTCCCTTGTTTCACTGTACCCAGCTTTAACCTTCACCTGGACCCATATTGTGAAATTTTTCCTACATGAAGTCAGGAACCCATACACCACCAGCAGACCCCCTCAGAGCCAGGTCCCCTTTCCATGAACAACCAGCGCCCACTCCCACTTGCCCATTACTTGGGAGCTAAATCTGCCTTTCTCAACCTCGCCATGTGAGTGCCTGGCTGGACCTCACACACTGTAATCCCGAAACAACATCAGGGGAGAGAGAAGGCAGAGGGCGAAGGAGAGGCCAAAAATGATAAGGAAAAAAAAAGTCAAGAAAAAAAGGGTAAGCAGAGCTCTCATTGCTATTTCATAGCAGTTTCATTTCCAGCCCACAGTTAGAAATGAATTGCAGTGTCCACTGTAAACTGGTGTCTTCTGGGCTTTGCAGCTTTGCAATAAAAATCCAATCTAAGCACAGAAATTTCTCCACTTAGGCTTTTTTTTGCCCCTCCTAGAAGTGCTGGGAGACTCTCTTTTAAAACAGTAGATAAGCCCCAGATGCCCTTCAGAAAGAATTTCATGAAATTCCTGCTTTTAAAAAAACACCATGATAATAAGCAGCACTGCAAACATTCAAGGTTGAGTTCAATGACGCAGAATAACTGTCCTGGATGTAAAACCTAGGCTTTGAATTTGCAAATGCAAAGTGTGCCCTTTTGCAAATGTAAAACCTACCCTTTGAATTTGCAAACAAGTAAACACGGTAAACTTTTGAACTGGCTTCCGAGACTGACTGAAAACCTGAAGCAGCGCTGTGATGAAATACAACATAAGCCACATCTGCACCTGCACACTTTCCAGGAGCCACATGAAAAAGGGTAAAAGGAACCAGTGAAATTAATTTTAATAAGACCCTTGAACTTAATATATCCAAAATATGATCATTTCAACATGGAATCAGTATAAAAGTTGTTACTGATACATTTTACATTCCATTTTTAGCATTAAATCTTCTAAATCTGTTATTTCACATTCACAGCACATCTCAATCCAGACTAACCGAATCCCAAGTGCTCAAAAGCCACACATGGCTAGTGACTACCACTTAGGACAGCACAGACCTCAAGCTGTCAAGCCCCAATCACACATGCCTGGCGCAGTCCCTGCCTCCACCCAAGGCAGGAAAGTGTGTGGACAGACCACTGCTGGGAATCAAAGGCTTTTTAACAGCAAAGAATTTGCTGTCAGGCCAAAGCACAGGCTCTTGCTCCTTATTTTACAAAATTAAATCCTATCAGAATCAACCACACACACACACACATTGCCCAGGCTTCAGAGATAAATGTTGGGAGGTGGTAACTCTGATTATATCATTGGGGGAAGGAGTGGGACTGGGAAGAAACGATTATTATAATGAAAAACTAGGGTGATAAATGGTGATGGAAGGAGACTGGACTTGGAGTGGTAAGCACATAATATAATATACAGATGATGTATTATAGAATTGTACACTTGAAACCTATATCATTTTATTAACCAATGTCACCCCAATAAATTCAATTTTTTAAAAAAGGAAGAAAAAAATGGGAATGATAATCCCTTACATCCACTTAGCACCCACAGAAGTGCTCACACCCGTCACCTCCTCCAATAGCCATGCCTAATAACACTGGCACTCTGAGAGCCGAGTGACCAATAGCCATGCCTAATAACACTGGCACTCTGAGAGCCAAGTGACCAATAGCCATGCCGAATAACACTGGCACTCTGAGAGCCGAGTGACCAATAGCCATGCCTAATAACACTGGCACTCTGAGAGCCAAGTGACCAGTAGCCATGCCTAATAACACTGGCACTCTGAGAGCCAAGTGACCAATAGCCATGCCTAATAACACTGGCACTCTGAGAGCCGAGTGACCAATAGCCATGCCTAATAACACTGGCACTCTGAGAGCCAAGTGACCAGGAGGTCCCCCAGGTAGATGGAGGCAGCACCAGGAGAAACCAAGCCCAGGATTGGCCCCACACCCTGAGCTCTGTCCTGGGTTCCCTAATTGAGCCACAAAGCAGAATTGCCTGGAGTCCTTATTTCAACACAGACTTCCAGGCCTTGCTCAGATATACGGGAGCAGCTTGGGGGAGGGGAGAAAGGCAGGACCCCAGCATCTGCATGTTTAAGACATTTCTCAGGTGATTCTGATGTTGCCTCTCTTTGGGAATGACCACACCAAACCACTTTGCAAGTAGTAAAATGCTTCTCCTTCAAAAGAAAAAAATCCAATGTGCAAAAACACACACTTGACAGCTCAGGGTGTCAGTCTCCATCCAGTCAATTTCTTCCGTTAAATTGAGCTGTTGGAGTTATTCCTTTCACGGAGGCCTGGTACAATAGACAGGTTTTTAAGGCTTGTTGAATTCACGCTGAGCAAATTGTTGAAGATGCTTTACTCTGCATCAGTGACTTCCATCCAAGGATCCTAGAGAAAATTCCTTGTCTGACTTTGATAATAATTACATAACCAATATTTACTGAACAGGTACTATGTTCCACAAATACACATCATGTCCTTTAATCCTTAACAACAATCCTATGAGGCCGGTGCTGTTATTATGCCTTACCCAATTTACAGATGAGGAAGTTGAGGCTCAGAAGAGTTAATATTTTTCATCAAACTCAATTTGAAGGTCTATATAATGCAAAACCTTCATTATTCTTCCTAAAACTAAAAAGCACTACGTTTCTTTCCAGCACCTAGTGTGTGCTGACAAACACTGGGTGACCGTTAACGAACCTGGCCCACCTTTACACAGGTGCTCCTCCTCTGTAATCCCACAGCCCACCAAGCTTGCCCTGTCCTTGACTGTTGTCCGCCTTCCCCAGCGGCCTGAGAGTATCTTGAAGATTGTACTTCTCTCTGCTGTATGTGTCTCTGTATCAGAAACTTCACAAAACCCTATGGTGCTTGGTAAGTGTTGGATGGATGAATGGACAGATGGATGGATGGACGGATGGACAGATGGGTTCAAACCTGATAGGAGGGGAGGGAGATCTAGATCAGAGGAGTTTATCAACTAGATAAATGCAAGTTCCATAAGGTTTTCTAGCAGGGACAGAATAAAAACTTTGGGTCCAGGAGTACCTGGGACTGTTTGGGAGTGAGGGGCTGCAATGTGACATGGTGTGTGTGTGGGGGTGGGGGGGTCAGAAACTTCACAAAACCCTATGGTGCTTGGTAAGTGTTGGATGGACAGATGGATGGATGGACGGATGGGTTCAAACCTGATAAGTGGGGAGGGAGATCTAGATCAGAGGAGTTTATCAACTAGATAAATGCAAGTTCCATAAGTTTTTCTAGCAGGGACAGAATAAAAACTTTGGGTCCAGGAGTACCTGGGACTGTTTGGGAGTGAGGGGCTGCAATGTGACATGGTGTGTGTGGGGTGGGGGGGGGTGTTAGAAGGCCCTACAGACAGTGATCTGAAGGGAAGAAGGCACAGCACCTGAGTGCAGCAAAGGCCAAATTACAAGAAGAAACAGAGATCTGGGCCTAGGGAAAGGCTGGACTATGTGCCCAGCAGGCACCTGAGCAGGAACAAAAGTCCTACAAAGTCTCCTGGTTTCACTCTCTGGCCTCAGAGGCCATCACCCTTTGCTCTGCCATTAAGTCACTTGTGCTTTTGTTTTTGTTCTTAAAGGAAAAGAATATTCTCTGCCTCACAATCCCAGTCTGCTCATGACCAAGCCACAGACAGGAGCGCCCCAGACTCCCTCCACTGTGGCGTCATTTAGGGGAAGCCAGAGAGGCTGGCTCCACCTGGAAAGGTCCTGGCCTTCCCAAGTCCTCCTCACGGGGGCAGCAGAGACCGCCTGCGGCACCACCCACACTTTCCCCATCAGCAGAGCCGGCTGGGGGAGTCAGTACCCCGTATCCTGTCAACCAGAGCTGAGGCCTCCGGGTTTCTCCCAACCAGTTAGTCACTGGATAACCAGCACTAAAGAGGACTGGATACCCCCAGCTGCCAGAGCCCCCAACCCTCAGACACACACACACACACACACACACACACACACACTGAAAGTGTAAATCCTCCTTCCTCATTCATATCACAAGGCAGGATTACATCAACTTTAAAGGGAGGGGAGTTGGAACTTTGAAATTGGATGTGAATATATTTAGGGCTTGGGAATCACTGAAATTTCTGCTTGTTGGTGTTGACTTTTTTTGATGTGTTCAAAGAATTTCACTTCAAGTGTCTCCCAAGAGGCTCGCAGATCAGGGATACACAGAGGGTGCCTCAAAGCTGCCCACAATGCCGACTTCAGTGCCTAATTAGAATAGCAAATCAGGGTATTTGAAGGCAAATCAGGTGTTGAAATGAAATTTCTGTAGCAAACAGCAAAGAGTATTCATTACTGACAGGCCCCAACTTGCTGTGAGTCTTAATGAGCATTCTGTTAGACTCGGCTCTGGCAACACTCACACACACACCACAGAGGAGACCTGGGGGAACATTCCCTCAGCCTCCTCTCTGCTCTGTGAAGTATTTTCCTCTCTACTGATCAAAGTAGAGGAAGAAGGAGTCATTCTCAAGTTTAAATCCCTCAACCCAGCTGAGGAATTCCTGGGCCCCTAATCCCGCAGTGAAAGGGCAGAGTGATTGGGTCATCTGGGCTACCTTGGCATCAGCAAGCACACACCCCCATTCCCTCCCTCCCCCCTTCCCATCCCCCCCAGCAGGGAAGCACTCCGCGCCTGGGCCCTGCAGCCTGTGAGCTGCAGCACCTGCAAGCCCCTGTGGCAACCACTGAATAGGCTCCTCTTCTCAGCCTGGGGTTGTAAAAGCACATGGAAAGTATCAGAATGCCCTGCACTGCCTCACCCTCCATTTCCCTCACACCAGGAAGGTGACAATAGTCACAGCAACCAGAAAGGAAGGACAGGTAAGGCGGTACCTGCACAAATACGTATATTCACACACATATACACACATCACACACATACATACAGATGACTGGGCGAGCTGTGAGGCAGGATGAAAGAGGGACGGGCACACACACACACACACACACACACACTGCACAGGAGCTGGAGAAGATTAGAGGAGGGTGGGGGGAAGCACAGGAACTTGAAAAGATACTTTCCCACATCAAATATGGATAGGAGTGTTTTAGGACTTAATCATGAGCTCCAGGATCCCCAGCCCTCTCCACAAAGCCCTTCCCCAACTCCCCTGCTCCCCAGGGACATCCTCACACACAGAGAGAACAGCAGACCCAGCAGGGACAGGGCCACACAGATGCCCAGCCTCCAGCCTCCTCAGCATCATCTTCAGGGCAGGAAGCATGGCATCCAAGCCCTTGTCACCTGAGTCTTTCTTCTGTTTCCCCTCATGCATTCCATCCAGATCCAGCCAACCCAGACCCCTTGTCATCTCCTCACTCTGGCTTGTCGTGTCCCCATCTCCATGCCTTGCACATGTTGGTTCCTCTTCCCAGAAAGCCCCCCAACTCCCCCTCTTTACCCTCTCTCTCCCCATCTCTATTTAACAAGCCATGTCTGTCCATCCATTTCCTGATAACACCCCCCCTTTGTGCTCTCTTCCCATTCACCATTGCACAAAAGCCACGCCTTCCCCCCAAAGCCCCATCTTCCCTGCAAGAGGAGAGGGGTAGACAGGGGGCCTGCTCCCCGCCCAGGCCTCATCCAGAAGACTCTGATGCTCAGCAGCGGAAATGCATTTAATGGAAATCCATTTACACATCTATACGGTTGGCTCATTGTCCCTTAAAACAGGACTTCTCAGATTTCCATATGAGTGAGATCACCCAGGTGGGGACGAGAGTGCTTGCTAAAAATTCAGACTTCAGAGATTCTGGTTCAGCAAATTTGGATAGGGCCCTGACACACCTGCCTTGTTAATAAGCACCCCATCATATACACATCAATCCTATGAAGACAGTCTGTGGAAAACACTGAGAAACATCACTAAGCAGATAACTTACCACAATCCCCAAATCCCAAATCATTCATTTATTCCAATGTCTGACTGCCCACTGTATGCCTGTGCTAGGTACTTGGAGGAATAAAGAGGAGAATTAAGAATCAGATCTTGCCTTGAGAGTCTAGCAAAGGAGTTAAAAAAGAATGAACAGAAATCACCAAAGTCAACCAAAGTACAAAAAGGAAGTAGCAAATGCCATCAGAGTACAGCAATCATGAGCCACAGAAATTCAGAGGAAGGAAAGAAACCAAACTGGAGATAGGAGGGTGAAGGGGAGGGGAAAGACCAGAACAGCAGCCAAGGTAAGTTTTTAAGAAAGAGACACTGGTTAATAAATGCTACAAATAAGGGTGGGAAAGGGGGGATCGGACCTGAATACCGAGTGAGGGAAAGATGTTGGGAAGAAGGTGTTCCATGCAGAGTAGCCCTGTGTGCATCGCCCTGGAGGTGTGAAAGGCTAGTTGAGGGACTGGTCAGATGGTGTACGGCTAAGGATAGGGGTGTGTGAGGCTAAAACTACCTGTGGGGCCACAATGGCAAATTCCCCTTGAGAATCTATAGCCCAAGGTTGGGGACCCACTGCCCTGAGCCACACAGGGAGGTTAGAGAAAGCTTCATGGAGGTTTGAGCCTGGAAGGCTAAGGATTTAGTTGTCAGATGCATACGAAGGGACAAAGAAAGGGCACGCTAGGCAGAGGGAATGGCAAATGTAGAATCATGGATATGATACTACTAGATCCCATTGGATTATATGGTCTCACAGACCAGTTTTAGACTTTGGTTTTCTTCACAGAAATCAGCTAAATGCCTTGTATTGGTTGATTAAATGAATATAAGAATAAATGACTATGAAGAAACCAAAGAAAGATCTTACGTGAGTGGCCAAGTGACTATAATCTACAAGAAGCCTTCAAATTCTTTTCTTTTATGAGAAGCCTTAAAGTTCTAAGATTTTGTATTTTTTTTAAAAAAAAGACAAATAAGAACAATTATGTACACCACTCCAATCTAAAAATTAAATAAGCTACACCAAACGGAGAGGACCATTTGGTAATAAACTAAGACCCTTGATCACATGTTTGAAACACAAGATTTCCTTTTATACATGACATATTTTTTACTGAAATAGAAGAACCTACACTGACAAGGTTTACATTAAAGCCCTTTATTTATTAACTTTTAATGTGTAACTAAATCATACTAGTATTGTAAATTTTTAGTATTTTTTTATTGATGTTAGAGAGAAGAAGAGAGAGGGAGAAAGAGATAGAAATATCAATAATGAGAGAGAATCTTGGATCGGCTGCCTCCTGCACCCCCCTACTGGGGATCAATCCTGCAACCCAGGCATGTGCCCTGACTGGAATTGAACTGTGACCTCCTGGTTCATGGGTCAACGCTCAACCATTGAGCCACAACGGCCAGGTGATAGTATTGCGTTTAAGGGCAGAACTTAACCTACCCACTAAAGGTAAATTTACCTGATTGATTGGACAATGTTTTTCTAGTTTGTGTTTATTTTATTTTATTTTACTTTTGTTGTTCAAATAAATGAAAAGCCCATTATTCACTCTGCAGGAAAACACAGAGCAGACTTTGAGGGTGCTTATGTTTTTCTTTCCCTTCCCCCTCAAGAAACCTTGTACCAGGTTCATAAAAGAATAATTTGGCCTTTATCATGATTGGAAAGTTGACTCACCAAACAGAAACTTATATAAAGTTCAGAAACTAAGTCCTCAGACCCACAGGAACTAAACTGAATCAAGGAGTCAGAAAGGAAGTTCAGGGCATTATTAGCTAAGAAACAAACTTAAGATGAAGACGAGGAAACTCCACAAGTTTTAAGAGGGTATTGTAGGGCTTCTGGCTCTATATAATTTCTTAAACAATAAAAGAATCATGAAATAAAATAAAAACATCACCATAAATGTTCTCTTATCCAGCACTATCAGAGCACAGAATAAAACTAATAATATAGGATGCTGTAGTTATTTGAAAAGTCACAGAAATCATCCAAATAAATTTCTTGAGAAGGGAACTAAATAAATACAGCTAATGAGAGTTAAATATTAACTACACACCTTACATTTGTTTCATGTTTTATTTTCATAAACAGTTTCATTTGAAAGTCAGTTTCTACAAATGTCAGATGGATTTTTTTTAATCTACTCAAATATTTCCCAAACAACTGTTGTATAGAAAGCACTACGTTAGGCACCCTAGAGATTATAAAGCAGAAAGTCTAAACTCCTAACAAACCATGGGGCCTAGACTACAGCAGGCTAAGAGGACAGATTTGCTGAATGAATGAATGAATGAATGAATGAATGATTTTTCCCAGAATACTCTTCTGCTACCCATCCATATATCCATATGGCAACTTCCTACCCATCCTCTAAGACCCAGTTCAAATATTGCTTCCTATTGAGCTTATCCCATCGAATGGATTGCCTCTCCTCCCCCAATCTGTGTTCCTATGGTATTCTAATCAACTTCAGTGTCCAGAAACAAGGGATTAGTTAGGTAAATTATGGTATACCCATAGAACACTTGTCACATTACAGTTGTTTATGTATTTAATTGTTCCCACTGGACTGGGACATCTTGAGGAACCATGATGGGCTCATCTTTGTTTCTCCTAGCATCTAGTATAGTGCCTGGCATGCAGTAAAAGTTCATTTAGTGTTTTAATCAATTGAATGCGTCAGTTGCTTAGAGAATAATAGAGGAGATAATATACACACTTAGGCTGAGGATCAATGAAGCTTAAAGAAATTTACTGATCTAGAGAGAGTTCTAAGTTTTTGTTTTCCTCCAGGCCATGTCAAACATGAGCCAGCAGTCCATAATTTCCATAAAGAACAGTAAGGACTACCTCCAGAACGCTGTAGAATGGAGGGGGAGAATGGGATTTTCAGGACCGATCCCAGTTATCAAAAATGAAGGCAGGCTTAGTGAGTCCACACAAGGGATCTAAAATGACTAGGGCATGGTTAGAGACCCAGTCGTCTAGAAAAGGGGAGATTTTAAAGACCATACACAGCCACTTAGAAAGCAGGGTTGGGGGAGGATCACACCCAGTGATCTAGCTTGAAAGAAATGTGTTCTTTTTGGATACCTTCCATAGGGACCAAGCAAATGGACAGATTCTATTGCCATAATGGAGCAGCTCATAGGAATATGTGTGGGTGTGCATGTGTGTGCCCACACATGTGCCTGTTGAAC
Source organism: Myotis brandtii (assembly GCF_000412655.1). Taxonomy (NCBI): domain Eukaryota; kingdom Metazoa; phylum Chordata; class Mammalia; order Chiroptera; family Vespertilionidae; genus Myotis; species Myotis brandtii. Next base: position 1,651,314 of record NW_005371138.1, read on the forward strand.
GCTCACTCTTGTCCCAGACACGCACTAGGTTTGGAGGGAAGAGTCATCAATGGTGCCCTAGCAAGTGCAGTTCTAAGTGGGGCACTAACCCTAAAGTACAGACAATCTGATTCCTGGAGGGAGAAGAGCCTTGCCCAAAGTGAAAGCAAAGATTAATTGCACTCCAGCGTTTCTGCCATCGGCCGGTCTGTGACAACCTCCACCTCTCCCAGAATCAGCTGACGATTTTAATGATCCCATGTCCCATGCCCACAGTAAGAGTCAAAGGTAGCTCATGTTTTAATAACCCCAAATCCAGGTGTGTGACCGGGATAAAGAAATATCCTGCCAGCCTTGGATTTTGCAGGAAGCCCGTTCCTGGCTGTGCCCTAATCCACAATCTGTCTACACAGAGCAACTCACAGTCTTACCCTAGCACTTCCTGCACCTGTAGAGAGACAGGAAGCAGCAAATCACTCTACCTGGGGCCTCTGGCAGTTACAAGTTCCGAAAGCACCAGGGAGCCCTTTCAATTCCACCTAAAGCAGTTTACCCAGCCTCTATAGAAGCTATGCTACCCTTGAAGAACAGAAAGATTAAGCAAAAATAGCCCAGATGATCCCAGCGGAAGTGGCAGGTTTAAGTGCTACCTTCTTAAATGCTAACTTGGAATAATGTGAGCTATTATCACCTTGAATGAGGCATTAGTCACCCTTGCTAAGGAAGTGCTTTTATGGGAAGAGATAAGGCTGTCAAAAAAGCCACGAGGAGGCCAAAGGTCTGGCCGGAGGCAAGAGTGCCTCATTCAAGGAAATAAGAGTGTTTACTTCACAACCACATTCAAATTAAATTAATAGGGATACATACAGATTGCCAACAAACATATGAAAGGATGCTCAATGTCAATAATCATCAGAGAAACGCCAATTAAAACCACAATAAGGTATCACCTCACACCCTCACACCTGTCAGAATGGCTACCATCAATAAATCAACAAACAAGCGTTGGTGAGGATGTGGAGAAAAGGGAACCCTCATGCACTGCTGGTGGGAATGCAGACTGGTGCAGCCACTGTGGAAAGCAATATGGAGTTACCTCAAAAAATTAAAAATGGAACTGCCTTATGACCCAGCAGTTCCACTTCTGGGAATATATCTTAAGAAACCCAAAACAGTAATTCAAAGAATATATGCACCCCTATGTTCATTGCAGTGTTATTTACAGTAGCCAAGGTTTGGAAGCAGCCCAAGTGCCCATCAGTAGAGATGAGTGGAAAAAAGCTGTGGTACATTTACACAATGGAATATTACTTGGCCATAAAAAAGGAAAATCTTACCTTTTGCAACAGCATGGACGGACATGGGGACAGTCAGAGGGACAAATACCATATGATTTCACTTATATGTGGAATCTAATGAACAAAATAAACTAACAAACAAAATAGAAACAGACTCATAGATACAGAGAACAGACTGACAGCTGTCAGAGTAGAGAGGGTTTGGGGTCTGGGTGAAAAAGGTGAAGAGATTAAGCAAAACAAAAAAGCAAAAAACTCATAGACACAGAAAACAATATGATGATTACCAGAGGGAAAGAAAGGTGGGAGGAGGTAGAAAAGGGTAAAGGGTGAATAAATGGTGACTGAAGGAGACTTAACTAGGGATAGTGAAAACACAATACAGATGATATATTATAGAATTTTATAATATAAAACACTGAAACCTATGTAATTTTATTAACCAATGTCACCCCAATAAACTCAATAAAAAGAAAGAATACATGCCCTCACTAATCTGAAATAACAAAAATTATGCACGAAGATGTGCAACACATTATTACTTATAAGGCATTAAAAAACTGGAAACAACTTCAGTGTCCAGAAACAAGGGATTAGTTAGGTAAATTATGGATACCCTTATGACAGAATCCCAGCTCCTCGATGGTGGGACCTTATGCTGAAGACCACCAGGGCCTGTTCTAACAGATCATAAAAGCATACCACACAGCTTTAAAAATATCTCATGTATGATTGCATTTACATGAAATATCCAGAATAGATCAATTCTGTCCCTATAGGGACAGAATGCAGATTGGTTGGTTGCCAGAGGCTGGGGAAAATGGGGAGAAATTGCTTAATGGGTAAGGAGTTTAACTTAAAAAAAATGTTCTTACTGATTTCAGAGAGGAAGGGAGAGGGAGAGAGATATAGAAACAAGGCAGGAGTTTAACTTTTGAGTGAGAAAATATTCTGGAACTAGACAGAGGTGCTGATTGCATGATATTATAAATGTACTAAATGCCACAGTACTGTTCACTTCATTTATTTTTTTAAATGAGTTCAAAGAGGAAGGGAGAGGGAGAGAGATAGAAACATCAATGATGAGAGAGAATCACTGATTGGCTGCCTTCTGCATGCCCCATACTGGGGATCAAGACCACAACCTGGGCATGTGCCCTTACTGGAATCGAACCATGACCTCCTGGTTCATAGGTCAATGCTCAACCACTGAGCCATGCCAGCGGGCCAAACTGTTCACTTTAAAATGGTAATTTTTATATTACTTAAGTTTCATGTAAATAAATTATTTTTTTAAATCATGTCTCAAAAGAAAATTTCATGTTATGATACACATTTGTGGGATATTTTTAAGTAAAAAGTGGAAATAAAGGATGCCTGCATATGCATGCTCCCAAATTGTGGTGAGAGATAATGCTATATGCTTGAGAAAAGAGAGATTGTCAGTGTGTACATACAAATAGTCACTAAGAGTGGTTATCACCAAATGGAGAAACAATTAGTACTTTTCCTCTCTGTATTTTCTAAATTTTTGCAATATTCATTATATCTGTAATAAGAAAAAGAACTATTCAGCAAGCATCAATTATACAGTCTTAGAGAGTGTTTAAGACCTCAATAATATTCTTTTAAATGCCTCCAAAAATCTAAAAGGAAATATGCTAAGATCTCAAGTATCTGTACCTTGGGGTGGTAGGATTATGGGTGACTTATTTTCTTTTTTGCTAATTCCTTAATTACATAGCAGAGGTAAGGACAGAAAAAAAATATTGAAAAGACAAAGCATGAAGGCTCTCACCCAGAAGCACAAACAGTGCCATTGCAAGAATGGAAGTGTCAAGGTTGGGGGGCTCAAGCCAAGAAGCACCCCATCTTTATACTTGATGACCGGCCGCCAGCCACAGAGCCCTAGCCTTGTTTCCTCCTGTCTTCCCAGTCACCACCGTCTGGTTTACTTCCAGTCTCTCTCCAAATGGTGGGAACTAACGGAATTATTAATAAACAGGACAACTGGAAAGACCATGCTAAGCCCATCTTGTTTGTGCCAGATGACCTCAGGAAACTGAGAAAACACATCGGTAAATGTTTAATAAATTCACAGAGCCAAGAAACGTGTGTGCATGCTTGGGTTATCTTTTTCCAGGCTCAGCACCTACGAGGGTGATGCCTGAGGGAGATGCAGGCCAGTAGTGAAAGTGAGTTTGAAAAACTGGACCCAGGGGGACCATAAGTAATCACATCAGGGCTGAATACCCGGGTGGTAACAGAACAAAGTAATGAACCTGAATGGGCTCAGGGAAACCACAGTAGCATTGAGACTACCTTGATTAGAAAGGCTCCCGCAACAAAAGGCCCACTCCGTTGAAATCTAATCTGTGTTAATTAACGCCCCCGAGAATGAAAACACTTCTTTATCAGTGTGCAGCTCCTGGCTCCAGCTCTCCCATAAACGTGGCTCCTGGGTGGAGGGGACTGAGGGTTCCCCTCAGAAGCCATGGAGGCCCGCACCCCTATACCTGGCTCACCCCAGGCCAAACCCAGGAGAAGGAGCCCAGGTAACAATGGTCGATTTTCAGAGCTGAAACTTACTCTCCCCAAGGGACCCACTGATAACCAGAGGATGAGTAATGGCCAGGACTCCTAGGCACTCCACGACCCAGCCCTCCACTCTCCCACCCGGGCCGAGCGTGTGCACACCCACCCTTCACACTATCCCATGGCTCCACCAACCACAGCCTTTACGGTGAACTGACTTCTTTATCCACCGTGGGCCATGCCTCCTTTCAGTCCCTGTGGTCCCTTCACTCCTGGACCCTTTTGTCCTGAATGCACAGCCCCTGGCAGCCCCCTCCTCTCTCAGCCACAGAGCCCTGGAGAAGCAAGCACTGCCCCCAGGTGACTGGCACCCAGAGCAGGAGGCCCGGGCATGCAGGGCCTGCGCTGGCCCAGGAAACAGGAATGAGACAAGAAGCCGCTAAAGACCTGGATTCCAAACCTCCCTGGATTGACTCAAATATGTCCCAAGGCCTGGGTGCCAGGGACGGTGAGGTGAGGATCAGGGGGGAGGGCGGGGGAGACTGACCCAGGTGAAGTCCCTGGTGCAGCAGGTGCTAACTACAAACAGGCGATCACAGGGCCCAGCAGAGAAAGGAACCCACACCCTAAGGTGACACTCCACCCCCGGCCCCTGCTCAGCCACAGGAGAAGCACTTAAATAATACATAACAACAACAACTACTGTGTAACAGCTACACCCCGGGCCCAGACCTCCCAATGCCTCAGCAGGAACACCTGCCAAGAGGGACTTTCACCCCCAACCTACAGATGGGGGCACTGAGGCCCACAGGGGGCTGGCCCCAGGCAGGAAGGAGCTCTCACTCCAGTTACCCATCAGCTCCTCAAACCCATCCTCAAACTTCTGGCTTCCTCTCATCACCTCATCCCCACCCCTCGCCCACGTCTCCAGTTTGTCCTCATGACCCAGCCAGCAGCACCCCCGTACCCCTCCAGAAAGCCCACTCATGCGGTGTCCTTGGTCTCTGGCTGAAGCTTTTTCCCCCTCACTTTCTGGCTACAGCTTTTTCCAAACCTAGAACAAAAAGCCCTCAAGTTTTAGAAAAATCAGCTCATTCGGCAAGTTTCCTCAGTGAGGTTCCCAAGCCCCACGCCAACTTCTCTACCACTCACCAGGATGACGGAGGCGCCTGAAAGAGGTGGCAGAATCTCGGCTACTCAGCCAGGAAGGGCTGCGGTAAGTCCCCCAGCTCCCGGCGCTGATCCCAATGCCAGGCTCCACACAGCTCATCGAGGACAAGTCTCAGAGGGGAAAGAGCGCCTGCTTCTCACACCTGCCCTGGCCCCTCTAAGGCCTGACGCACCCTCGGCTTCCCTCGGCCAAGAGCTCCGGAGAGTTTACAGTTACGGGCTACAGGCAACCGGAGAAGTGGCCCAGAAAAGAGGCCCTCGGCCCTGCACCCGCCCCTGGCCACGCCCGAAGGGGCATCCTAGCTGTCAGTGTCCCCAGGGCAGGACTGCAGGACCCTCCTCACCCATCTCTGCCCCCAGCACCTTTCCCAGAAAGGCACATGGTGATTCAACCTTGGCCTTCACACCTACCCTGGCATCATCAAAGCTGGAGGTAGGGTTTTGGCAGAGCCAGGGGTAAAGAAGGTCATGGCTGCCCCACATACCCTTTTGGAAGAGGGTGGAAAGGCTATGGGTTGTTGTTTTTTAAAATATATTTTATTGGTTTTTTACAGAGAGGGGCCTTCACACCTACCCTGGCATCATCAAAGCTGGAGGTAGGGTTTTGGCAGAGCCAGGAGTAAAGAAGGTCATGGCTGCCCCAAATACCCTTTTGGAAGAGGGTGGAAAGGCCATGGGTTTTTTTAAAAATATATATTTTATTGGTTTTTTACAGATCCACTGAGCCAAACCAGTTAGGGCAAGGCCATGGATTTTTGAGTCAGATGGTCCTAAGATCAAATTGAGGTTCTGCCACGAACTAGCTATTAACTTGGCCACGTCGTTCACCTCTCTGAGCCTCCATTTTCTCACCTGTAAACTGGGAGCAGTAATACCCAACTCCTTGGCTGTTACGAGATCCTGGGAGTGAAGCACCAACTGAAGGGTTGCACAAAGTAGGTGCCTGATAAATACGTCCGTGGTGAACTTGACCGAAATGCACCAGACGGAAAACAGGAGCCTGTGTGCCAAAGTAGGGTGACACCGCCCGTGTCCAGAAGGAAAGTAAGTGGGGGGACAGTGGGGAAACTTTTATTCTGTCCTTTGTCCCAAAGCAGGAGGCAGGGGAAGGAGCAGCAGGGCCCTGAGTCCCGACACTGTGCCTCCGGTGAGCAGACAGCCCCGTGGCCTTGGCAGAAATGGCTGACTTGCATGGTGACTAGGTGCACAGGCCCTGCACACAGACTTCTGGGCTCAAATCCCATTTTTACCTCTTGCTGGCGGTGTGACCCTGGGCAAGGTACTTACCCTAGGTTTTCTCACTCTAACTGGGCGTGACTACAATAGCCACCCCACACTGTTGTTGTGAGACTGTCTGCATAAAAACCCTTGGAGACAGGCCCCGTGGTCTGATCGTCTCCAGGCAACACTTAGTCACTAAAACAACCGTCAGTCCCGTCTCCTGCAAGCTCAAGTTCGGCCATGGGAACAGGCACCTGGATGCAGCCCTTGGGCAGCCTCCCTTGAACCTGTGTTTCTGAGATTCTCTCTCATACACCCTGGTCTGCCCAGCACCCAGGAGCAACCAGAAAAACCACAGAGCCTGAGATACGGGGGTTGCCCACGGGAGCCTTGGGAACCAGGTAGCACTGAGCAGGGTTCTGAGTTAAAGCCCCCTCCCCTGGAACATCAAGGTCTGAACAGACATTTGGGGAAACGGGGTGATGAGGAGCAGGGGCAGCCACTATGACCCCTCCTGGCTTCAGCCGCCGCATCTGCAGAACAGGTGGCCTTCACTCCCCATCCCAGGGAGCGTGCATCATGAAAGACAGGCCTTTACACAGTCTCCGGGGATGAGTGACACCCGCCCTGTGCAACTCCAGTACTGGGACAGGCAGTGGCGAAACAGGAAAGCAGAGAAGCAAACACCTGACCACGCAGCCATATTTGGTCTTTTCCAGATTTCAGCATCTTTTATTTTTAGAGGTACGTGTTCCAATTTGGTTGAAGTATCTTCGGGTTCTGTGTCCCTTGCTTTATTTTAGGACATTTTTCTTCTTTTTTGGTGGTGGGGTAGGAGCTAGAGACAGCTTCTCTCATCCAGCTCTGGATTCTAAGCCCTAAAAATAATTCCACAGAAACCTGCCTGCCCTACTTCATGACTCCAACTCTCAGAGAAAAACTATTACCTGCTTCTAAAAACTAGAGAATTCTGACAATGGAGCGCCGGGAGGTGTGTCCTCAATCACAGGGTGCTGGGCTGCAGTACCAAAGCTGTCATCAGCTGACTGGGGAGAGGGGACAAGAAGGGGACAAATGGCCCTACTTCACGGCCTAAATCTGGATGACCATTCCCCTGGGGAGGCCTGGAGAGCTATTTGTTCAGCCAGTCAGAATGGCCAGGGTGTGGCCACAGGTGCCCCATTCTAGCAGCCCTAATGCCTGGCACAGGTGCCCAGGGATAGGGATAGTCTGGCATCTGATCGGCAATTGAACCACATTCAGACAAAAGAATTAACCTCCCTCCACCCCAGCCCCAGCCTCCTCCCCTTGTTTCCTCCTTTTTCTTAAAAAAAGGGGGGGAGGAGAGGGGTCCTTTTTTTGTTGTATCCACAATGTTGTAATCTTCACCACTATCTATTTCTAAAACTTTTTCATTACCCCACAGAAACACTATGACCATTAGTTAGCAATGATTCTTCATTCCCTCCACCTCCCAGATCCTGGCAACTTCTAATCTTTCTGTTTCTTTATATTTGACTATTTCAGGTACCTAAAATAAGTGAAATCATACAATATTTGTCCTTTTCTGTCCGGCTTATTTCACTGAGTATAATGTCTTTGAGGTTCATCTATGTTGTAGCATGTATCAGAATGTCATTCTATTTCACAAGCAAACAACATTCCATTGTGTGTACATGCCACATTTTACTTATCCATTCACCTGTTGGTGGGCTCTTGAGTTAGTTCTACTCTTGAATAATGCTGCAATGACCACTGGTAGACAAGGATCTGTTCGAGTCCCTGCTTTCAAGTCCTTTGGGTCTATAGCTCGCACCTACTTCATAGGGCAGATATGTGAGGCAATAGACATAAAGCGCTATGCAATGTCAGCCCGGCAAGGTCTTCTAATAAAACAGGGAGGAGCGAGGGCACACAAGAGGCCAGGGAAGGAGAACTCCAATGGAGCTGGGAGAGTGAGGACAGACTCAGGGGAAGGACCAGAGTGTGTGTGTGTGTGTGTGTGTGTGTGTGTGTGTCCCACCCCATATGTTCCACAACCATCCACTGATCCACTGAGCAACCAAGTGTCAGAGACCTTGAGAGACATAGGTACAAGCCAGGCAGAGTCCTGAGTGACCCACCCCATATGTTCCACAACCATCCACTGAGCAACCACCAGTGTCAGGGACCTTGAGAGACATAGGTACAAGCCAGGCAGAGTCCACTCTCTGAGCTCATTTCCCGTTTCACTGCCACCAGGCACCAGGCACGGGGATGCCTGGAGTCACCAGCCAGAGTGTGAAAGTGAAATTGGGAGCCTCAGCTGCAGAGGCCTGAGATCCAGGGCCTCTGAGAAAAGGCCCCGATCTCCTGCAGTAACACACACCACTCGGAATCCAAGAGGAGCCTTTGTTTTGGTTTCCCTAAATTTTCCATTCAGAGATTTTTTTTTTTTCAAACCTCTCTTCTTTCCCAAAGCAAACTGCCAAAGGACTTTGTCATCTCAGATACTGAGGCAGAAGCCACACCCTGCTCTAATCCTGGGTCACCCACGCCCCTGATGGGCCATGTGGATTTTACAGCTGTCATGTGCCAGCAGCAGCTGCCTGTGTCCGGATCCTGGTTCCCTTCTCTGCCTCGGCCACCTTCACTGGGCCCTCCACGGTGGGAAAAGCAGCCCCGGCAATGTGGCTCCCCAAAGCGGCTCATCTACAAATGGGCTGCTCAGTAAACTACTTTTCAGGGACAGGCACCCAGCACCAGGGCCTCCTGGAAAGGCCAGAATACAGGGCACCGAAGCCCCCCTGTCAGCACAAAATCGCTTATTCCAACAGGAACACTGAAATCATTTCAGGACACGCATGCTCCCAGTGTCCTATTTTTTAAATTCCTACCTTGTTTTTTAAACTGGCTGTTAAACTTCAGCTCAGCAACTCACCGGGTACATTATTAACTGGCGCACACTTCTATGGCTTTGCTAGTTAAAGTTTAGAAAAGAACATTCCCATTAAAATATCATTTCTGCAGCAACCCCCAGAACAGCCCAGAGAGCATTTCATTAGGGCAAACCTCGACTAGCACTCCCCGCTCTCCTCCAGTCCCCACACAAGGATTTTCCTACCCTGGACTCCATGCTCCTGGAGCAGAGATAGGGAAAAATGGGACAACTCATGTCCACGCCTGGCCTGTAGCTGAGGTCTGGGCAGAGCTGATCAAGGATGAGCACTCCAGGCGCACTCAACACAGGACGCCCCACCAGGCTAGGACGGGGAAGGGAGCAGCCCCTTACAAGCCACAGCATGGACACAAGTCCCCTCCTCTCAGGGAGTCCAGGACCCCACTGGGCCCTGACTCCAGGAGAGAGCAGCCCGCGAGCTCTCACTCCTGCCTCGCCACCTGCACTAGCTCCTCTTCTCCAACGAGAAATGGTCTACAAACCCAGCTCCTCCGGTGTGAGAGGCCAGGAGCCCAGAACAGACCCAGCATTTGTCTTGTGCCCCCCAGTACTAGAGTGACTTGGGCACCCCCATTAGACATGCAGACTGGCCAGCTTGCTGCCTCAACCATCTGTCTCCTCAGCAGCCAACTGCAGCCTCGGAGTCTAGACCCTTCTTTGGACCACTGCCCCAAAAGAGGGGCTCATCTAAACATGAGGAAGTCACTCCCTGTCTAACCAAACACCTTCTTTCGGGTGGAATGGAGGCTCAGGGCATGCAGGAAAGGGGAAAGAAATGATGCAGACAAGGAAGGAGGGAGGGCGGGGGAGGGAGCAAGAGGACAAGCAGACAGAACTCCATTCTGCCCAAACCAAAACTGAAACTCCAACAGGGGCTTGTGCAGGCAGAGGGAACAGAGAGCTACCAGGCTCTACCGACAGGAAGTCATCTGGATGTCAAAAGGGACAGGCTGTTGACATATTGAGTGCTTTGGCAAACCCACGTGGAGGTGAGGAGGCCCCAGGCACACACCATGCTCATTAGCAGAGAGACCCACCTCCCTCTCTTCCCAGACAACCGCCAGGGAAACTGCAGTTGGAAAGACACACACACAGCACACAAGCAGCTTCATCAGACCCACGGGGCCACAAGGAAAAGGCCACTCTCCAGCCTCCTTCCTGCCCAACTCACAGGCGAGCCAGTGTCTACACAGACCTCCTCCCGCCATCGTCCGTGGACTCAGGGCCTTCCAGGGCAAGGCTCCCCCACTGCCCTCTGTTCTCCAGGGGTCCTCCGGCTGCCGCTGTCCAACTCTGCTTCTGCCAGGCCATCTGGGGTGCTGTGCCCTGTGCTGCGTCAGATCAGTGCAACATACTGCCAGGACGGCTGCACGCCCACCAGCCCCCTCTGAAGGGCTGCTTTGTGTTTCTTGCTTGCAAAGGAAGAAAACTGTTTTTGCAGCTGAACAACACAGTTTGGAGCCTTCAATCGAGCAATGGACGCCAAAAGCCACCAGCACTCGAATGCCACACCCCACTACCCAGAATGCCTGCATGCAGAGGCTGGCAACATCGACCTGCCTCAACAAGGCTCATAGGGACGTCAGTCCCCTGCTGGCCACCCTACACCACCACAGACTTCTCTGGAAGCTGCTGGTGCCTCACAGCCTCTGGAAATGGACCTACTGTTTTCTCTAGTATACCTTCCACACCCACACATGCCAAGAACTTCTTAAGGTCTAACCTGCATCCTTCCTGCTTCAACTTAGTCCAGCTGGGGCCTCCATACACAAGCAGACTACTTGATGCCATTCCTGGTGACCTTCGACATACCATGAACCCAGAAGGCTGGCTTCACAGGTCACAAAAAGAAAACTGTAGAGGTTTGGGGGGACAGGGGAGGTGGGAGAAGATTCAGACTTTTCTGATGCAGGTGATTACCTAGAGCTACCTCACTCCATCTTCTCTCCCCGCATCACTAACTGTCAATCACATCTATCACCTGGCTGCAGAGTGCACTGATATGGGAAGGAGACAGACCAGGATGCCAGATGACAGAATTAGGGCTAAAGCATCTCACAGGCTGATTCTCTGGACTCAATACAGCCATACGAAATCTAACAGGAATAGGCTTAAAGACCTAAATTTGAGTCCAAAATCTCCCAGCAGAGGTAGCACAAGAGGGGAGAGAGGGTGAGCCACAGCCCTTGATGTAATATGATAACCTGTTAATAAGGGACATATTTTGGTTTTAGGTTACATTAATAAAAGTATAATGTTGAGAAAAAGAGGAATGATGAGCTGTCTACACACCACCTGACACAGTGTTCAATGCTACACATCACAATACAATGGGCACGCACTGCTGACACACATCCCTTCATTGAAGAAAGCCATACCTCCCCATAGGGTCATGTTGCAGCTGTCAGTGACCATGCCCCGCCCCCATGATCTGAGCAGGGCCAATCAGAATATTCTATAAGAAGTGATATGCAGATCCTGAGAGAATGAGCATCTCTCTTCCTGGCAAGAGGCTACTGGCCAAACGGAAAGAAGAGAGAGCAAAGCCCTCCAAATGCCTGGTGAGCACTGGGGTCCAACAGTACCAAGGCCAGGTCACATCTACCCTTGAAGTTCCCAGTGACTGGAGTCAACGTATTTCTTTCTCTGTTTAAGCTAGTTTCCATATCATTAGCTCACATTTAACAGCACCAGTTTATTTTTATTTTAAATACTTATGTTTTTATTGATTTCAGCAGGAGGAAGGGAGGGGTTCTCTGAACCTTTTGGGATTCTGTAGGAATCAAAAGGCACCACACTGTGGTAGGCACGGCTCAGTGACTAAGGAAAACCCCAGTTCCTTGATGTGGGATTTGGTTGGAACACTTTCGTTTTTGGTATTTGGATTTTTGGATATTGTTTGCTTTTCTTGTTGCCTTCATCTTGTAGGGTGTCTTAATAATTGTGTTCTTGATTTGAGATATTATTACTGGGAGACATGTGCATAGGAATCATAATGCTATATTGTTGCTTGCTTCTTCCTGTTTGTCTAGTTGTTATTTAGTGTGTAAACCTTGACTCTTAAGCGTGTGGGACCTCAGCTTCAGTACCCAGTGGCAGCCCTCTGGGTTTCATTCTGGCCAATTGGTCCACCTGTGGTTATGAGTCAATGATCAAGAAAAAGATGCTATTTTATTGTAACATGGCTTGGCTGATATATATTTTGGGGTCAGAAGAGAGACGGCCCCTAGATGGCTCTTTGAACTACTATTCTATTTTGCAATTGAAGTTGTTTTGCCAAAGGTCTGGTAAAGGGGATAAGATCTCTTATGTGTAAGCTTTCATGTTGTAAACAAGGGCTAACTGCTATGATTAGAGCAAAAAGACAAGTGAGGCAGGGAGACTTTGAGAACCATGCTACTTTGTTTTTATACTACAGCTCTTTACAATCGTTAAAGCACTTTACGTATAGCCCCACCGCGAGACCTCTCTCACTGCCTGCCCCTCTGGACCTGGATGGCCCAGCCCTTGGGTTGGGGGGGTGGGAGAGCAGCACTTAAGAAGGACCCCGATGCTGCCTGCTGCTGCCGCCACACCAGGGGCTGTTTGGCCAGAGCCCCAAGGCTCAAAGGAAAGCCTCTGGAATTTCTCAGGGTATTTGGCCTTCTGAAGTGAGTGACCTCTTACTCCCTTCCACCTGGACCTTGAGGAACAAGCCCTGGGAATGAGCTACTGAACCTGTGAACTTCTGATTTGGGGCCTCACTGGCCCATGGGAGAAGGGAGGATGCTCCTCTGTGGCTTGTCCTGTTGGAAAAGTTTTCCTTGTTCCATTTCTAATGTCCATCCTGTCCCCTGTTTCTCCTCCAGCCCTTTCTCTCGCCCAAGAGCAGAAGTGAGGCTGGAAAGATTGGCTCAGAGAAGAGCCAGGTGTGGGGCAGGAGAGCTGAGAAGCGCGGAGACTTACAGGAATGTGCCTACAGCTCAAAGGAATTCCCCTAACCTCTGGGAGGCCCCATTGTTTAATTCACCCCTTGTAAAGGGGGCTGTGTCTAAAGCCCCACCCCTCTAGGCAAGCTCTTCCCCGAGCTTCCACTATCAGATCCACCTCTGCAGGGAGAAGCAATGTTTTCATGCGGGTGGAAGAACCAGGTTATGGAGCAAATTGTTTTCTTACAGCAGCTCAGCTGTTCTCTCTGTCCCTCTCTTTCTCACGTGGCATTTACTTTCAAAGCCAGACGCAAGAAGGGGATCACGTCTGTTCTGCTCACGACCATATGCCTAGCTTAAGTGCCAAGGTAGACACTCAATAAATCATTGCTGACGAATGTACACATGCACACCCACCGTCAGTGTGTGGTCGCACACCCAGAGCACACACAGCTATGGCTCTACTGTCAGAACCATCACACATCCATGTCAAAGACTGATATGCCCAGTCCACCTCAACCAGGGCACCCCTCCCTCTCCCCCCACCACTCTTCTAGCAGATGGGTACACATTCTAGAGAGGGGAGGCATCTCCTCCTCCCCCTCCCAACCCCCACATATTACACCATGGCCAGAAGGAACACTCTAGAACTGTTCCCTATAAAAAAAAAAAGAAAAAGAAAGAAAGAAAAAAGAAAATGCACCCCCTCCATGTCAATTCTCTGTTCAAAAGCTTTCAGTAACTCCCCATCACCTAGACCAGTGGTCGGCAAACTCATTAGTCAACAGAGCCAAATATCAACAGTACAACGATTGAAATTTCTTTTGAGAGCCAAATTTTTTCAACTTAAACTATATAGGTAGGTACATTGTTATTAACTTAATTAGGGTACTCCTAAGGCTTAGGAAGAGCCACACTCAAGGGGCCAAAGAGCCGCATGTGGCTTGCGAGCCACAGTTTGCCGACCACTGACCTAGACAATTAGTTGCAACTCTTTGATCCAATGTACAGGGCCTCCCAACCCTATACATTCCAACAAGCTCCCACTCCCGCCTCACTTCCAAGAAACCCCCCTTCATCCCAGACCCGCCATCTTTACACCATTGTTCACACCCCACTTCTCTCCTCCCGCCTATCTCAGTCCCTCTGGCAGCCCCCTTTCTGACCCTCCACCTCCTATTTTCTGTGCCCCTATTTATCCCTCACAACCCCCTGCCTCTCTCTGCAGATAAGAAAGAATGGCTTCGACCAGATGGCAGACTCTACAGAAGAACAGTGCCATCTTAGCCTCTTCTCTGTGTCCCTCAGTACCTGGCATTGTGCTGTATACACAGCATATCTGTAATAATAAAAGCATAATATGCAAATCGACTGAATGACTGAACAGCAGAACCACCATCTGGACGACATTCTGGTCTGCTATTACATGCATTGGTGCCAGGCCAGCCAAGGCAGGTGCGATGTGATTGGTCAGGGGGCGCCACCATCGCCCCACGATCACCCTGCAGAGGGAGGCCCAGGCCAGCTAAGCGATCGCACCCCACGCCTGTCGCCTGCAGAGGGAGGCACACGGTGGCAGGGGAGTAGGGGGCAACACTGCACAGATAGCAAGCAGTGGCAGCAGCAGGGGCAAGGCAGGCTGCCGGCAGCTGGGGGGCTGGAGGGGGGGAAGGAAAGCCCCAATAGGCCCTGATCGCCGGCCAGGCCTAGGGACCCTACCCAAGGGGTCCCAGATTGCGAGAGGGCGCAGGCCAGGCTGAGGGACACCCATCTCCCTGTGCACAAATTTCGTGGGGCGATGGCGGAGCCCCCTGACCAATCACATTGCACCTCTAGTGTGAAATAAATACCTGGTTGGTTAACACTCATCCCAACTCCGTGTCCCACCCCTGACTCACTACCCAATGCCAAAGCAACAAGGCAGCAACAGTGCCTACCTGCCCAGACCATGGCCCAGTCCCTGCTCTTGGATCATTGGTGGTTAAGGCAAAACACACGAGCTCAAGGACGGACAGACCTCTGGCCAAATCCTGGCTCTACCAATTCCTCACTGGGCAACCTAAGCCAGTTAGTCAACCTCTCTGAGCCTTGGTATCCTTGTCTGAAAAATGAGGTAGAATTTCCTTCGTCTTTAGGCTGCTGTGAGGAAGAAACAAGATAACATAAGATGCTAGTAGATGTAAGCCAAAGCTCCCCCCTTGCCACCCCAATAAAAACACACTGGATCAGATGTGCATGAAAACCGGTCGGACAGCAGGCACACCTCATCTCCCCTCACCTCCAGTTGGCTCCCGAGGAGACAGAGGAAACAAAGCCTGAATTTACTCTCGCTCCCCTCAAGCAGGGAGGTCTCTGGAAGAGGTCTTTGTTAACACAACTTTTGTTTAAAAGCTTCTTTATGGGCAGGACACACTGTTTCTGTTTGTAAGAGGGAGGGAGAATCAGCCTACAGCTTAATATCACTGGGTGCTGATAACAAGGCCTTTTGTTCACGTCCCTCAATTAAGCTCTACAGTAATTAGTGGCCACCTACTCCTGTTGCTTAAGGGAAACAAGGGAGCAAGAACGAGGCATGGTCCTTTTTCATACAGACCCAGACACCAAACTGCTGTCAGTAACCTAAGACAGGAAGTCACACACCAGGGGAAAAGAGCAAACCCAGCCTTGGTGGGCTTTCGGATCACGGAAAATAAGGGCAAAGAAATGGCAGCTAAATGGTGCACACATGTTCTTCCCTTCTTCCACTGAATAGATGTAGCTCTCTCCCTGTGTGCAGAATAGTATATGTGCAGCATCACTTAATGGTTGCATGCTCCATACTTCAGTTAATTGATTCCTAATTGATGGACAGTTAGGTTGTTTTCAGTTTCTTAGTATCATAAACAAGGCTGCAATGAACATCCCTGTAACCTGCCTACTTACCAACCTGGAAGGATGGAGTCGGCAACAGAACTGCTGGAGTCTGTACTTTTTTATTATCTCAATAAACAACGGAACTGTCCAACATGCATACAGAGAATTTTATCCTTTCCCAGAACAGGTACATAGGAATGTGCAGACACACGTACACACAATGTGCCTTGTGACTTTCTCCATGCCCACATCCCTGCCTCAGTTCAGGCCTGAACCATATCTTACTTAGATGATCACAGGAGCCCTCTAGCAGTCATCCCTGTCATTGGCCAGGTCTCCCGACACACAGCCACCAGTGAGATTTGTAAAATACCAGCCTGGTGACAGAACCAGGATAAAGTCCCAGCTCTCCTGACTACTGAGCCCAATAATCAGTGAACCCGGGTGTCATGAACCATACAGAACCACAGCTCCCTGAAATTAGGTCTTCCACTCTTTTTTCCCTCACTCTAAGGGGAAAATGGCCTTTCACCATTTAAAAAAAAATCCTCACTCAAGGATATGTCTCATTGATTTTAGAGAGAGAGAGGAAGGGGGTGGGGGGGGGGAGGAAAGAAACATCAATCAGTTGCCTCCCCCTATGCGCCCTGACCAGGAATTGAACCCACAACCTTTTTGGTGTATGGGGAAATGCTCCAACCAACTGAGCAACCCAGCCGGGCTCACTGTTTTTGTTTTCAATGAGAAGTACTTGCAATCTAATCTTTGAGAATTTGGCCCTCTAAAGTCAGCAAGATGAAAAAAAGACATATTTCACTCTCCTTGAGCAGAAATTGGCTATCTGACTAATCTCAAGTCAGAGCAATTCTCTTTGGTCTATAAATATTTGTCCTCATTTGGGTACCAAGTGTCCCATTCACTGACAGGCAAGGCCATCTGTAAGCGAGGGTCCTCACATCTTGGGAGGCTACCTGTCTGCTACCTGGCTGTCACCACAAGCAGTGGCCACATCAAGGATTGCAGCCAGTGGCTGAGAAGCAAGGGGTCCTGCCACGGACAGACTGGAGTGAGGCAGAAATGGCCCGGACCCACAGCATTGGTCAATGGCCACAGACCACTGTACCTCTTCGATTCCTGTTTCTCCCAAAGAAACGCAGCCCAGTGTTGAGCCTAGAAAGAGAAATGCTCCCAGCAGAATAAATGCTACATCAGACCTTTGGAAAGAATTGCAACAGGAAGAATAGCGAATGTCGGTTGAACACTCACGGTATGTCAGACATTGTTCTAAATGTTGCATGTGAATTAACTTCTCAAAACCTATGTGACAAGTGTATCATTAGGGTATGTCTAGGTCAGTGGTCGGCAAACTGCGGCTCGGCAAACCATGGCTTGCGAGCCACATGCGGCTCTTTGGCCCCTTCAGTGTGGCTCTTCCACAAAATATGAGCTCTTCCACAAAATACCGACTTCTGCGCATGGGCCACGAAATTTCAATTGCACTGTACATGCACGCCCACACGTGGTATTTTGTAGAAGAGCCACTCTCAAGGGGCCTAAGAGCCGCATGTGGCTCGCGAGCCGCAGTTTGCCGACCACGGGTCTAGGGTAACACAGTTAGTGGTAGAGCCAGGATTCAGTCAGAGCCACACCCCCAGAGAAAGCCTGGCCAGGGGGCTCTCACACAGGCTGGGTCTACAGGGGGAAGAGGGGAGACCCTAAACTCTCCGCTGGTCCCCAGGGCCAGTCTATGTCCCCAGGTCCACCCACAGGGCATTCCACATAAAGGTGTGGAAGATGAAAGGCAAAGAGACATCAGAGAAAACCAAGCCATTCTTTGAGGTAGGGCTATGTAGGGGAGAAAAGATAGGCAAGATAGGCCCAAATGATGAAGAGTCTTACACATCAGGCTAGACTTTGGACTTAATGAAAATGAGCAGAGGTGCATCAAGTGTCCAGTACTTAACACACAGTAGGGCTTCAACAAACAAAAGTTCCTCCCTCCTTATGCAGAGAGGTCACGGGGACTCTAGGAGTGACAAGATAGAATTTGCATTTTATAAAGACTGTTGCTCTATTCCTCTTATAGTTTTAGATGAAGCCCTTCAAGGGTGAATGTAATACTGATGATGATCAGGACATAGTAAAATCATTTAATATAATGATAAATGTTTTTAATGGATGTCCAGTATTATCTTAGCACTTTATATGTAAATTTCATTTAGTTCTCACCACCAATCCTGACTTATGACAATATTCTTATCCCATTTTGCAGATAAGGAAACTGAGGCCCAGAGAGATTAAGGTGGAACATTACCACTGAGATTCCAACCCAATGACACTCCAGGCCAGGGACTGGCGCACTCCCAGCCACCTCAGCCACCACCCCCCACCCTCCTCTCCCTCACCTGTTGCCAAGTCAGCCAAATGCAAACTACACCCAGGCTGGAGACACCATCCCTGCCCTCCCCCGCCCCTCCCCCTAGGCTGCTAGCATTAAAGGGAAAAGGGAGCTGCAATAACTTGGCTCTTGAGTTGCAAAGAGAACATGAAGGAATGAGGAGTGGGCCACCAGAGCCCCACAGGTTTCAGGGTGGAAAGTGCGCAATTAAAATGCATTTCTGCCGGGGCTCAGCAGCAGCATCTCAACAGAGCCACCATTGTCTCCGTCTACACTGCTGCTGCCCACAGCCCAGCAAGCGGCAACCAAACAGGCTGTCGTCATGGAACCGGAATGCGGGGTCCGGCCCTACCGACGCACCAGAAACGCCGCTCTGTTTACCCACACTGCCCCTATTTAAAAACAAAACAAAAAGCCCCACTCCACCCTCGGCCCTTCAGCATCCAAGACACCGGGGAAGGACAGACGGTGGTGGGAGGACACTCCACATGCCGGCCCGTGAAGTGGATCTGCCAGAATACGCCCAATGAGCCAGCCAGGCCGGGAGAGACAGGCCTCCCCCAGGATGCTGGGAAATAAATACTTTGGGAATATATAAAAATCAGATACAGAGGGCGAGCATGTGGGGCATAAACAGAAAATGTCAGGCCCTGGAAGGGCCCCAAGCCCCTTTAGAAAAC
Organism: Myotis brandtii; assembly: GCF_000412655.1. Taxonomy (NCBI): domain Eukaryota; kingdom Metazoa; phylum Chordata; class Mammalia; order Chiroptera; family Vespertilionidae; genus Myotis; species Myotis brandtii. Next base: position 1,670,294 of record NW_005371138.1, read on the forward strand.
CTTTATACCCAAAGAATCTGGAATGTTTGGCCAAGGGCTCGGAGTCCAGGCACCGGTCGTGCAAACTCCCTGCATAAATGAGAAACCCTGCAGGGCAGAGACAGGCCTGCATGTCCAGCCAACTCTGAGACAGAGGTGAGGCCGGCCGGTCAGCCATGGCTACCGTATCCCGGGCTCCACCACAACCAGGTGGCTGCACCCAGAGGCGGGGCCTGGAGCCGGACTCGCCCAGTGCGCTGAGCTCAGAAACAGGGGGTCCAGGATGACTGGCGCGGTCCAGGTGCTGACTCGCCCCTGCTCCACTCCACAGAAGTCCCAGGGACAGGTTAAATTAGTAACCTCAGACCAGAGCACGAAGGAGAGTTGGATATGCTCAGAAACCCACTCATGAGTTCTAGGAGGATGTGAAACCCATGGTGCCTGGGTCCCCCACAAACCCATTTTAAGCCTCATCCTCCTAGGCAGCCCTCTGACCTCAGGTCCATGAGCCTCGGCAGGTCACAGGGCCACCTACATGGGGTGGGGACACAACATTAGTAACAAAGAAACAGAATTTCCGGAGGATGAGGCCCAGAAATCAGGATTTTAAAAAGATTCCCAGGTGATTCTAATGTGCAGCCAAGGTTGAGAACCACTGCTCTAG
>NW_005371138.1:1671291-1696794 GCF_000412655.1 Myotis brandtii
ACCCTTTTTTTTAATGATGTTTACTTTGAATTTATATTAGTTCACACAAACACTCCATCCATGCTTTTGTTCCGGCCCTCCGGTCCAGTTTAAGAACCCATTGTGGCCCTCGAGTCAAAAAGTTTGCCCACCCCTGCTCTAGATCATTCAATCAATCAATGAATGAACAACCGTATAAGGAAGTTGTTCTTACTAGCTTCTTATCACAGATGTGAGAACTGAAGCTCAGAAAAGTTGTCTCAGTTCTCCAAGGTCACACAGCTAGCAAGGGACAGAGATGGGATTAAAATCCAGGCCTGTCTGATACCCTCAACTCTGTGGTGCCATGTTCTTTACCAAAAGTAAGGGTCTGGGCATCCTACACCACAAGTATCTTGGGTACCAGGGGACTGGGCCCCTCCTCACCCTGTCTGCGTGTTCCTCCACCTGGGCTCGAGGCAGATGCCTCTGCCTCATTCATCTTAAAATGCCCAGCACCTGGCCCAGAGCTGACACACAACAGGTGCCCACCAGACATTCATGATGAAATCAACCCCCCTCAAGGCACTCGGTCTGTCCTTATATATTTATTTATTTATTTACACACACTTCACATACTGCTCTTTATTTTACTGAATATGAGGAAGGGCAGGAGTTCCAAGTGCATGGGACTGAACTAGAAGTAAACCCTGCCTTGCAGAAATTTACACCAGGTGAGAGAAAGAGAAGATATAGACACCAAAAGGTGTAATCCGAAGCAGGACAGTCATGTGAGCAGCACATACAGAGCCAGGAGTGCAACAGGGAAGACAGCTGCGGGGGGAGGGGGGGGTTGGTCAGAGACCATTCACACCATAGAGGTAGATTAGAGTGGAGAGGAAGGTGGCCTGTTCATTCATTCAATCAGCATTAACTTTTAAGGTTTTCTTTGCCAGACACTGTGCTGAGTGCTGGGGATAAAGAGATGAATGAATAATGCATGAGGAGAACTCACAGGCTAAGAGAGACAGAGAAACATGAGTATAAACTAAGGTAATATGTGGCAAAATAGGATGCTGGATGCAAGCTCCATGGACACAGACGTTGTTCCACTCACTGCTTACCCCCCAGCACTTACAACACTGTCAGGCTGACAAAGGCTTCTCATTACAAATTTGTTGAATACACGAATAAAAGCGCCAATGAAGGGATGTCACAAGCCTCGGTGGAGGGTAGTGAGGGAAGGCTTCCTGAGATAATGTGAGTCCTAAGGATGCTAGGAGTTGTCTGGAAAGGGAGCATTCCTGCAAAAGTGAAGGCACAGGCAGGAGAGCGTGCTACGGGCAATCTGATGTTGCTGGGGTGTGTTCAGGACAAGGTGAACGGTGCGATCTGACAACACGGACCGCAAGCCCCCGGTCAGGAACTTGTGGGGTGGCCATGGTTAGGAAGCACATTCGATGGGGTCTTTGGGTCCCTGGGAGAGAACAGAACTGAGGCAGGACAAGCAGCCAGGACCAGCTGCCCAGTCTAGGTGAGAGCTGGTGAGGGCAGGGCCTTGGCAGGCACCAGAGAAAGGCACTGTGCCAGAGCCCTTTATCAGGCACAGGTGCCAGCCCCCACTGAGAAGGGAGGCAGCCAAGATGAGCCCCGTCATGCCTGTGAGCCCGCAGGAGTGCAGCCCCACCAGAGCTCCCAGAGGAATGCTGCAGAACTGCCCGGGGAGGGGAGGCGGGAGAAGCATGTCACACCTGTACACCATCACCAGGGCAGGGACCCAGGGACTGGCTGGGGGCAAGGGGGAAGTCAGGGGAGAAGCCAGAAAAAGTGCTCACTATTTATTTCACTTTCACTTTGAGCAAGTTGGTCCTGGGGAGAAGACACCCTGGCCCCGGAGTGCAGCAAGCTGGCTGGAGTCCCAGCTATCACCCATGACCTGAGTGACCTTGGGCAGGTTACCTCACCCTCCCTCCCCGCCCCCAACAGCTTCCTCATCTATAAACGGGAGCTGCCACCAGGAATCCCGCCCCATCTCACCACTTCATCCTAGAAAGATGCCAATCAGATAAGTACCAGCTCTGCATGACTCCCTAAAAACACCTACTGGGTGCTCTTCCCTGTACCAGAGGGGAGGCAGGAAAAGGACATGCCCAGCTCTGGCCCCCAGGGAAGTTGCCCAAGCAGGCAGTATGAGATTCCAGGAAGGGCATTCTCTCAGGCATATTCTTGGCCAGTCTGATTGCCCAGCCCAATCCAGGGACGGGAGAGGGAGTGGTGAGCCGTTTTACAATCCATCAAATTAATTGCCCCAAATGGGAAATTTACAGGCTTTCTACAGCCTCCTGTGTATCCCATAATCTCCCATGGTCCTAATCTCCTGAGAAAGAATGTGTGGGCTGTCCTCTTTCCAGCCCACTGTTCTCAGGGGCAATGCCTTGGATAAACCTCATTTCCTACCAGGGGTCACTGTAACCACAAGCCCCCCAGCTGGTGACCAGCCAGGGCCTGACTGCACCCACCCCCACCCACCAGGAGCCAGCCCAGCCACCCTTGGCCTAGACTCTGGCCTCAGAGAGACCTGTCCAACCAGCCCCTTTGGTAAATACAACTTTTGCTCTCACCTCCATTTCCTCAAGAGGAACAGCCTGCCAGGAGGCAGAACCAGGAAAAATGGCTTCCGGGCAGAAGCTCATCCATGGGCACGGCGAAAACAGCTCCCAGCGAGGTGACGGCACTGGTTCTACCCTCGGCTTGCCCTTCGCCTGCTGGGAAACCCTCTTCCCATCTGAGCCTCACCTTCATCTGAGAAATCAGGGGAATGTAAACAGCATCCTAGGACCCCTCGCCTGCCTCTTTCTGACCCAGGTTCCCCATGAACTGCAGTAAACCTAGATCCCATCAGCATCGAGAGCTGCAAGTTCTGCGTCCCTCTGAGTCCAAAAGGGAAGAGGTTTCCAGATGGAGGGCTACCCCCCACCCCCAGCAAGGAGACTCCCACCCACTCCAGGATCTGATTCTCTTGCTCCGTCATTTGTTTCCCCACACACCCTGCCTCCTCCAGGCCTTTGCCCTTCCCTGCATAAAGAAGTCTTTGTAGCCCTGGCTGGTTTGGCTCAGTGGATGGAGTGTCGGCCGCGGACTGAAGGGTCCCAGGTTCGATTCCAGTTAAGGGCATGAATCTCAGTTTCAGGCTCAATCCCCGGCCCTGGTCAATCAGGGCCCATGTGGGAGGCAACCAATAGATGTGTCTCTCTCATATCGATGTTTTTCTCTCTTTGTCACTCCTCCTCCCTTCCACTTTCTCTAAAAGTCAACGGAGCCCTAGCTGGTTTGGCTCACTGCCTCCTCCAGGCCTTTGCCCTTTCCCTGCATAAAGAAGTCTTTGTAGCCCTGGCCGGTTTGGCTCAGTGGATGGAGTGTTGGCCTCAGACTGAAGGGTCCCAGGTTTGATTCGGTTAAGGGCATGTATCTCGGTTGCAGGCTTGATCCCTGGCCCTGGTCGGTCAGGGCCCGTGCGGGAGGCAACCAATCGTGTCTCTCTCACATCGATGTTCTCCTCCTCCCTTCCACTCTCTCTAAAAGTCAACGGAGCCCTAGCTGGTTTGGCTCAGTGAATAGAGCGTCAGCCTGCAGACTGAAGGGTCCCAGGTTTGATTCCAGCCAAGGGCACATGCCCAGGTTGCAGGCTTGATCCCCAGTGGGGGGCGTACAGGAGGCAGCCAATCAGTGATTCTCTCTCATCATTGATGTTTCTATCTCTCCCTTTCCCATCTTCTCTGAAATCAATAAAAATATGTGTTTTTTTTTTAAATCAATGGAAATATCCTTGGGTAAGGATTAACAAAATAAATAAATACATACATAAAATAAAAACATCTTCTCCTTGTTCCCAGGTAATTAATAATAAGCAAAAGAAAAGCACACAGTTCATATTCAACAGGCCATCTCAAAACTATCTGAGCCATCCCTGACAGAGCACTCCTGTCTCACCACAGTGCTTAATGGCACACTGTCCCTGTGACTCAAGTCCTAAGTCCTTCACAGCCTGGTTGTGAGTTCCCCTCTACAGCCTTTCCCAGTTATTCCTAAGGCTTTGCAGTTCATCACTTCTGAACCTTCATTCCCCATCCCATCAAATGAGCACACAATAAGATGGTTAAGTGAGATAACTATATAAACATGGTGGCCATGTACTACACACAACAGATGTTCATTCAACCGTGGTTTCTTTCCTTCTGGCCTAGGACATCCCAGAGCCTGAATCACTGTTGTCCTGGGCGCAGCACAGCTCCAACTCTGCAGGGAGAACCTCAGGCACATGGCTGGCATCTACTCTGGCAAGAATTTGTATGACTTTGAGAACTAAATGGACATTCAAATGCTCCTGATGGTCAGCTGGTAAGCCAACCCATTTTAATCTGCTGTGGCCATTGTGGATAGGTTTGGTAGAAAGTGTCTATTTTCAGATAATTCCCAAGAAGGGGTAACTGGAAGCCACCAGGGAGGTAAATAAGGATGCTGTCTGGTCTCCAGACTGGAGAGGAGTCTTTGGGGACACCGGAGCCAGAGTACCCAAAGCCAGGCCCTCTGCCGCTGGGACTCAGTCTACAGCTCTCTCGGACGCAGGGGCACCACTCACTGGCTGGCTGGCTTCTGGGGCAGAGTCCCAAGAAGAGAATATCACAGATTTCACCAAATCATAATTCATTCAATGATTATTTTTTCTCACCGCCAAAAAAAAAAAAAGGTCCCCATGATGTAAGGTGATGGATGTTAATGATCTTGACTATGATGATCACTTCACAATGTATATGTGTATCAAAGCATCTCAGATACTTACAATTTGGATTTGTCAATCATACCTCAATCCCAGAATATAAGAAATTCTTTTCTGAGCACTTACTTGTCCCAACTACGATTCTAGGCACTAAGAGTACAACCTTGAACAAAACAGGCACTGTTGCTTATCTTCATAAACATTATATTCTAGTAGAAGAAACCAAAAAAACAAAACAAGTTAAAACATAGTATGTCTGGGTCAGGTTGAGAACTCTAAAGAACACAGGGTTAAGGGAATGGAGAGAGCTGGGGGAGAGGAGTCAAGAAAAGCCGTGCTGCCCTAGCCGATTTGGCTCAGTGGATTGAGCATCAGCCTGGGGACTGAAGGGTTCGATTCTGGTCAAGGGCACATGCCCGGGTTGTGGGCTTGATCCCCAGTAGGGGGCATGCAGGAGGCAGCAGATCAATGATTCTCTCTCATCATTGATGTTTCTATCTCTCTCTCCCTCTCCCTTCCTCTCTGAAATCAATTTTCAAAAAAATAAGAAAAGAAAGAAAAGCCGCGCTGAGAAGGTGACATCTGAGCAGAGACCTGAAGAAAGGAGGGAACAGTAGGCCATGGGCTTGTCTGAAGGGAAACATTCCAGACAGAGGGAACAGTCAGTGCAAAGGGCCTAAGCCTGGCTATGCCTCACATGTTGGAGGAACAGTAAGGAGGCCACGGTGGCTAGAGCAGAGCAGGGGGGAGAGCAGGAAGAAATGAGGTTGGGCAGGTAATTGAGGATGGTGCGGTGGGGATGGGGGTGGGGCAGATGTTAGGGCCTCATGGGCCACTGTAAGGACTTTGAACTCTGCTGTGTGTGAGATGAGAGACCTTGGGTGGTTTAAGCTGAAGAGTGACATAATCCAACTCCCACTGTAGAACCACCTCTGGCTGCTGCCCTGGGGGGGGGGGGAGAAGCTCAGGGACTAGTTAGGAGGGACCTGCAACAGTCCAGGCAACAGACGGCAGGGTGGCAGCATGGTCTGATTTGGGATACATTTCAGAGTAGAACCTGTAGGATTTTTAAAGATCCCTGAAAGTGTGCCTGATGCCAGGCAGTCCCGGACATCCCAGCTGCTCGTACTGGCTAGTCCAAAAGACAAACTGAATTTGGTCCCCTGAGCCCAGCCTGGCATACCAGCGCAGAAGCCACATCACTGCAGAGATGCAGGCAGGAAGCCATGTGAAGGCAGGTGGGGAAGCTCTCACCTGGAGGGCCTCTCCCAGCAGGACTCAGCATCCTCCCCACTCCCCACAGTTCTGAAGAGCTGGGTGGCTCCTGTCACCAGGAAGCCCCGTGAGGAAGTTTGATGATCTGGATCCAAGCCCTGGCTCTACTATTTCCTGCTGTGAGTCTCTGGGTAAGTCATTGAGTCTGGGTCTCCCTGATCTATAAAGTGGTGGGAATCACACCTTTTAGGGCTACTGCGAGGATGAAAGCAAATGATCTGTGAAAAGTGTTGGTCACAGAAAATTACCTCGATGGCTGTGAAGGCCTCTAGGCCTCTAGGTGATGCTCAACCTGATCCTATTGCCTCCTCCACGCCATCACCTCTGCCTGCCAGCTCTGTCCACCTTCCCCACCTGCCCGGCCTGGGAGGAAACTAAGGCTCCAGGAAGACCCTTGGCTCACACTATCCCCTCCTCTCGGCTCCGAATCAGCGGGCCACTTCTGCAGGCTCAGCGCAAGTGCCTGGCAGTTTTAAAGGTGGCCTCAGGCACCAGTCCACCAGACACAGCCAGCACCTGTGGGTCATCTGTGGAGACTGCTGCTCTCTCAGTTCCAGGGGCTCTCCCTGCTGGTGGCACTGACCTCACAGCCTGTGCAAAGAGCCAGTGAGCGCACAGTAGGTGCTGAATAAGCGGTGTTACAGGAACAAGCCCGGGGTTCCCTCCCGAGGCCGGACTGCAGACCAGAAATACCACTAGCAGGTGCAATGCTGGTACCCAGCTCCACGTCACAGGCCTGCAAGCGTCCTTTTCAGTTTCTGTCAGACCCACAGCCTCAGTTAAAGTTTAAAAGCCCTGTGCAAGGGCATTTGGCAGATTCCGCATATAAATGATTAGCCACAGAAGTAAGTCCCGAAGGCCTTGGAGAAATCAGGACAGACCGAAGGAGGAGAAGGCAGTGGGCCTAAGAGAAAAGTCTAAGTCTTCTCCATTTTTCCTGTCTCCTACTATCTCTGGGTGGTATTTAAGGATACCACCTTAAGGAATAAGGAGTGTAAGAGAAATAAGGAGTGTAAGAGTATTATACTATCTGTCAGATAATTAAATCTGTGAGGAATTATGATACACTGTGGGGGGGGGGCCTAAACATGGGAGTGTTTCCTCAGTCTTCTTCTTCTTCTTAAAAAAAAAATATATATATATATAAATTGATTTCAGAGACAAAAGGAAAGGGAGAGATAGAGAGAAACATCAATGATGAGAGAGAATCATTTATCAGCTGCCTCCTGCATGCCCCTCACTGAGGATTGAGCCCGCAACCTGGGCATGTGCCCTTGACCAGAATCGAACCTGGGACCCTTCAGTTCGCAGGCCGACGCTCTACCCACTGAGCCAAACTGGCTAGGGCTCCTCAGTCTTCTTCGGTTGGACTTAACCAAACACATAGGTTCCATCAACGTAAATCCAGCACCTTCCCCTTCTCTTCCCTTCCTTTCCCCGCCCCCACACCTCCCCTAGAAGCGCTGAGCACACAGGCCTGGGGACAGACTCGGGGTCTGGGGGAGGGCAGAGGCCACCAGCAACAGGACCTCTGCCCATCACCAGAGCTAAGGAAGGAGAGTGAGGCCGCCCTCGGCAGTGGCCCCTTGGAAGGCCTGGTGTTCACACGAGGGAGAGGGTGGCTCTTGCCCTCACCTCCAAGGGGGTCAGGTTTTAAGTAGGTCACCCCTCGGACACCTACACCACCCCCTCTTTATCTCTGTCTCTTCTATTTTAAGGCAGGAGTGCTGCCAGGCGGTGGTGTGGGTTACCCAGCTTCTCCTCCTTCGGAGGCCAAACCCCTCACCTGCTGGGGGGGCCCCCCGGCTGGAGTCTGGGAGAACGACGGCCACCGCACACACACCCCCACCCCACACACCCCACTTTTCTCCCCCAACCATGGTGGGGCCCTGGTCACCACTGCTTAAGCCCTCGGTCCACATCGCCTTCGGGACAAAGCCCCACCGTCTCCGCACAGCCCTTCTGCGGTCTCCTTCCTCTCTCCATGTCCCTAAACAGGTCACCCTCTCACACAGCTCTGTCCGTGCTGCTTCCTCTCTCTCTCTCTCTCTCTCTCTCTCTCATTAAAAAATAATTGATTTTTTTTTGAGAGAGAGAGGAAGGGAAAGGGATAAAGAAAATACGTTTTTATTGATTTTTTTTGAGAGAGAGAGGAAGGGAAAGGGATAAAGAGATAGAAATATCGCTACCAGAGAAACATCATCTATGGCTGCCTCCTGCACACCCCTTACTGGGGAGTGAGCCCGAATCTCAGGCATGTGCCTTGACCTAGAATCAAACCTGTGACCTCTTGGTTCTTGGGTCAATGCTCAGCTGTTGAGCCACACCTGCAGGGCTACTTCCTCTTTCTTGAACATCCAAACTCCATCCTCCAGTAAGTCCCTGCTTAGTTTTCAAGGTCCAGCACAGGCTTCCCTACTGCTCACCCAGAGCCTTCCCTGGGCACCCCTCCTCCGTACCTCTCCAGTCCCCGGCTTCTCTTATCAAATCATGTCCACAGTATCCTTGAGTTGTTGACATGTCTGTGTCCCCACCACAGCACAGGATCTTTGAGGACACCAATGACCCTTCGATTCATTAACTGAGTGCCAACTATGTACCAGATACCTCTGGGAGCCAGCGATACAGCAGTGAACACAACAGACAAGATGGAGCTAATATTCTAGTGGTAATAATAGCCAACACACAACAGTACTTTCTATATTCAAGACTGTACTGAGTACTTTATATTAACTCATTTAGTTCCCACCACAATTATCATCATCCCCATTTTACAGATGAGGAAACTGAGGCTCCACATTACACAACTTGCTCAGGATCCACAAGCTAGTAGGTGGCAGGGCTGGGACAATCCTGTTCTAGACCATGCCCCCAACCACTGGCCCATCCTGCCTCTCAAAGCTGTTTTCTCTACTCTGCTTTACTCATTGTGATATCCACAGTGCCCCAGCCAGTGCTTGGCACACACCGAGTGCCCAGTAGAAGTCTGCTAAGTGAAGGGCCCCTTGAATTTGAATGCTGGTCCCCCGCCTGAGGCACCCACTCTTCCTCTTGCCCCACCCAATCCCGTCCAGCTCACAAGACCCTCCAAGTCTTCCCTGACTCACCCAGCCCCAGAACTGTCTCCTCCTGGACGTTCCTCTCCATGTTGCACCTTCACCACTTACCCCGACACCTACTCACACACCACCCAACCATCCTAGCGCCTGAAGCTGTGTGGACATCTTGCTTCGCCAGCTCCCTGATATCCCCCCGAGTATAACCAATATGGTGCCAAGTACACGGCAAAAATGGGTACAGAAATACTGAACTGAATTGGGCTCGCCTCTCCATTTTCCATTCTCACCGGAGCCACTTTTCCTCTTGCCCAGGGGAAGCCAGGGCTCAGGTGAGACACGACCTCTGCTGCAACTATATCCACGCTGCTGACACCTGTAAGCGGTACCAGCCAAGGTCATAATGCGGGGACAGCTGCGGTTAAACACAGCAAGCAGAGCTGGATGTTTTTAACCCTTCCCGATGGTCAATGCCCTCCGTTAGAAAATGCCCATAACAGAACCCAGCTGGGCAGGATGTAGGACAAGGAATTTGCCACATATATTCGGACCAGCAGGGCCATTACAGAGAAAAGACTAAATACCTGGTACTAAGGAAAACACTTGTTAAAATTTATTGAACTATACTACGTTCTGGGAACTGAGTATTTTACATGTTTTATTCTCATTTTAATCACTGCAAAGACCCATAAGGGCAGGTACCAGCGCTTGCCCCATTTTATTTAGAGGTTAAATAACTCAGCTGGGTCCCCCAGCCACCAAGTCGGGCTGTTCTCAGTCTGGATCCCATAGCTGCCCTATCTAAAGCCTGGAGTGGGGCCTGGACAGTGTGGCTCAGTGGTTGAGCATCGACCTATGAACAAGGAGGTCACAGTTCAATTCCTGGTCAGGGTACATGCCCGGGTTGCGGGCTCGATCCCCAGTGTGGGGCATGTAGGAGGCAGCGGATCAATGATTCTCCCTCATCATTGATGTTTCTGTCTCTCACTCCCTCTCCCTTCCTCTCTGAAATCAATAAAAGAAATAAATAAAGTCCTGTTGGGACCAGCTGAAGTGTGAGTGAGGCTGAGTCTAGGCAGAGGTGCTCAGCACAGAGTGGTGGTCCCCCCACCCATCCCACTGATCACACACACCATCCGGCAGAGCTTTCCAGGAAGGTTTCACGTGGGCAGGATGGGAGCGCCAGGGGGGTGTTATCAGCCTGTAGGAAGTAAGTCAAGAACTTAAGGTCTTTCTAACCATTAGGTTGGTCATTGGTCATCAATGCATCCTTCAGGTTCATTTATGACCAAAAGGGGGAACTGTGGATGAAAAAGGGGTTCTATGGAAAGTAACCTCACAAAGTGATCTGATCATTCAGTCCTAACTGGGCAGGTCATGGTGGGTAGTCACACCCCAGGCATATAACTTCTATAAATTTTTACAAAGAACTTACGGTCCTCAGCAAGGACAAAGTACCCTGGGCCACAGAATGCTCAGCGTAAGTGAAAAGCTCACCTCTTGGCTCTGTGCCAGTAGGTGCCAGGCCCCAGCTCCCAGGGCCTCCCCGGCCTCAGCAAGTGGTGGATCTGTCAGGACCCACTGCCCAAGGCTCTGCTTCTGAGCCAAGGACATTTGTACTCCCTCCCAGGTGGCCATTGCTCCCATCACCACACCCCTCACAATACCCCAAGGCACCTGTGGGGACAGAAGGGACCAGCCACCTTCTCCTGCTTGATCTCACAGACTACCTCCCTGTCCTCCACCAGGAAGACAGGAACAAGGACATGGGGCAATAACCAGAGGCCGCAAGAAAGCATTAGAGCGAGGCTTCCCTGCTAACTCTCCTCAAAAGGCCAAATCTTCTCACTATGAAAAGTTATTTTCAAAATCTCCTTTCCACTTGGGGCGGGACCGCCTCAGTTGTCTCTGAGCTCAGGGTGTGGCTGTCTGGGAGGAGTCTGGGAAAGCCACCTCCAGGCGCATCCATTCCACAACCTCCCCCGCCCAGCGTGAAGCCCAAGGGCTTCGGTAATCGGATGTGTGTGTCTTGAAGGCAGGGGGTGACAATTCCTGCCAACCAGCCAGGGCTCTGTCCAGGAGCTGACTCCACAGAAGGCCTCACTCACGGGGTTTGCTCCCAGTGAGTCCTCGGCCAACAGTCCAGGCTGTGCCCTTCCCTCCCTCTCTGTGGCCACAGTCCCTGAAGTGACGTGTAAAATGTGAGCATTTCCCTGAAACAAACCAGAGCCAGCCTTCGCAGCGCAGCCCACCAGAGCGCAGGCTGGGGACAGGCCCAGCAGGGCACAGAGACTGTGAGGACCCCAATTAAGGACCCACTGGGGTTGATCCTGGCCCGGCCACCTAAAACCTGTTCGGCAAGTTCCTAACCTCATCTTCCTTGTCTGTACAATGAGGATCACAGGGGGACCCACCTTACAGGGTTGATAGGAGGATTAAACCAGCCCAGGCCTATTAAACCCTCAGGACGGTGCACTTGGTGAGCACCACTCACACCCTTAGCAGCAAACAAATCAATAAGAACTCACAAAAGCAACTGGCCTCTCAGTGCAACAGTCCCTCTGCGCAGACACTCAGCTTACTGCGCCCCAACACCAAGCGAAATCCAACGCAGACTCAGAGATAAAAATTCTTAAGCCTTCCCACGGACTCAAGGAGGCGGTAAACACCAACAGGCCCTCCCTGTCGAAAGGCCCGGCAAGACCACCGCACACAGTCACTACACCTTAACTCATTGGCTCCTCAGACACACGGAGAGTTTGAAATAAAAAGTGTGTGCTTTGGAGTCTAATTTGAATATCTATCTATACACAGAACAGGAAGCCAATTACTTTCCTCTTCCCCAAAGAGTTAATATCCCTTCTGAGTTTTAAAAACCACCTGGTGCCAAACACCACAAACATGTCCACGCATTTGCAGGTGAGGAGGGCTGGGAAAAAGTCGAAGCAGAGGCCGACTGAGCTCTCTCCAGCTCCCACCCACACACCAGAGCTAAAAGAACCACGTATTACGCCCAGGCCTTTCTTCCCTCTCAGGTGTGCATCTTCACTTTTCTCTCCTAAAATCTAAGGGTCCCCACGACACTTGCAACCAGGGGAGCAACAGGCAGGGGCAGCCTGTCCCAGGCTAACCCCCTGAAGCTGTCTCCAAGCCCCCTTTTCTCTGACTTCTCAGTGAGCTAACCGCAGCCCCGCCATGGCTCACTTCTTTCCTCTAATGTTTCTAGGGAGACAGAGCAGCCCCGCCTCGGCTCTCTCCGGTTGTTTCTTCTGTCCTAGACTATTCAGTGAGCTGACAGCAGCCCCGCCTTGGCTCACTTCTGTCACTGTGACTCTCACTTGTCAGTGAGTCCACACAGTCCAGCATGGCCCACTTCCTATGACGTTTCTAGAGAGCCAAGCCCCGCCTAGGCTGTCTCCTGTTGCTTCCTCTACCCTAAACCCTTCCTTTGCTCACGTTTTAATAAACCTACTCTCAAAATCACCTGGAGTGGTGCTGTGAAATTTTTCCTGCTCAAAGTCAACACCCACACATGGCCCGGCCGACGTGGCTCAGTGGTGGAGCATCAACTATGAACCAGGAGGTCATGGTTCGATTCCTGGTCAGGGCACATGACCGGGTTGTGGGTTCAATCCCCAGCAGGGGGTGTGCAGGAGGCAGCCGATTGATGATTCTCTCACATCATTGATGTTTTGTTTCTATCTCTCCCTCTCCCTTCCTCTCTCTGAAATCAATAAAAATATTAAAAAAAAAAAAAGCCCACATATGCCCAAGACAGACCAGCTCCCTTTCCAGTGACACAGAGAGCCCAGGTTTAGCCTGCAATGTGCACAGGAGCCACTTGGGGATCTTGTTAAAAAGACAGATTCCAGCTCAGGTCTGGGGTGGGGTCTGAGAGTCAGCAGTTCTAATCAACTCCCAGATGACATGATGCTCATGATTCCAGGACCACTCTTTGAGAATATTGTTTCCAAATAAAAGTGTGATCCTGTCTTGCCTCCACTTAAAGCCCTCCACTGATTTCCCAGCATTCTCAGGGGAAAGACCTCACCGTGTCCTTTAGGCCCTGTGGGACCTAGTTCTCACCTCATTTTCTAGCCCCTTTTCCTTCCACTCTCCTGCCCTCTCTTTCCCCCTTATTTATTATCAATTTATAATATAATGAAATGAAATAAAACCGCCATCCCACCCAAGCACGGGGAGGGGGAGACCTATTTTCAAAGCCTTGGTAAATGGATGTAATTTCAGGTACTACCAATTCCATTTAGAAACGCATTAATGGGCACAGCGATTACAGATACTTAGCTTCACAGCATTCGTCTGTCTGTTTCTTTGAATCCCCAGGTCAAAATGTGTTGAGAAAAAGAAAATCTTTCCAAACGCTTTCATGGGCAGGGAAGCGAACCATTTTCCCTCCCTGGAACCCTGACCACTGACTTTGTACCTCATCACCCCTTTAGCTTACAAGCCCCAATTAACCCCTAACTCCAATCAACCCTCTCTCCTTGTACGCCTGCCAGTGTTGAGGGTCGTCCCAAATGTCAAATCAACTAACCTACATCGGTTTGTTCTGCACCTGACTCAGCACCTGACACGGGTCCTGGCACTGAGTCCCAATCCTGCCCCTGCCCCATCTCCCCAGGACCAGCTCAGGGAGGACTGCAACGCCTGGCACCTCTGCAGCTTATCACCCCACTGTCTGCTGGGACAGAGGTATTCCCGCACACAGAGGAAGAATTCCCATTTATCAATTAACTGCAGCCGGCTTACCTGCTCTGACCATCAATGTCAATCATTCAGAACCCACCCCCACCCCAGCCCCTCCTCTGCCCTCAGGAGGACCTCGGAGTGGTCACGGGGTTCTGAGATGTGGAACAGACGCCCACCCCCCAGGAAGGCACAGTCCCCAGTCAGTGGTCACCTACAAGACCAGCCCCACTACCAACCTGTGCAACTAACAGCAACATCTGGGCGGAAGACAGGGCAGAGCATTCCCAAACTCTATGAAGGAAACCAGAGGCCCATCGGGGAGCCTGGCTCTCTGGGATCTGCCCTGGGTAATGGGGTGGGTGGGTATTAGACAGTTGAACCCTACGGACACTGTCTCCAGGCCTTCCCACAGCCCCATCCATCAAGTCTGACAAATGTCCTCCTGTCAATGGAAGGGCTCACAATCCCAGAGCACCTACTATGTGCCAAATAGCATGCCAGGAGCTTCAGGTAGGCCATCACATTTAATTCTCAAATAGTGCTGTCATTATTGCAGTTAGGGAAGCTGAAGCTCGAGACGGTTTCACTTTCAGTGCCTGTGGTCATCCATGGCGTTTGTAATCATGATCATTCCCAGTCCTACCCTCTAGACCAGCGGTTCTCAACCTGTGGGTCGCGACCCCTTTGGGGGTCGAACGACCCTTTCACAGGGGTCGCCTAAGACCATCGGAAAACACATATATAATTACCTATTGTTTTTGTGATTAATCACTATGCTTTAATTATGTTCAATTTGTAACAATGAAATTGGGGGTCACCACAACATGAGGAACTGTATTAAAGGGTCGCGGCATTAGGAAGGTTGAGAACCACTGCTCTAGACGTTCCGACTGAGCATTCTAGAACACTGCTTCTACCTCAGGTCTACCCTCACCAGCTGCTCTAATACAGACACATTGGGTATTGCAAAAAAAAAAAAAAAAAAAAAAAAAAGGAGCTAGGTTTCCTTCCAGGCAGTGCAAACCCTAATACTAATACCTAGAAACCCTCCCACTGGAGGAGGGGATGGGAGAGGGTCGGGGAGTAAATCAAAACTGCCCATTGGAAAATAAGTCTATCATCCACATGGGAAGCCTCTGCATTTCTCTCTGGTTGGGCACAGCCACAAGGGGCTTTGCAGATGAGGACTCATCGCTTTGATATCTAGCACCAACCACGTCAAAGTGGCCGGCTTCCTTTTAAAGGCAAGTCTCAGCACGAAAGCCCAGTTCCCCCTCGGCCTGCCTGACCTCAGGTTTCCCCAGAGAAGCGCACGGCTCCTCTGCGGGGTGTGCCACACATCACCGCAGGAAGGGCTCTGGTTCTAGGAGTCATGGTAATACTTAATGCTTACATGGCATGTGCGGTACAGCAGGCACTACGACGGTCCGGTCATCGTCCCCATTTTACAGATGAAGAAACATGCGAAGACCCGGTTTAAGTGACCTGCCCAAACCAGCACAGAGCCAAGAGCTCAACCCAGACACTTGGACTCCAGGATTCATGTTTCATAACCCCATGTGGCACCACCCCTCAGACACAGGAGTTGGAAAAACCCCTCAGGCAATATTCCCGACTACGCCACCCTCCTGAAGCCCAGCTATCCAGCACCAGACCCTACTCCTCAGCTTAGCCCGAGCCTCCTCCAGGCGCAGACGGGCACACACTCACTCTCCACGCACTCACCCTCGCCCCCAGCTCCTCCCCTGCCCACCCCTGCCTTGGGCTGCCCACACTCTGCTCCACCGCTGCCTGGCCTTCCTCACTCACCCTCAGAAGCTCCCTAGGGTTCCCTGCTCAGGCCCCCAGCCCCAGTCACCCATCTGACACTGTCCAGCGTCCCTCCCTTCTGGTCTGGGCACTGCTGGAGGGGGGAGACTTCTATTTCTCCACATCACCCAGTGTGGAGACTGGCATATAGTGTTAGATGCTTCATCAGTCTGGTGATTGAATGGATCAATCCTGAACCAAAGGCCTCTGAGTAAACTGTTCCTCCTCTAAGGGGCTCATCACTCCATAAGGTGATACACTGATGCCATCTGTGGACGTGCACTGACAACTGAGTTTGCAAGTGAAGATTATTGCAGAGGTTACTGCATTAATCTAATACACTCGTCCCGGCAAGGAGGGGTCTCATCTGCTCCTTGTGGGGGGCAGGGGGTAATACAGGAGGCTGTGCAGCCAGGGGCTGGGTACCGGGATGAAATGGGCCCACTGCTGCCTCCCTGCCCCGAGCACACTGCCCGCTCTCCCTGCACTGCCCTGGTCCAGGGACGCACAGGAGGCTCCGGAAGAGCTGCACGCTAACTCCCAGCTCTCAGACCTCCAGAGGGTGAAGGCTCTGCCTCTGCAGGAAAGGCCCAAGAAGCCCTGAGAACGCTGGCCATGACGCTGGGAGCACAGACGGGCACACACTCACTCTCCACGCACTCACCGTGAAAGAGACAGTCTGGCTCTAAGAAGGCTTAAGAGGCTCATCAGCCCCTTAGCTGTGGCCAGCTGACATCCAGGGGCAGGATGGGGGTTCCACTTCCCCAGAGCACCAGGACCCTACCCACTGCCCCCCCCTCCAGGGGCCATCCACCCACCCATCACCCTTCTATCCTTGGGAACTTTCTGAGGGAGGTGCTCCGGTGTCATCAGGAAAGATTCAGAAAACCAGGTTTGCGGAATACACGCTATAAGAGGATTCAGGACAGAGGGGGTCCTGGCCATGGGAACAAGAGAATACCTCGAACCACATCACACAAACTCGTGTTCAAGTCCCAGCTCCCTCGTGATGGTCTCTCTGGCCGTGGGGAGATCAACTGCTTGATCTGTCAAATGAGGACAATAAAAATACCTGCCTCTAGCCTGGCTGGTGTGGCTCAGTGGTTGAGCGTCGACCTAAAAACCTGGAGGTCACGGTTCGATTCCCAGTCAGGGCACATGCCCGGGTTGTGGGCTCGATCCCCAGTGCGGGGTGTGCAGGAGGCAGCCAATCAATGATTCTCTCTCATCATTGATGTTTCTATTTCCCTCTCCCTCTCCCTTTCTCTCTGAAATCAATAAAAATATATTTTAAAAAAGCAAAAAAACCTGCCTCTAAAAGGAATGTATGTGTTTTCAACTAGTGAACAGCACCATGATGATTATCACTGCTGACATCTGTGGCCCAGGCAACACCAGACAGTAAGCCTGTCCTTCAGCGGTCAGAGCCGACAGCCAGGTGGCCGCCTGGATTAAGGAGCGGACATCTGTGCAGCCCTCTAAATGCCCAGGAAAGAGGCAAACCCGGAGCCGCTTTCACACCTCACTACCCAGGGCTCTCTGTTCCCAGGTCCCTGCAGCACGGATAAGGTGCCCACAGCCTTGGGACGGTATGTCCTTGACGGACAAGGTTAAATAGTGTTATTTTTAAATTAACTTTTTATTTGGAAATCATTTCACATTTACAAAAAAAGTTACAAGAACAGCACAAAGAACTTCCATGCACCCTCTCATGCAGACTGACCCACTGATAACATTTTGCCCCATCTGCTCCCCTGTACACGCGCACGCGCACACACACAGAGGTTTTTTTTCCTCAACCACTTAAGAGCAAGTACTTCAAGGACATCTTTTTAGTAACTATAATAGTTATGCATTTTTACGGATCCAAACCAATCCCTGAGTAGTTCTACAGTGTGCATGCTCCCGGTTCAAGGGCACCAGACTCGTCCTGCAGCAGCTGAATGAGACTAGGGTCCAGAATTCACGTCTCCACCCCACCTCCGAGTTGTGTGCATGTATAAAAGAGCAGCTCACATTTATTGGGCATTTACTATGTGCCAGGTACTTGCTAAGCCCTTTTCCATCATTTAATTCATGGACTTCTCACATCTATCCCCATCTTACTGGCGAGGAAGTGAGGCTTAAAGGGAGTGGGTAACCCACCAAGGTCAGGGAGCGGTACGCGGTGGAGCTGGAATTAGAATCCAGGAATCCAGAGACCATGCGCCTACCCTCTGCCTCCTTATATGCGCTACCACCACATACACAACCCTGTGCATTTTGGTGCATGATGAGGTGGCCTGGCTGTGCTTCGGGCTTCCAGAAAAACCAACGTGCTGCCAGGCCAGCATCCGGGAGACTGTGGTAGGCTGCACGCCAGAATGAGAGGTGGCCTGGCACAACTCCGTCCAGGCAATGGGCGAGGTCAGCACTGCTGCAGATGCTGTCTCCTCTAGGCCTGTACATCGGCCTTTGGATGCGCAGGGCCCAGGGAGGCTGGAAAGCCAATGAGCAGCCTCCCCACACTTCCCTGTCACTTAAAACGGAACAGGGCAGTCCTAGGTGGCTTGGCTCTGTGGTTAGAGCATCAGCCTACAGACTAAAGGGTCTTGGGTTCAATTCCTGTCAAGGGCACATACCTTAGTTGCAGGCTTTATCCTTGGCCCCAATCAGGACGGTGAGGGAAGCAACCAATCGATTTGTCTCTCTAACATCAATGTTTCTCTCTCTGTCTCCCCTCCTCTCTTCCACTCTCTAAAAATCAATGGGGAAATATCCTCAGGTAAGGATTACTAACAACAACAAAAAAAGACTAGACAGGACAATTGGTGCCCCTAAGGGCACATGTTTCTGTTTAGAAAAACACAAGGCCATACAACAAACATGATGCATCCCTGCCCGAGTACTGATCTTACTGGGCATATGGAAGGGGGGTTTGTAAGTTAAATTGAGGATAGCGCTCACATGAATTTTTGGACATTTTAAGGATGTTTTCCACCATCCAGTCTGCCAGGTGAGTGGAGCTTCACCCTCTTCTGTCATTAGGGCTGTGGCCGAAAAGTCTGAGAAGCTCTGATCTGAGACACCACACGCCCATCCCTTCTCTGAAGCCTAAAAAAGCTGAGCAAATGCGGCCTGGGCTTTAGGAAGTCACTTCATCACTCTGAGCCCACATGTCTGCACTAACTGTCAGCCTCCAACCAGATAATGTTCATGAAGCACGCTGTAAACAATAAAACATTCATCCAAAACACTTCTTGTTCCAAAAAATCTAAATAAAAATGTTTTGACAGCCATTGAAAAACAACAGGCAAATAAAACCATATTCCTCCATGCTTTTCCCTCTGCCAATATTTACTTACGACACCATGCCAGTCTACTGAGACGCTGCTGCCTCATGCTGAACAAAAAGATGCAAACCAGGCTCTCTTCTGAAGAGGCAGAAAACTGGAGCAGGCTCCTCGTTAAATCTCCAAACAGTCCACACAATGAGGTGCTTTCTCAATAAGCTCCTTTCTTTGTGGTGCATAACAAAGTGGAATAATACTCGGCCATAAAAAGGACGAAATCTTACCATTTGCAACAACATGCTAAGTGAAATAAATCAGACAGAGAAAGACACATACCATATGCTTTCACTTATATGTGGAAGCTAATAAACAAAATGAACAAATAAAACAGAAACAAACTCACAGGTATAGAGAACAAGCTGATGGTGGCCAGATGGGAGGGAGGTTGGGGGAGTGGGTGAAAAAGGTGAAGGGATTAAGAAGCACAATTGGCCCGGCCAGCATGGCTCAGTGGTTGAACATCGACCTACGAACCAGGAGATCACGGTTCGATTCCTGGTCAGGGCACATGCTCTGGTTGCCGGCTCGATCCCCAGTGTGGGGCATGCAGGAGGCAGCCGATCAATGATTCTCTCTCATCATTGATGTTTCTATTTCTCCCTCTCCCTTCCTCTCTGAAATGAATAAAAATATATGTAAAAAAAAAAAAAGAAGAAGAAGAAGAAGCACAATTGGCAGTTACAGAATAGTCATGGGGATATAAACTACAGAATAGAAAATATAGTCAACAATATTGTAATGGCTACGTATGGTGTTAGGTCGGTGCAAGACTTATCAGGAGGATCACTTTGTAAATCATATAAATGTCTAACCACTATGCAGTATACCTGAAATGAATACAACATCTTTTTTTTTTTCAAAATGTATAAGTAGTTAATTTGTTATAGATATTGTAAATTGTTTTTCCAAAAAGTTTGCATAAATTTACATCCTAATCAATAATGTACAAATTGCTCATTTCCCAATATCTTCATCAACACTAGATTTCATCCAACATTTAATTTTTGCCGACCTGATATGAAACTAATACAATCTTGAATGTCAACAGTAATTGAAAAATAAAATTGAAATAAACTCCTTTTTCCAAAATCTTCCATTTAAGAAACCCAAAATTCTCTGTAAGTAAGAGAATGGAAAGATGGCCATCAGTGCACAAGAAACCTACAGCCACCCTCTTCACACACACAGCACTGCGAACAGGAGCTGACACCTCTTCCCCCCAACCCACCTCCTGTCTGGCTCTGAAAAAAGAAAAAAGAAAAAAAAAAGGGCCTTCAAAAGCAACTGGCAACCCGTTTCTTAAAGAGGTTTCCCAGATCTTTTCCAGGAGGGTTTTAAGACCTGGTACAAATCATGGCCCTAATCCTTCCTCCGGCTTTCTGCACAACGCCACTCTTGTTCCTTCGGCACAGAACCTAACTAACATTTCAAGCCATGAGTCAGTTTTCACCCTTGATAAAACAACCAGGAAACGAAAGGCAAAGTGGGATTCCGCCAAAACTTGCCAAGCTGGGAGAACCTTCTTAACTCGCAACAAGAGGGTTCAGAATTTCCCTTTTAAATGCATGTAAGCTGTGAGCTTCCCAGAACTTCTTTGTGGAATGGTTGCTCTCTGGTTTGAAATAGAGCTTCTGGGACTGCTGTTCCCAGAAGCACTTCAATGAGAAAGATGACAACTACATGAACCAACAGGTTGGCACTCTGCAAGACAAATCTCACTAACATAAAGTTCAACATTTGCCTGGGGAGGAAAATGTGGCAGTCAGGACGGACTCCTTCCTGGGGTGGCCCTGGGGTGGCCCGGAGACCGTCCCTTGGCTGACAGCACCTAAAGCGGTGGCTTCCCGGGCCGCCAGTGTTCACAGGCTTTCCTGAAGCCCTTCTACACTTACCTGGTGTCTACCCCAGGTGGGGTCCCGACCTGGACATTCTACACCCCTGGCTCAACCTTCACTCCCCAACTCTTCCTCCCTCCCTCTAATGTCAGACTCAGAAATGGGTTTGCTGAATGCAAAAACACACTCTAGATATTTAGCATTATCTCTGGAAGGGTAACCCTTCTGAAGGAGGCGTGACGCCTTGGCTCACACAGTCCCCACTCCCTGCCTCCCTGGGACAGGTTCTTAACTGCCCACTCCCAGCCTCCTGGAGCCCCACGGCCCACCCGGCCTCCCCGCTCCTCACTCTCGTCCCAGGGGCCTGAGCACCGCACTCCTGCCCTGTGGTGGTGATTCAGCCTATGAAGTCAATGCCCTGATAGCTGGTTTAAAATTTTATAGTCCACAATACAGAGATGAATCACAAGATTTATGCTAATAATTAAAAACCGTTTTTTACTCCGAAAGACATTAAATAGCAAATAAAAACACCATGACAAGCAGCGGGAAAGACTGCAGGAGAAAGGGAACGTTTTCTATTTTAATGCCCTTATTTTTCTGGCTTTTTGAACAAGTGGCCCTGCACTTTCATTTTGCACTGGGCCATGCAAATTCTGGAGCCAGTCCTGCCCTCAGACCCTGCTGTGGGGAAAAGGGCTGGGGAGGGAGTGGGAAAGCAGCCTTACTCCAGCCCTCAGAAATGCCTTCCTAAGCGCCTCACTGCCCTCATTTGGGGATGTGCACCCACAGGGGACCGACACCTACAATGGTGGCCCCGCAGGCTCCAAAGCTGAAACTAAGGAACATGAAGCCAAGTCACAGAGGACCAAGACCTGGCAACCAGGGAGGGAGGGCAGCCAGGTCCAGTGGCCAACAGACACCCCAGATACAGAGCATGAGGTCGTGAGGTTAAGAAGCCAGAGGCCAGGTTCCTGCTTGTGTGCTGTTCTTGACAGCAAGAAACTGCATACAAGAAGCCGGGGCTCCAGGCACCAGCCTTGACAGGCGCGTTCCTGGCTGCTTCGCTTCTTTGACCTTGTCTGGTCTCCCCCCACCACCACCCCCATCCTGATCTCCTCCCCAATAAGTTTTCCAAGACCTGGAATACCTGCTGAACTCCCTGGGTCCCTTAAACACTGCTGCTTCAATAAATACCAATTGCCTACTTAGTGCCCGGTGCTGGGATGGGTGCCAATCTCAGAGGTAGAGAACTGGGTTCTGCCTTCAAGAAGCAACCTTGGCACAGGCAGGGTAGCAAAAACCCCTCCTCTCTGCCATTCCTTCTCCTTTTTGACACAGGATCTATTCAAAACTGCTGTAGGGAGAACCCAACCCATGGGGTTCCCCCAAACCCCTGAAGCCAGTCCAGCATAGCACTCT
Source organism: Myotis brandtii (assembly GCF_000412655.1). NCBI lineage: Eukaryota > Metazoa > Chordata > Mammalia > Chiroptera > Vespertilionidae > Myotis > Myotis brandtii. The sequence continues at coordinate 1,693,466 of NW_005371138.1, forward strand.
AGTTCATGAGGCCTCTGTAAGAATTTCTCCCTCAGGGGTCTCCTGTTGAAAAGGCTGTGTCTGCCAGACTGTCTTTACTAGGTAATAATTAATGTCTTCCATTTCTTACTAATCAGAGACATGCACCATCACCAATCAGCAGAGGAGACCAAGGGCCGCTGCCTTTCCAGGGCACCTCAGTCCCCAGCAGAAACGAAGCAGGGGAATGGCCCCCTGAGCCTCAGGCAGCCTGAGTCGGAGCAGCAGTACATGGCATGGAGCTCCTTCAGGTATCAATGCTGGCTCTCATCTGTGACCTGGGGTAGAAGCCACCGTGACTACCATGGTTACCATACCAGAGACTGCAGACCACGGTTCTGGTCCCAGCTCTGACATTTTGGGAAAATCACTGATCCTTCATGGACCTGAATTTCATCATCTGAAGAACAGGACAACCCCAGCTCTGCAGCTTCTAGGGTCTGTTATAAGGATTGAGTAGGACAAGGTACCAGAAAAAGCCAACTGCCTTTGCTGTTGGAATGACTGGGATTATTACAGGTTTCCACGTAGGAAAAAATGGAACTAGTTAACAGTTCCTACTTCATCAAGTTGTTGCAAGAATTAAATCAGGTAACAGTTAAAAACAGCTCCTGGCATTTTTCAAGGACTCGAAAATATGACGCTATTACATAATCGCTACCACTATTATTGCTGCTGCTGTTAATGGCACAACTGCTATCATATCCTGCTACCTCGCTAAGGGACTCACGGGAAAGTAGAGAAGTCTTGAAGTACAAGTCAGCATCACCTAGTCTAGAACTGGGAGAACCAGGAGTAGATTCCTCATAACATGTTGTCCCTAATTAATCCACAGTTGAATGCAAAGTGCAGAAACAAAAACTAAAATCCACCTGCCTTAGCTCCGGTGTTCTCCTTCAAGAAATGGATTCTGGAGAGTATTCCAGTATCTGCTAACTATCAGGAGCAACTGATGTATCCTGAACCCCTCGCACAACTTCCAGGCAAGGATCCACTGGCGAAAATAAAATCAGGGGTGCTGACGCTTTGTCCCTCTAACTGAGCCATATTAGAGAACTCCCCACACCAAAAAAATAAAAAATTTAGAAATGCTCATGGTAAATCCAAGAAAGCACCCTTGAAGCAAAATATTTTTTATGGGGGAAAAGGAGAATAATTACTCCCCAAATCTTTAAGTCTTCAAGAACTCGCCACAGAAGGAGGTAGAAAACAAGTCAGCTGCCATGGGTCCCAGGGGCACGGTCACACTGCTTTCCCCTTTGCCAAGGCCCTGTAGGTAGAGACAGGGCTTGCAGAAGGATAACCATGAGGGACTTCACAGAGTTGCCACAGAAGAGACAACGAAAGGGATGAAGGGCAAGAGGCTGTGAAACTGACCTTGGATCCTACACACCCCTCAGATCCCTCAGCTCAAGATTTTGCCTAGAACTTCATGGAAGAGACAGAAACAATAACTAGGAGAGGTGGGCCCAGGCGGCGTGGCTCGGTGGTTGAGCCTCACACCATTTACTCCCTCCTGCCTGTAAGGGCTTCTCCTGCCACTGTCCCCCTTGTTCACCACCTTCCAGCCACACTGGCCTTTCTGCTCCTTGAATTTGAAGCTCTTTGTTGCCTTAAAGCCCTTGCACTGGCTGTTCCCTCCTCAACATAACAATGGACCTTTTTTGTTATTCATATTTTACCTTAAAAGTCATCTACTCAGAAACACCACACCTAACCTCCCATCCAACCAAACCACTCAGGCACTTTATATCACCTTATTTTAACTTTCTGCATAGTTACTGCTCACTATCTGATATTATTGTTTGTTTATTTACTGACTAGAGACCCGATAAACGAAATTCACTCACTGGAGAGGGGAGGGGAGGTTGAAGGGGGGTCCTCAGCCCAGCCTGGGCCCTCTCGCAGTCTGGGAGCCCTTGGGATATGTCCGACTGCCCTGGAGGCGGGAGAGGCTCCCTCACCGCTGCTGCTGCTGCTGCTGCTGCTGCTGCTGCTACTGCTGCCAGCCTTGAACCCGGCTCAGGGCTTCTGGCTGAGTGATGCTCCCCTTGTGGGAGCGGCGTGACCACCAGGGGGCAGCTCCTGCATTAAGCATCTGCCCCCTGGTGGTCAGTGCCTGTCATAACGACTGGTCATCCGATGTTCGGTGGATTTGCATATTAGCCTTTTATTAAATAGGATTTTCTACTCCCTCCCTTCCCCAATACATTGTAAGCCCCATGTCTGCATCATTCACTTCCTTTTTTAATAAATATTTTAAAATCCTCACCTTAGGATGTGTGTTTGGTTTTTCTAAATTGATTTTAGAGAGTGAGGGAGAGGGAGAGAGAAGCATGGATGTGATGAAGTATGGTAGCAACCATCTCAGGTAGAAATTATAGTTTAACTTTAACCCTGCTGTTCAGCTTATGTACCTATTTGCTTTGTTTAACAATGGACAGGTTATTTTGATTTTCTGAATTATATAAATCATCCCATTCGATTAAATGCCTTATTGATTGTAATGTGAATATCCCATGGGTTGTGGTCATACTGGTCTTAGAAAGCACATTTTCCTTCACCTGGGAAGGACAGCACAGTTATCATCCCAAGGTAGGGCTCTAGACCCAAAACTGTAATTTAGATAACATGCCTAAGTTTAACCCAGGTTACCCAAGGGCCCTAGATAACATGCTGCTGCTGCTTCTGTAAACTGCTTTTTTTGCAAACTACGTTCCTCATTCCAACCCTGGGATGTAATCAATGCCTTGTGATTTTTTGCCTATATAACCCTGGAGCTGCGACCATCTTGTTACTATGAGATTTGGGAAAGCAAAATGGCCCCTCATAGTCCCGGACTGCAATAAATGTGACTTCTTGAGGCGTCCTTCTGCGATTCGCGGGGTACATTACAACAGTGAGAGAAAAAGAAATATCAATGGGTTGCCTCCTGCATGTACCCTGAGCATGCATCCTGAGCAGTGATCAAACTCACAACCCGGGCATGTGCCCTAACAGGGCATCGAACCTGAGACCCTTTGGGTGCACAGTGTTGACAACGCTCCAACCAACTAAGCCACACCGGCCAGGGCTGCCTCATTCATTTCTGTAGTCCCAATGCCTAGAACAATATGTGGTACACAGGAGATAGCTAATAAATCCCAGCAGATGCAGTTATGAGCCAGAGAGGGCCACTAATAAAAGGTCCTAATGATCCCAACCAGCTCCCCAACTCACTCACACTCTCACTCTCTCTCCTTCTCTCTCTCTCTCTCTCTCTCTCTCTCTCTCTCTCTCTCACACACACACACACACACACACACCCCCAC
>NW_005371138.1:1697662-1699378 GCF_000412655.1 Myotis brandtii
AGGGCTCTAGACCCAAAACTGTAATTTAGATAACATGCCTAAGTTTAACCCAGGTTACCCAAGGGCCCTAGATAACATGCTGTTTCTGCTTCTGTAAACTGCTTTTTTTGCAAACTACGTTCCTCATTCCAACCCTGGGATGTAATCAATGCCTTGTGATTTTTTGCCTATATAACCCTGGAGCTGCGACCATCTTGTTACTATGAGATTTGGGAAAGCAAAATGGCCCCTCATAGTCCTGGACTGCAATAAATGTGACTTCTTGAGGCATCCTTCTGTGATTCGCAGGGTACATTACAACAGTGAGAGAAAAAGAAATATCAATGGGTTGCCTCCTGCATGTACCCTGAGCATGCATCCTGAGCAGTGATCAAACTCACAACCCGGGCATGTGCCCTAACAGGGCATCGAACCTGAGACCCTTTGGGTGCACAGTGTTGACAACGCTCCAACCAACTAAGCCACACCGGCCAGGGCTGCCTCATTCATTTCTGTAGTCCCAATGCCTAGAACAATATGTGGTACACAGGAGATAGCTAATAAATCCCAGCAGATGCAGTTATGAGCCAGAGAGGGCCACTAATAAAAGGTCCTAATGATCCCAACCAGCTCCCCAACTCACTCACACTCTCACTCTCTCTCCTTCTCTCTCTCTCTCTCTCTCTCTCTCTCTCTCTCTCTCTCACACACACACACACACACACACACACACACACACACACACAGGACAGCCAACCATACCCACAGTCCTAGCGCTCACTTCTATTCATCTCATTCATCAGGATTTCAACCTTCCTGCAAGAGCCCAAGCAAGCCCAGGAGGGAGAGGGGCTCCACGACTTTATGGGACCATCTGAGCTTCCAAAATGCTGGCCCGTTGCCGACTAGCAGTTTTCAAGTCGGTGAAAAAAAAGGGATTTCTGACTCGCAGTCCCCAAAACGACACTAAATATTAGCCAGACCACCGTCCGTCCAGACAGACCTGAAGCTAGCTCACTCATTCAGTGAACAAACATCTACCGAGCGCCTACTCCGTACCAGGCACTGGGGCAAAGGATCAAAAGCGGTGTCTGACCTCGTGCAGCGCGGTGGCGAGCAGGCAGGGGCAGATGCGCTGCAACACGGGGATAGCCCGGGGCGGGAAAGTAAAAACTCTACCGGTGTTAGCGTCTGAACGGCGCCTCGGTTTCACCTCTACAGACCCAGGTCCGGGTAACTTGGCTTGTGGGGCAAGGCTCTGGGTTTTTGGAGGAAAAGCTACTGCTTGACTAAGTGGAGGCCGTGCGACCGTCCTCTTTGAGCTGCGGCTAAAGAGACGAGCAGCGTTCGAGTAACATCATTGGCTCGTCGTTTCCCCTCCCGCCCCCATCTCTGCCCTGTGGGTCGGCGCAGGAGGGTCGGGGTGCAACTCTCCATGCGACTGCAACTCTCCACTACCATCGCCGAGAACGGGGCTGCAGAGAAACCCACCGCACCCCAAAGAGAGTCCCTTCGTCTCTTTCCCGCGCTCCTCACCACCCACTCCACCCCCGGCTCTCGGAGCCCGGACGGAACTCGTAGTCCACTCTCCTCACCCCTGCTCATCCCGGTCCCAGCCCGGTGCCACGGGAGACCCCCAAAGGGAGGCGTATGCGACCCCTCACGCCAGCGCCCGAAGCCAACCCAAATGCCAGGTCCAGGGCGCAGTTTGCAGGCCGACCCCCCGCAGCGGGCCGG
>NW_005371138.1:1700330-1750586 GCF_000412655.1 Myotis brandtii
ACTCCGGAAACGGGGTGCACCCCGAATGTTCCTGTAAACCCCACCCTGTCTCTGGGACCTGTACTTCTTTCTGTACCATGGAAACCTAAACAGGTTCCTTCCATATTCCGAGCCTCGGTTTCTTCCTCTGTAAATAAAGTTAATAATAAATACTACACGGGATTGGAGTGCAGATTAAATGAAGTAACAGTGGTGTAAAGTGCTTAACTGGACCCTGGCAAGTAGTAGGTCCTCTATTAATGCCAAGTCAAGCATGATTTCATTTACCCAAGTTTGCAGCTGGAATATGAAAAGGGGTGCAGGCCCTCTCCCCACACGCCACATGCACAGCCCTAAAGTGGCAGGGATCACAGGCTCTGCCTGCAAGTTTCATCAAGTGGCTGACGGCTGGGCTGTATCTCCTCCGTCTGAAGCAGATCCTCCAGGCGGGACCTCTAGTGGGGGCTCTGGAAGGTTCTTTCCATGGCTGGAGCCTTCTCATAGTCAGGTCTGTGCTCTCATCTCAGCGCCTGGGGATCCCTCTCCTGACCCCTCTGTCCAGAGGAGACTCTTCCCCTCCGCCCTTCGCTATCAGTTTCATTACTGTGTACACTGAATTGGCCTTCTTACTCGTGTGTGTTTCTGTATTGCCTTGTTTGTTGTTATTAGCCCCCCACCCCGCCCTCACTAAAATGTCAGCTGGAGGAGAGGAGGGGCCTTGGTCTGTCATGCAGTGCCATATCCATGGCACCTGGAACAGTGCCTGATGCATGCATGTAGTCAAAAGCTGAATGAGTGCCTCAAACACTCCACACTGACACCCTGCACACTGAGCAGGGGCAGAGGCGAAGCTGGACTCGGGGAGATATCAGGCCCAGACTTTGGGGGACAGAGGCTATGGTTGATGAGATGAGACCCATATAGAAGTGAGACTAGGCAGTGTGGGGGCATTAGTTATTCAGAAAGCCATCCTGAACAGGTGGAATTCGGCTCACCTGAAGGACGGGTCACATTTGACTGGGAAGGGGAGGAGGGGAGAGCAAACACGGGTTTGTGGGAGGGTTATGGGATGTTAAGGAGGCCATACCCACGCCCTTCCTTGAGAACAGGCAGGTTCTGAGAGGGTCTCCTGCCTTAGAGGAGATGCTTGAGCAAATGACAATGGGAAAATAATGCTTTTATTGTTAAACATTAATTTGAAATAATACATTAAGTGGGCAAAGGTCAGGAACACACAACTCACAAAAAAAGCAATACAAGTGGCTTTTAAACAAATGGAAAGACACTCAACCACCTCATAATAGCAGAAAGGCAGATTAAAATTAAGGTGAGGTACATTTTTTAGGTATCAAATTGGCAAAAGCGGGCATTGCAGAGAAAGACGTTCTTGTTTATTGTTGGTGGGACTATAAAATGGTTGTCTCTTTGAGGATAGTTTGTTCAAAGTTATTAGAATTTAAATGCATATACCTTTTGACCTAGCAATTCCACTACTAGAAATTTATCCTACATTAATACTCACACGGGCACCAAGGCCTGAGTACTAGAATATTCACTGCAGCATTGTCAATAGTTATGAAAGACTGGAAACAATCTAAATGTCTCTCAAAAAAGAACAGGTTTGTATGGTGATGAATGTTAACTAGACTTATTGTGGTAATATTTCATAATATATGCTAGTACAAATATCTAATCATTATATATTTGAAACTAATACAATATTATATGTCAATTATACCTCAATTTTTAAAAAACAGGTTAATTAAATTATGACATATTCCTACAACAGGATGCAGCTGTTACAAAAAATGAGCTAGATCTCTAGGTACTGCTATAGAATGGTCTCTAAGATATTAAGTGAAATGCAAGATGCAGAACTATGATATGGTATGCTACTATTATATATAGGGAGCATCATGATTAAGATTTCCCTTGTTTGTGTCTCCTCCTCAACAATAAAATTTGGGATCCATCCACGGACAAAAGTATTATGTGGGAGCTGTGGGGACCAGTACCATATGCCAAGAAACCCAGGAGGAGTTTTACCCACATATGCATCGGGCAGTAGGCACACAGACCTTGATCCTGGCTGTGGACACTGCTGTGGCCCATGAACTGACTCTAGTCCCTCTCAGCTGCAGTCGAGGAGCCCCTGCTAATCATTGTCCTAGACCAGGGGTGGGCAACCCCTGGCACGCATGCCAAACGTGGCACGCCAGTAACTTTTGCTGGCATGCGAAACCCTCTCTTATAATCTTCCATTTACAATTGTGAATCTTTGTTCTCAGTGATGAATTTTGTTAAGTCTCGTAATAGGAGTAGCCTGATGGATGAAAGTAGTAGCTCATGCATATCTCTGAAGGTCACGAAATATAAACCTGATGTAAAATCTCTGTCGTCAGTGACGCAGCAGCAAAAGTCCCACTGATAATATCAAACAGAGTCATAAAGCTTTCTGTCGGACTATCAGTGTACATGTATAAATTTAAAAATAAATGTATTTTTCATCATCATATACTGTGTTTTTGTCGCTCGAATGAATTTTATTTCTTCAAGGTTCTTCACATACGTACACCTTAAGAGATATCAAGTAGGCATAACATGTTCTCCAAAAATTAGGGTTGGCACGCAGAAGAATTTTGAGTCAGATTTTGCTGGTTTTGGCACGCACTCACAAAAGGTTGCCCACCCCTGTCCTAGACAATCCCCCAGAGGTAAGGGGGTCTTTGTGGAAGTCCAAGTTTCCAGTGGAGAAGTTCCAGCATACCACTAGAGCAAAAAATACAAGTTTGGGTGCATTGAAGAGGGTAGTTAGTAAAGACTAGAGGAGGTTACTGCTCTTTCAAATGTGAACACAGCAACACTAAGGAACATGAAAAATCAACAAAACATGACACCACCAATGGATCACAATAATCTTCTAGTAAGCCATCCTAAAGGCATGGAGATCTGCAATTTACCTGATAAATAATTCAAAATAGCTATTTTAGGTAAACTTAATGAGCTACAAGAAAATACAGAAAGACAATTCACTGAAATCAGGGAAACAATACATGAACGAAATGAGAACTTTAAGAAAGATAACAGCCCAGTTGGTTGGCTCAGTGGTTGAGCATCGACCTATAAACCAGGTCACAGTTTGAGTCCCAGTCAGGGCACATGCTGGGGTTGTGGGCTTGATCCCCAATAGGGGGTGTGTAGGAAGCAGCCAATCAATGATTCTCTCTCATTGATGTTTCTCTCCCTCTCCCTTCTTCTCTGAAATCAATAAAAATATATATTTTTAAAAGAACACCCATTTTAAAAAAAGGAAAGAAAGAGATAACAATCATAAAAAAAAAGCCAAACAAATTCTGAAGCTGAAAAATACAATGAATTAAATGAAAAATGCAATGGAAAACATCAATGAATCAAGCAAAAGAAAAAATATGTGAGTTAGAAGACAAGAACTTTGAAATTACCTAGTCAGAGGAGAACAAAGAATGAAAAAGAGTAAAGAAAGCCTACATGAACTATGGGATATCATCAAAAGAAATAATTTATGAATTATTGGAGTTCCAGAGGGAAAAGGGGGCAGAAAGTTTATTTAAAGAAAATGATGGCTGAGAACTTCCCAAATCTGGGGAAAGATTTAGATATCCAAGTACATGAAACTCATAAGTCACCAAATAAACTCAAAGAGGTCCTCTCCAGGACTGTCAAAAAGAATAAGACTGCCAAAAATCAAAGACAAAGAGGGAATCTTAAAAGCAGGGAGAGAAATGAAGCCTGTAACTTATTAGGAACTTGTAAAGCTGTCAGCAGATTTCTCAGCAAAACCCTTACAGGCTAGGAGAGAATGGGATGATGTATTAAAAATGGTCAAAGAAAAAAAATGCCAAACAAGAATGCTCTGTCTGGCAAAATTATCCTTTAGAAATGAAGGTAAGATAAGGAATTCCCCAGAAAAACAAAAGCTAAGGGGGTTCATCACCACTAGACCTGCCTTACAAGAAATGCTGACAGTTCTTTAAGCTGAAATGGAAAGATGCTAATTAGTAACATGAAAGCATACAATATGCTGGTAAAGGTAAGTATATATACAAATTCAGCATACTCTAATAATGTAATATGATGGTGTGTAAACCACTTTAATATAAAGGATAAAGGACAAGAGTATTAAAAATAACTAACTACAATAATTTATTAATACACAGTATAAAAAGAGGTTAATTGTGACATCAAAAACAAAAAAGATAAAAAGGTAGAGTTTTTATATGTGACCAAAGTTAAATTATTATCAGGATAAAATATGCTATTATATCTGTAAGATGTTATATGTAAGCCTCATGGTAACCATAAAGCAAAAACCTATGGTAGATTCACAAAAGATAAAGAGAAGGAAATCAAAGCATAATGGAAAATCATCGATTTACAAAGAAAGGCAGCAAGAGAGGAAGAAAGGAACAAATGAACTCTAAAATAGCCAAAAACAATAAGATGCATTAGTGAGTACTTACCTATCAATAATTACTCTAAATGCAAATGGCTAAATTCTCCAATCAAAAGCCATAGAATAGCTTGATAAATAAAAAAATAAGACCCAACTATATGCCTCCTACAAGATTCTCATTTCAGCTGTAAGGACACACATAGGCTCAAAGTGAAGGAATGGAGAAAGATACTCCATGCAAGTGGAAACAAAAGAGAACAGGGATAGCTATACTTATATCAGACAAATAGACTTTAATCCTAAAATGCTAACAAGAGACAAAGACGGTCATTGTGTAATGATAAAAGGCCCATTCATCAAGAAGATAAAACAGTCATAAATATACATGCACCCGACATCAGAACATCTAACTATATTAAGCAAATACGAACAAATCTGAAGGGAGAAATAGACTATGATCATATTAAAGGACTTCAATACCTCACTTTCAACAATAGATAGATTCTCCAGACAGAAAATAAATAAGGAAATAATAAACTTGAATGCCACATTAGACCAAATGAACCTAACAGACATTTATAGAAATTCAATAGCAGTTCCATACACATTCTTCTCAAGTACATATGGAACATTCTCCAAGATAGATGATTATGGTATGTGACAAAACAAATCTTACCAAATTTAAGAAGATTGAAATCATACTAAGTATCTCTTCCAACCACAATGGTTTGAGACAAAAAATCAATAACAGGAGGAAAGCTGGAAAATTCGCAAGTATGCGGAAGTTAAATAACATGCTTCTGAACAACTAATGGGTCAAAGACTAAATCAACTGGGAAATTTAAAAATATATTGAAGTCCTAGACAGTTTGGCTCAATGGATCCTAGGTTCGATTCTGGTCAAGGGCACATGTCCAGGTTGCAGGCTCGATCCCCAGTAGGGGGCGTGCAGGGGGCAGCCAATCAATGATTCTCTCTCATCATTGATATTTCTCTCTCTCTGTTTCTCCTCCTTCCTTTCTGAAATCAATAAAAATATATTATATATATATTGAAAACAAAAACCCAATATACCAAAACCTATGGGGTGCAGCGAAAGCAATTGTAAGGAAAGTTTATAGAGATAACACACCTACATTAAGAAAAAGAAAGAGCTCAAATAACCGAAACTTACCTGAAGGAACTAGTTAAAAAAAAAAAAATTAAGTCCAGAGTTAGCAGGAGGAAGGAAATAACAAAGATCACTGCAGAAATAAATGAAATAGAGAACAGAAAAACAAAAGAAATGATCAATGAAACTAAGAGCTGGTATTGTGAAGATAACCAAAACTCACAAACCCTTAGCTAGACTAAGAAAAAAAGAGAAATACCGCAAATAAATAAATTCAGGAATGAAAGAGGAGACAGGACAACTATACCACAGAAATACAAAGAATCATAAGAAACTACTGTGAACAATCACATACTAAAAAATGGGTAACCTAGAAGAAATGGATAAATTCCTAGAAGCATACAACCCCCTAAGACTTAATCATGAAGAAATAGAAAATCTGAACAGACCAATAATGAGTACTGAGATTGAATCAGTAATCAAGAATTCCCAACAAAGAAAAGCCCAGGATCCAGATGAATTCACCAGGATCCCTGGTGAATTCCACCAAACACTTAAAGAAGAATTAACAGCCCCAGCTGGTTTGGCTCGGTGGATAGAGCGTCAGCCTGCAGACTGAAGGGTCCCGGGTTCGATTCCGGTCAAGGGCATGTACCTTGGTTGTGGACATCCCCAGTGGCGGGGGTGCAGGAGGCAGCTGATCGATGTTTCGCTCTCATCGATGTTTCTAACTATCTCTCTCCCTTCCTCTCTGTAAAAAATCAATAAAAGATATATTTAAAAAAAAAGAAGAAGAAGAAGAATTAACACCAATCCTTAAAATGTAACAGGAGGGAACACTTCTGAACTTAATTAATTAGGCCAGTCCTACCCTGATACCAAAGCCAGATAAGGACACTACATGAAAAGAAAATGAGTGCTCTCTTCAGCAGCACATATACTAAAATTGGAACAATAAAGAGATTAGCAAGGCCCTGCACAAGCATGACACAGATTCATGAAGCATTCCACACACAAAAAAAGGAAAAGAAAAGAAAACTAGAGGCCAGTATTCTGTATGCAGCAGGGAGCAGCGGGTGACTCTCAAGGGATATACATATGAAATTTCTAAAAAGATATGCAAAAAACTTTATTAGCCTCTGAGAAGGAGCTTGAGGGTCTGTATGACAGTGAGACTTATTTTCAGATTTTTGTTTTGTTTCATATTTTTAACCTTAAAATAAAAAAAACTAACTTGAAAACATCATCATGAATTTAAAGGGTTTATTAGCATATTAGAGGCCCAGTGCACGAATTCTTGTGTGGGTGGGGTCCCTCGGCCTGGCCAGCAATCAAGGCAGATCAGGGGGTGGGGGCTGCAGCTGGCTGGGGGGAGGGACCACGGGAGGTTGGCTGCGGGAGCACACTGACCACCAGGGGGCAGCTCCTGCATTGACCATCTGCCCCCTGCTGGTCAGTGCGCGTCATAGCAACCCGTTGACTGGTCAACCAGTCGTTTGGTCGCTTAGGTTTTTATATATATAGATTGCCCCACAAATAGTAGGCTCAATAAGTAAAAATTCCTTTCTTTTTTGTCCTCCACTAAAACATTTGCCATCCCTTTTCTTCCTTCCCTCCCCCCACCTAACAGGTTCTCCATTTGTGCATTTGATCAATAAATGTTAATTTCATGCACATTGTGTGCGAGGCACTGCTCTAATAGTATAGCTGCTTGCATAAAACAGACACAGTCCCTACCTGCCTGCCTGGAGCTTCTAGTCCCATTGGCACCTCTGGCAATTTTAATTTCTTAATTCCTGCCTCGCCAGCTTTATACAGGCATCCTCCCACACAATCCTAAAGTAGTTTTCCCATTTCCCTCCAGAACCTGACCTAAATTCTCCTTAGAGCCTCCAGACCCCCAGGCACATTCTGGGTGCTCCCAGCAGAGGGACTCACAGGAGCCCTGGGCTGGCTTCCTGCTGCCCTGCTGGGGCGCCCTCAGGATGGAAGTCCCTCTTCTCTAGGGCCTGCCTCTCCCCAGGTAGCATCTACTCCCCTTGGGTGGGCAGGTCCACCCAGTCAATTCAGAATCAAATAAATGCTAATGAAAACAAAACACCTTTATCCCTATTGCTCTAAACAAAAGTTACATTAAAAGGCCGACAAAGTCCTGCGGCTCTGGCCCCTGCCTCCCTTCCTCGTCCTCAGCCCACTCTCCTTCCCCAACACTGGGCTTGCTCCCTTCTGCCACAAGCCTATGTACAGGCTATTTGCTGTGCCTGGAATACCCCCCCCCCCACACACACACACTTCATTTCCCCTCACTTCAAATAACAATTCAAGAGTCACTTCCTCCGGGCAGCCTTCTCTGCCCCCCATGGTGAGATTCCCCCACCCAGTCAGGGTTCCCTCTTGTAGCTCCAGGTACATCTCCTTTGTCCTACAGTCTCCAAGAGAGTAGAGACCATGTCTGGTTTTGTTTACTGTTATATCCCAAAGCCTAAAACAGCACTTGACAAATATTCAATAAATACTTATTGATTGGATGGGTGGGTGGGAGAGAAGAGGGGAGCCAGGGCCATTGTAAGGGTTTAGAGCAGTGGCTCTCAACCTTGGCTGCACATTAGAATCACCTGGGAATCTTTTTAAAATCCTGATTTCTGGGCCTAACAAAGAAACAGAATTTCTGGAGGATGAGGCCCAGAAATCAGGATTTTAAAAAGATTCCCAGGTGATTCTAATGTGCAGCCAAGGTTGAGAACCACTGGTTTAGAGCATGTTGCTGAAAGAAGAAATGAGCAGGTTGGGCCCAGCCCAGATGCCTCACATTTACACCTGATTTCCAATCTTCGAGCAGGACAAGGCCAGAAAGGAGTCTGTGTGTAGGAAAAGTGACTCAAGCCAGGACTCTAAACACCCACCCTGCCTGCCCCAGGGTCCCTCTTCTGAAGGTGTTGGAGATTTGAATAGCTTCACCTGCTTTTTTTTTTTTTTTTTTTTTTTTTTAAAAGGTACAGAGAGACAGAAACATTGATGAGAGAGAAACATCAATCGGCTGCCTCCTGCACGTGCCTCACTAGGGATGGAACCAGCAGTCTCGGGAATTGAACCTCTTGATTCATGGGTGGACATTCAACCAACACTGGCCGGGCGCTTCACCTGCTTTCAGACTTAGCGTGGCAGGCCCAGCAGGGGCTTGGAGCCTACTTGGCCCAACTCCTCCTCTTCTAGATAAGGTTCCCCCAGGCAGTGAGACTAGTCACGTTCACACAGCACCCCTGGGGGGAAGTGCAGGATGGAGAAAACAGGGCAGAGGCACTGACAGACCTGGGCTCTTCCCCCAGGTGAGGGACCTGAGTCTCATCACCTGAATAGCTAACTGAACACACCCCCAATCCCAGTTCACCTTTCTCAGTGGCACTCACGCCATGCATTCCAGGCCTCATCACACACACACTCAGGCTGACCCGTCCTTCCTTTCCAGCCCCCACCCATTCATTCTTCATCTTGCTTTCAAAGGTCAGAGAACAGTCCTTCAGCGGGGTTGAGAGTGTCGTGCCTCAGGCTGCTTTGAGAAATTGGGAGGAAATAACACCCTTCTGTTTCTAAAATCTAGTGTCCAGCCACGGTAGCCTTGCATTGGCCATTTGACCTTGGGCAAAGGACTTGACATCCATTTTTATAAGAGGAAACAGACAAAGAGGAGTTTAATAATTTCTTCATTCCAGCGTTGCTCCAATGTGGTTGTCGAGGCAAAGGAGTTTGTAACCCATAACCCCTGATCCTGAGAGGCGGTTAGAGCTCAGGGGTGATTTGCATAAATAATAACACTTTAGTTAGCCTAGGCCCTAGGGCTTTATGAGTTACAAAAACCAGTAATGATCTTTGAATCTTTGTGAATTTGTTCATAAATAAGTATATTAGTGTAGGCTCTCAAATCATGTGTCAGACCCTCCGATGATGGCATCTCCAGCACTGCAACCTGTTAGCTGGAGAGATACAGGAGGGGCTCTGTCTAAAGATCCTCAAAGATACCTTGTCAGTCTTCCTGGAGGACCAGCCTTGCCCCAATCTTTGAGCGCTGTTGGTGGGGTGTGAGGGCCAGTGCGGGGGGCCCATGCTGAGACCCCAGATCAGCCAAAGTGCCTTCCCCTGGACTAGAAGAGTAAATGCTAGGAGAGCAGGACCCCAGGGTGACGCAGGACCTTCCCACACCTCCAGCTCGAATGGTCTCCCTGGCCCAAGCTCCCCACGAGGTAGGTGTTCCAGGCTCAGCACCATGGCCGCCCCATATTAGCACAGAGGCAAACCAGAAGCTCCAACCTGCAGCCTGTTGGTCAAGGCCTGAGTGGAGAAGGGCACAGCCCAAAGCAGCCTTCCTCACATGGACCCCCAAGCCGGGCACACTGACTGCCAGAACAGAGGACAGGCCCCTGGCAGAGAGCACACTTTATATTTTTCTAACTTGTTTCTCTTCTTCTGTCTCCCCCCTCACCAAGGGCTCCAGTAGACCCATGAGGAACTACTCCCCAGCAGAAAAAAACAAACAAACTCCTTCTCAGCGGTGACCCTCCCATCCCTGGAGAAGTTTAAGCAGAAACTGCAGAGCCACTTGCGAGTGGTGATTCCAACCCAAACCCTAACAGCTGGCAGGCCCTGTGGACTGTACACCTGCTCCGTCTCTCCAGAGGCCCAGGTCCTGCTTGTGCCCACCCAGGCTCTAGGAAGCAACCTGCCATTCCCCGCCCCCTGGCCCTCGCTAACAGCACACAGTTCTGGTCATGCGGCTTGAGCAGCTTGGCCTGGGCTGAGCCCTCTGGGAGCTGACCTAACTCCTTTCCCAGACTTCTCTCACTACCCCCAAGTTCACCAGCCAAACTGAATTACTCACTGGCCCTGCACGCTGCACATTCTCCCACCATCATACTTTGCTCACGCACAGGAAGCTCTGTTCTTGGGGTGCTCCCTCTCCCCCCTTGCCCAAAGCATCCTTCCAGATCCAGCTTCACTGCATCTCCTTGTGAAGCTTTCCCAAAACTTCCATGATTTTTTCTTAGCACTTTATCTGCACCTCTCTTCTGAGGCTAATTTCTACATTGTGGTTTGTACACTTAATGAATAATGCAATATGCCTGTTGATGTAAGAAATGTCCAAACCTGCAGAGAATTTTTATGAGTTTATCTGAGCCAAAACTGGCAACATATGCCAGGGAGCAAGATCTCAAATGCTCCAGAGAATAACAGTTTTGCAATTTCTTCTATGCGTTTGAAATTAAGGAGGGGATGTAGGAAGATTACACAGAGGTGGGAGGAAGCAAGATGAGGATTGAATTACAAGCTAGTTAAGATGATGTGCACTCGCACTTTAGGAGGGGTCTGAAAGGGTGGTCATGTACCAGAAGGGTCTGAAAGGGGGCATTTCAACAGTGTGTTAACCTAGATGCACAGAGACGGTGGACAGGGCTTGCTTAAGGCAAAGATAAGCTTTAGTAAAGAAGTTATGCCCTAGCTGGTTTGGCTCAGTGGATAGAGCGTTGGCCTGCGGACTGAAGGGTCCCGGGTTCGATTCCGGTCAAGGGCACATGCCTGGGTTACAGGCTCAATCCCCAGTAGGGGGCGTGCAGGAGGCAACCAATCAATGATTCTCTCTCATCATTGATGTTTCTCTCTCTCCCTCTCCCTTCCTCTCTGAAATCAATAAAAATATATTTAAAAAAAAAAAGTTATATGCCTGGGGTGTGACTACCCACCATGACCTGCCTAGTTAGGAATTTATGATCACCCTTGAAGTTACTTTCCATAGAGCCACATTTCTTCGCCCACATGCCCCCATGTCTTTTAAGGTGCAGGATCAGGTATGAGTCATCTTATTAGCATTTGGCCTAGCACCTTGCCCATAAGAAGCAATTAGTGAATGTGTTTTGAATTAATTAGCAATGAATAGATTGCTGTTCACCGCTGTATAGAATGCATGTTACAAAAGTGCCATAAATAATTGCTGAGTGAACTGCTTTTTTACGATTCTAGACCTCATAGAGATTTTTAAAAGAATGTTGGGCATACAAAAATACAGAATATAGCAAAAATCCCCTTGTACATATCACCTACCTTATGGGGGAAAAATACATTACAAACACAGTAGAAACTCTCTCTGTAGCCCAATCCTGCTCATCTTCCCGCTGGAGTGGACCACTCTCTTGATTTGGTGGTTGTCATTCCCAAGCTTCTGCTGTATGTGTCACTGTGTTTGTAGCCACAGCAACAGGTGATAGTGTAAGCAGCAGTGTGGCTGCAGGTGAGGCTGGGATGCCATGAACAGTTTGTTACTGAAAAGCAACTCTTATCCTTAGCTTAAAATAAATCTAATTTTTACTTATAAATAAGAAAATTAAAGAGAAACAATATAAAAGAGAACTTATAAACAATATAAAACAATATAAACTTAGGCACTCCTAAGTTTACTGAGATTTTAAAATTTGATTCCTGTAATGGATATTTTCATACATTAGGGATTAGCCAAAATGTTTGTGTTAATTTTTACTTTTATTTTGAGTCCTAAGAAAAGACTTAGGGTAGTAGAAGCAACAGCAGAGATCCTGAGCGGGGCTGCTTTGACTCCCTAGAAATGTTATAGAAAAGAAGTGAGCCAAGGCGGGACTGCTGTTAGCTGACTGAAAAGCCAGAGAAAAGGGGGACTTGGAGACAGGTTCAGGGGGTTAGCCCAGGAGGAGCTGCCACTGCCCACTGTTCCCCTTGTTGCTAGTTTAGTGGGGACCCTTAGAGTTTAGGAAAGAGAGAGCAAAAGTACATGCCCCAGAAAAGGAAGGACACGGACATGCTCCAAGGAGAGCAAGGTATGTTTATGTTAATTTTTAAGTTGACCTGTCTAGAAAAACATGGGTCATTATTATTTTCACTTTTCTTTAAAAAAAATTTAAAAAAATGAGGCCTGGCTGGTGTGGCTCAGTTGGCTGGAGCATCCAGAAAGTCGGGGACTTGATTCCCAGTCAGGGCACATACCTAGGTTTTGGGTTCGATCCCAGTTGGGTTGGGTATGGGAGGCAAATGATTGATGTATCTCTCTCACATCAATATTTCTCTCTCTCCTTTCCTCCCTCTCTAAAAGCAAAACAAAACAAAACAAAAAAACAGAAAAAAGCGCATAAGAAGCATCGAGATATAGTGACTGGGCATCCTAGCGACCTTAGGTTCAGTCTCGGAGATTACCTTTTCTGAGCTTCAATTTTCCCATCTTTAAAGTGGAGGTAATTTTTAAAAAATGAACTTATGCTGCCCGGCCAGTGTTGCTCAGTGGTTAAGGTTCAACCTATGAACCAGGAGGTCATGGTTCGATTCCTGGTCAGTGCACATGCTCGGGTTGCAGGCTTGATCCCAATGTGGGGTGTGCAGGAGGCAGCAGATCGATGATTCTCTCTCATCATTGATGTTTCTATCTCTTTCGCCCTCTTCCTCTCTGAAATTAATTTTTAAAAATATGTATTTTTTAAAATGAACTTATGCCAAGCCTCCTTCCAAAGAAATCTGGAGTTGGTTTTTTGAGAAGTTGTAAAAATCAAAGAAATATAAATGTGAGAGTACTTTTAAATTAAAAGCTGCAGGTATATATGTAGTAGTGTTAACATTACCCACAACAACAATAATATATGCCACCTAGTGGTGAAAAAGAATAACTGCATCCAGATACAATTTACTGTATGCACTTTATGGTGGGCATCACAATTCAGAACCTTACAAGGATTGCTGGGCATTTGAGGAAAGACTAACATAAAAGACAAACAAAGCCCTAACCGGTTTGGCTCAGTGGACAGAGCGTCGGCCTGCGGACTCAAAGGTCCCAGGTTCGATTCCGGTCAAGGGCATGTACCTTGGTTGCGGGCACATCCCCAGTAGGGAGTGTGCAGAAGGCAGCTGATCGATGTTTCTAACTCTCTATCCCTCTCCCTTCCTCTCTGTAAAAAAAAAATCAATAAAATATATTTTTAAAAAAAGACAAACAAGTATCTCAGAGAAAACACAGTGTAGAGATAAGAAAAAATATTAAGTATTCAGAGATGAGAAAATACATCTATAAAAAACAGATTTCTATAAAAAAGAAAATTCAGGGAACAAAATATGAGCTCTGAGTGGTGAGCTGGATCTGGGTCATAAGGGCTCATAGGAGCCAACTGTTAAATTTTCAGGAATTCTGCCAACCAGTTAAGCAGAGGCATTATTAAAAAGTTATTCAGCTTGGTTGGCATGACTCAGTGGTTGAGAATCGATGTATGAACCAGAATGTCATGGTTCAATTCCTGGTCAGGGCACATGCCCGGACTGTGGGCTTGATCCCCAGTGTGGGGCATGCAGGAGGCAGCCGATGGATGATTCTCTCTTATCGATGTTTCTCTCTCTCGCTCTCTCTTCCTTTCTGAAAGCAATACAAATATATTGTTTAAAAATAAAAATTAAAACATTCAAACTCAAAGGTAAATTATATTCAAAACAAATGTAATAAGTATTCAAAACTCAGCATTTCCTAATTATTTCACACCATTTTTCTTTTTTAAAAATATATCTTTATTGATTTCAAAGAGGAAAGGAGAGGGAAAGAGAGGTAGAAACAGCAATGATAAGAGAGAATCATTGATCGGCTGCCTTCTGCACGCCTCCTACCAAGGATCCAGCCTGCAACCCGGGCATGTGCCCTTGACCAGAATCAAACCTGGGACCCTTCAGTCCTCAGGCTGACGCTCTATCCACTGAGACAAACCAGCCAGGGCTACACCATTTTTCTATTATCCAAGGTCTTAAAGTCATTTACAATTATTTTTCCTGTATAGAGGAAATACCATATAATGGTCTACTACCAAGCATCTCTCCCAACTCCATTGTGACATCCTATTGGTAGCTTGAAATCTGCCATAGTGGGATTTTTTTTATATATTTTATTGATTTTGGAGAGAGAGAGGGGAAGGGAGGAGAAAGAGAGAGACACAGAGAGAGAAACATCCATCGGCTGCCTCCTGCATGCCCCTCATGGGCATGTGCCCTCTCTGGGACCTGAACCAGCGACCTCTTGGTGCATGTGACAATGATCAACCAACTGAGCCACACCAGCTAGGGCTATAGTGAGAGTTTTTACATCGCAAAAATAAACATTGCAAATCAAAGTTGTCTTCTCCCCACCCCCACCGGAGACTTAAACATTTACCAACATACCAACATACATTTAACAACATAATAACATATAAGCATATATATATACACACATATACATTTACCAAAATGCCACTGGCTCTGGGAAATTAAGTATATGAAGGCAGAAATGAAAAAACTTAGTAAGACTGGAAGATAAAGTTGAACCCTCTCAGAAAGTAGGAAAAGAGATGGACAATGGTTGTTCAAAGATGAGAAAACATTAGAGGATCAGTCCAGAAAGTCTCAAGTGCAAATAATGAGTTCCAGAAAGAGAACACAGAAAATAGAGTGGAAGAAATATTAAAGGAATAGTTCAAGACAATTTCCAGAACTGCAAGACAATTCTGAAACTGAAATAGCTTGAGTACCTTGCAGAACAAACGAAAAAGATAAAACCAAAGTATTATTGCAACTCTCAAAACACCAAACAATAGACGACCCTAAAAACATCATGTTAGGGAAAAAATCAGGTTAAAAACAAAAGGAGTGGAAATCAGAATGACATCTCACTTCTCAATAGCAGGTTGGTGTTTTTTTTTACACTAGATACAATAAGCAGTGGTAACATTTTTATGAAAAACTAGAGGCCTGGTGCATGGATTAATGCACTGGTGGGGTCCCTCAGCCTGGCTTGTGGGGATCGGGCCAAAACCGGCTCTCTGACATCCCCTGAGGGGTCCGAATTGCGAGAGGGCGGTTCTTGGGTGACACACCCTGGAATCGGGCTCCCTCCTCTCTTCTCCCAATGTTATGTCACTTTCTCTCTGTATCTGTCTCGCTTCTTTCATCTCACTTTGCCCTAAGTTTGGTGGTAACTGATGACTTATGGACATTTAACTGCAAAATGCAATTATTTAGCAAACAGGATTTACTTGGCCTGGAATCTAGTCGGCCTAGGGCAGGACCCTGCTCAATGTCAGGCTCCGGCCCAGAGCCTTCTGCCCAGGCGGAGTCCTGTGGCAGCAGGAACCTCCTTCTTCCCACCTGAGCTGCTCCTTCGCCTCCTTCCCTCCCTGAAGGTTGCCTGCTGGCGCTACTGTCCACCCTGTCCACCCGGAAGGAGGGAAGCCAAGGCTGATTTTCCAGCTGAGAGTGGTAGCGGGAAAATTTGCTGCCTCCACTGGAAATCAGTATGTATTAAGTGGATCGGCCGGTGTGGGTGCCAGATGTTGGGGCAGCAGGCAGTAGGTCCTGCATGTCTCACTTAGCTAATCGAGTCGAAAAGTTTCTGTAAGGGCCAGACCCACAACCTCTGCAATGGGCTAGAGCAGTGGTCGGCAAACTCATTAGTCAACAGAGCCAAACATCAACAGTACAATGATTGAAATTTCTTTTGAGAGCCAAATTTTTTAAACTTAAACTATATAGGTAGGTACATTGTTATTAACTTAATTAGGGTACTCCTAAGCTGGCCTTTGCTAAAAACGTCCTCAATCTGATTGAGGTACGTTTTTGCCGACCACTGGGCTAGAGGCCCAGTGGGGAGCCAGACCCAAAGTGGGGAGCCAATGGGTTAGAGGCCTGGTGCACAGATTCATGCACCAGTGGGGTCCTTTGGCCTGGCCTGCAAGGATTGGGCCGAAACTGGCTCTCTGACATCTCCCGAGGGGTCCTGGATTGCGAGAGGGAAGTTCTTGGGTGATGCACCCTGGAATTGGGCTCCCTCCTCTCTGGTTCTGCGTGCGTCCCCCGAGAACCACAGCTGCCAAGTCACTGCAGCTCAGCAGCTCCTGCATTGAGCATCTGCCCCCTGGTGGTCAGTGAGCGTCATAGCTACCAGTCGGACGGTCACTTAGGCGCACGCGCGCGCACGCGCGCGCGCGCGCACACACACACACAGCGTCACCCGAGAACCACAGCTGCCGAGTCACTGCAGCTCAGCAGCTCCTGCATTGAGCATCTGCCCCCTGGTGGTCAGTGTGCATCATAGCTACCAGTCGGACGGTCACTTAGGCATACACACACACACACACAGCCCAATGCACGAAATTCATGCACAGGGGGAGGGGGGGCTTTCAGCCCGGCCTGTACCCTCTCCAATCTGGGACCCCTCAGGGACATCCCTCTCACAATCCTGGACTGCTGGCTCCTAACCGCTTGTCTGCCTGTCAGCCTGATTGCCCCCTAACTGCTCCCCTGCCAGCCTGATTGATGCCTAACTGCTCCCCTGCCAGCCCGATTGTCCCCAACTGCCCTCCCCTGCTGGCCTGATGACTCCCAACTGTCCTCATCTGCCGGCCTGGTCACCCCCAACTGCCCTCCCCTGACGCGACCCGCCTCCTCCGCCAGGTCCTGCCTCCTCTGCGTAAGGCGGCAGAGACGCCAGGACCAGCCTTCACTGTACGCGTGATGGCCATCTTGTGACATCACATGCGAGGGTCACTTAGGCTTTTATTTAGTATAGATTATTTCCAGCCTAGAAACTATTCCCAGTCCAATTCTCTTTCAACAGTGACAGTTGAAAAAAAACTTCCAAAATCTCAATTTTCATCTTTTATATGCATTAATTTAACCATCATGTATTAAGAACCTACTATGTGTCACACATTCTAAATACTAGGGATATAGTAGTGAACAAGATCCCTGTTCTAATGGGGCTTACTCATACCCTGAAAATATCGATATAATAATTTAGGTAGTACTCGGTACTCTGAAGAACAGCAGGATTGGGGCGATGGAGTGCTGGGTGGGAGGGTGCTTTCTAAAGGGCCTTTCTGGTGAGGTTAGAGACCTAAATGTAGGAGCAAACTTTATGGACATCTGGTGGAAGAGCCTCCCAGGCAGAGGAATTAACAAGGGCAATGGCCCTGGGAAGAGTGTGAAGCCAGGCTCATGTGACTGGCAAAGGTAGCTGGAGGTCAGATCACAGGGGCCCTTCAGACCCACTCTCCACCCTGCTCTGTTGCCTGGGAAGCTGATGTTATGGACCACTCATACCTTTTAGAATTCCTTTAAGACACTCCAAATCCCTCAATTTAAGTGTGATGTACATCTGTCTCCTGCAGGATCCTGACACTGCTTGTAGGGCAAGATAAGGATTTTAGATTTTATTCTGAATGACATGGGAACCACCGGAGGTGTTTGAGCATATGGAATACTACGTGACTTGCACTTTGAAAAATCATCTTAGATGCTGGATGTGGAAAAGACCTGGTGGGGATCACAGGTGGCAAAGAGAGGCTTTTACAGTAGTAATGGTAAGAGGTGACTCAGAATAGGGTGGTTGTAGTAGAGGTGATAAGGTAGAGCCGAGAGAATTTGGTGATCAAAAATCAAGAGTTCAGTTTGAAATAAATTCCAGGTGTTTATTAGATATCCAGGTAGGGATATTGAATAGGTGAGTGACATGGGAACCACCGGAGGTGCTTGAGCATATGGAATACCACGTGACTTGCACTTTGAAAAATCATCTTAGATGCTGGATGTGGAAAAGACCTGGTGGGGATCACAGGTGGCAAAGAGAGGCTTTTACAGTAGTAATGGTAAGAGGAGACTCAGAATAGGGTGGTTGTAGTAGAGGTGATGAGGTAGAGCCGAGAGAATTTGGTGATCAAAAATCAAGAGTTCAGTTTGAAATAAATTCCAGGTGTTTATTAGATATCCAGGTAGGGATATTGAATAGGACGCATACCTAATGCTAGAGTTCAGGGAAGGTCTGTGCTGAGGTATGAATTTTAGTGCAATAACCTCAAAAATATCTTTTAAAGCCACAAGACTAGATGGAATTACCTAGGAATTGGCATAAACAGAAAAAAATGAGGTCCAAGGATTAAGCCTTTTCTTTGGAAGCTACTAGATTAAAAACCAAGAAATCATAGTACAAGGATATTATTTAGAGCAATTCTACTTCTAAATATATATCCAAAATTGAAAACAGGGGCTCAAAACAAGTACATGTACATGAATGTTCATAGCAGCACTGTTCAAGAGCAAAAAATTAGAAACAGCCAAATATCCATCAATTAACACATTATGGTATGTACCTACAGAATATTATTCAATCATAAAAATGAAGTACTGATACATGCTGCAGCATGAATGAACCCCAAAAAAGTCATGCTAAGTGAAAGCCTGACACAAAAAGGCCACATATTGTATGATTCCATTTACATGAAATATCCAATAGGGTATTACATGAAATACCCACAGGAACAATAAGCAGATGGGTAGTTTGCCAGGACCTGGGGGAGGGAAGAACAAGTAACTGCTTTATGACTATGGAGTTTTACTTTGGGGTGATGAAAATAATTTGCAACTAAATAGGGGTGATGGTTGTAGTATATTATGAATATACTAAATGCCTTTGAATTATTCACTTTGAAAGGGTGAATTTTATGTTAAGCCCACAGGAACAATAAGCAGATGGGTAGTTTGCCAGGACCTGGGGGAGGGAAGAACAAGTAACTGCTTTATGATTATGGAGTTTTACTTTGGGGTGATGAAAATAATTTGCAACTAAATAGGGGTGATGGTTGTAGTATATTATGAATATACTAAATGCCTTTGAATTATTCACTTTGAAAGGGTGAATTTTATGTGAATTTCACTTGTTCTTGGAAAAAAACAAACAAATAAAGCCACAAAACGTAATTCAGAAATAAGACATATATGTCAGAGAAATAGCTGAATTGTAGTCACCCTAGACTTCAGGTTGCAAAAGGGAAGGGACTGTTTTCAACAAACAAATAAAGCCACAAATCGTTATTCAGAAATAAGGCATATATGTCAGAGAAATAGCTGAATTGTAGTCACCTTAGACTTCAGGTTGCAAAAGGGAAGGGACTGTTTTCAATTAAGTCTTGTAAACTGGTATGACTTTTAAAGCCACATATATATGCATAGCTTCAATTTAAAATTCAATTTAACACCTGCCACTTGATTTTTAAATGGAGAGAACAGTTCTTAAAGGAAACCTTCAAATCCTAAGTGCTCACATATACGTAATTTGAACAAATAAGAGCCATATCCTAGCCCTGACCAGTGTACTCGGAGTTTTGTCCTATACACCAACGGGTGGTGGGTTTGATTCCCAGTCAGGGCATGTATGAGAAGCAACGGATACAGATGGCTCTCTGTGGAACCACACAATTCTAATTCTGCTAAAACACTCCCATATCAAAAGATCAACATGTATGATCTCACTGGTACACAATTTTTTAAGGGAAAGAAATACAAATCACACTTCTAGTTAAACAATGATTTTATTGCTCGAGTACATAGATATTTTATGCAACCAGTGCAGAGGCTGTGGATGACTCGCTGAAAAGGAAAAAAGGGGGAAAGGAAAAGACTGGGTTAATACAAGTCCTCCACATTCATTCGTACAGTCTCCCAGCTAATGGAGTTATTTCCAAACAGCCTAAACAATCCCAAATGTATAAAGGGCACCAAACTGCTAAGTTCTTGAGTCAGTTTATTGTGGCTCAAGCATAATGAATTAAAGATGCTCACTCAGACATCCAAGGAAGAACTGGCCAACATAAAGTAAAGCCTTTCTGGTGGAAACTGCGAATGTTTGGAAATCAATCATCATAGTGAGCAACTGATGCAAAAATAAAGACAACATAAACACCTAGGATCAGTGGCACGAACTGAAACTTTATCAACTACCTAAAAGTGATTTAGCCCAGCTGATGTGGCTCAGAAACCAAGAGGTTGCCAGTTCAATCCCTGGTCAGGGCACATGCCGGCTCGATCCCAGTTGGGGGCCCTATAGGGAGGCAGCCAAGTGATGATGTTTCTCTCATCGATATGTCTATCTCTCTATCCCTTTCCCTTCCTCTCTCTCAGGGGTTCAAACTATGGCCCTTTGCTTGTCTTTGCAAATAAAGTTTCAATGGAAAACAGCCACATCCACTTGTTTATGTATCACCTATGGCTGTATTCCTGTTACAATGGCAGAGTTGAAAAAGCAGTTGAACAAATAGCCATGAGCTAAAACATTACTATTATCAGTCCTTTCAGTATATTTACAATCTGGCTAACTCTGGTTCTTGGAACAAATAAGACTGATACTTACTATTTCCAATTGGGGGGCAGGACTCGTTTGGTCTTATAATATCGAGCCAATCGGTGAATACGGCTCTCAATCAGAATGAGACGGAATTTAGCATCCTTATCCTAAAAATAAAAATGGATAGAATTCAAGAAAACCACTCAAAACATTTTAACATTAATAGAGAACATGCTTGTGTTCATGTGGTACATTAAGTCCTTAAGGGAATTTAAGGCTTCCTTCAACAAGACTAAGCAGGAATGATTTGTAAAACTCAACAAGCAGCTCAACATTTTCAACCAACTGAATATACTGTAACTAGGAGAGCCAAACCTCCTCCACCAGTCTCTTCTGGTAGAATTTTAATTCTAAACCACCTTATCTAATCCGAATCAGATGCATTACATTTTACCGAAATAAGTTAGCACAAGCAGTTCTATTCTCTTACCTTTCTGTTCCTCTCAAGATGCTTTCGAACTGCAACAGCTTTCTTAATTAAATGGTAGAGATCCTCAGGAAGGTCAGGAGCAAGCCCTTTAGACTTAAGAATTCTCAGGATCTTATTGCCCGTCACAAAACGTACTTGTGCAACGCCATGCGAGTCTCTCAGGATCACACCTATAAAAGGAACAATACTATATAATAAGAGTGTAATATGCTGATTAGACCAGACCTCCTTCTGGACCTTCCTGACAAAGCCCGGGCTGCGAGTGAAGCCCAGATCCCGGGTGCTGGTGCCAGCAGCCAGGGGAAGGAAGGCCTAATCTTGCACGATTTTCGTGCATCAGGCCTCTAGTGTATCATAAATCCCCACACCAAACACACATCCTGGAGCATGTGACATCCGGGTTCTGAGATCAAGTAGCTTTTCAAGCTTCCCATCTGTAAAATGGGACTGACTTTTATATTTATGCATCACAGATACCAATGTGAGAATTCACGCAAAGCTCACTCAGACATCCAAGGAAGGTTTACCCAACACTAAGGAAAACCCTTCTGGTGGAAACTGCGAATGTTGGAAGACCATCATCACAGTGAGCTTGCCAGATTAAAGGACATCAAAGCCATTAATAAGATTCCAACTATGTATGTAAATTTGCTCAATTAAAACCAGCTAATAATGTTTATTAAGAACATCAGCTATTCTTCTAAAAATGTAATGTACCTTATTTAAAAAAAAAAATCTCAAAATAGCACCGTCTGATGACTGGAACAGTCTGCTCTGTATTTCCTATTGTGTGATGCCTCCACTATACTACCAGCTCCAGGAGGGCAATTATTTTGCCCCCTTTCTGACTCCTGCATGTATTCCCGGGGTCCAGGACCACACAGCAGGCAAACATTTGCTGCATGAAGCCACTTGCAAAGCCACACACGGCTGAGGGCCGAGCCACATCTAACTGAGACGGTGTGACAAGCACTCGAGTAGCCAATAGCTGTGTGATTTGAGGCCAGTTACACAGCCACACTGTGCCTGTTTCCTCAGCTGTAAGATGGGGAAAGCTACTTGTGTTTACCTCAAAGCACTGCTGTCAGAAATCACAGGTCAGGGTATGTACTCTGCAGAGTAGCCCACCGTAAATACTCATTAAAATCTGGAGGACGTTTTAATAACTTTACCGTCTACAGAGAACTTCAACAAGTGAAGATTAGGTCTGGGTCATCAAGAGTAAAGCCAGGAAAAAGGACACAAGGTTTTCAGGCGCGTTTGGGACCCATTTACCACCACCAGCACCACTCCTTCCGGCAAGTTAACACGAGGGCAGGCGGAAGGGGCCACGCACCGATTTGTGAGGGAGTCAGGCCCTTCTTGGCCAGTTTGTAGATCTGCTTCTTCACGTCGTCAGACGTCAGTTTCAGCCACTGTTTGCAGAAAAGAAAGCGGCCTTAGGATGGTAAACCTGGGACGGTACCGAAGCAGGGCGGTCCCGCCACCCTGGAAGTCGCGCTCCAAGCGCACAGATGGCCCCCGCCCCGCGCCACTTCCCCGGAGCGACGAATGGTGCGCCCCTCCCCGGCCTCCCGGGTCCCTGCAAGCTACTCACGGTGGGGACGCTGCGGCGGTAGGGCAGAGCCGACTGGGACAGGCCCTTCCTGGGGAGAGAAGCAGTCTTGGGATGAAAGAGCGCTCTGTGCCACAGCGGCCAAGGCCATCATCCCCTCAACCCACTGCCTACACTCGCTCCTTCCCACCCCCATCCCCGCGGCCGAGCCCTGCACCCGCTGGGAAACCCGAGCTCACCCGGGAGCGTGCATGCGACCCATGATGGCGGCGGACTGGCAGTGGAAAAGAGAGCGTGAATTGGAAACGCTGCAGGAAGCCACCCAGCACGCAGGAAGTGACCTCACACGTCCCCGCTTCCTCGCACGCGGGAGGCGGAGCCACACTGCGTAACCCTCGGCGTCCGCCTAACAACTACATATCCCGAAATGCACTTCAACGCGGTAGTGGATTACTGATCAACAGGACTACATATCCCGGCATGCATCCGTCTTTGAGGCGGCTCGAGGCCGGAGCCAGAAATTAAGTCCTCTTGCAGCCGGGACTGCGCGTCTGAAGGTGCTGCCGGCGTCAAGAGCGTGCAGGTTCGAATCCCGACCTGGGAGTGGGGTCTGGAGACAGCTGCAGAGGTTGGTGGACTTACCCTCCATTAGGAAAGGCCTTTATCCGTGCCCCTGCCCCCAGCGAATTTGGGTCAGGTCAATTACGTACTTAATTACACGAGTTCCTTAAGTATTGCTTGGAATGACGTGCCTGCCCTCAGCCCCTGACATCCCAGTTATGTCTCCTAGTGGAAATACTGAGGGATGTCTATGATGCAACCAACCCCAGTGCTGGATTGTTTTGAGAATACCGCTCTGGTTAAAAAAGAAAAAAATCGGCACAACTTTTCTAATAAGGATATAGGAATGTTGACTAAAATATTTATTTATGGCATAGAAACTGTAACAGGTATTTCGAGATTTCTTTTTTTTAGTCATGTTTAAGCCCTCCACTAGTTTTTCACTGTATCTGGCCATGTCTGTATCAATAATATCAAAGCAAAATACAGTAGGTCCTCGGGTTACGTGGAGATCCGTTCCTATGTGCGACATAACGCGTTTTCTCTGTAAGTCAGAACCCACCTATGTAAGCACCTACGTCACTCACATGGAGCACATACACAGCAGTAATGAAGTGAAACAGTAAAAAAATTAAAAGAAAGATAACAATTCCTGATCTTTACTTGTGGCAAATAAATAATAAAAAACATAAAGCACATATGTACATACGTTGAAATGATGGAACTTTTTTTAATATAAATAAATGGGAGATGGCGACATAACCACGAAACGACGTACGTGGAGTCCGACGTAACCCGAGGACTGCCTGTATGTAGCTAAATGTGTTGAACTTTAATCAAATGGTGTTTACCTTATAGTCATATCCCTATTGCCTTTACATGTGGCATGCTTCTTTTGAGAACTTTCATAAATTGGAACCTGATTTTTAAATTTTATTTATTTAGTTATTTAATATATTTTATTGATTTTTTACAGAGAGGAAGGGAGAGATAGAGAGTTAGAAACATCGATGAGAGAGAAACATCCATCAGCTGCCTCCTGCACATCTCCCACTGGGGATGTGCCCGCAACCCAGGTACATGCCCTTGACCGGAATCGAACCTGGGACCTTTCAGTCCGCAGGCTGACGCTCTATCCACTGAGCCAAACCGGTTTTGGCGGAACCTGATTTTTTTAAAGACAAAAGGGTAAAATTACTTTCTAAAAAATTGTCACTGTTAGCACAATTACCTATTAAAGATACCATAATCAAATGGTTTTTAAAAATTGATCGTATAGCCTTTTAAAGTGAGTTAAAATTCACATACTATAAAATTTGCTATTTTAAAGTATACAATTCAGTGTCTTTTAGTACATTCATGAGTAATATTCCATTTTATGGATATATCACTTTATCTGTGCATTGGGTGATGGCAAGTTGGTTTATTTGTACTTTTTGGTCATTATGAATAATGCTGTGAACATGTGTGTACAAGTATTTGAATACCCGTTTTCAATTCTCTTCAGATTTTATATGTATCTACACATAGTATATAAATTGCTGGGTCATAGAATAACTATGTTTAACTTTTTGAGAACTGCCAAACTGTTTTCCACAGCAGCTGCACTGTTTTGCAATCCCACCAGGAATACATGAGGCCTCCAACACCCTCAAACTTATTAAAAAATATATTTTTATTGATTTCAGAGAGGAAGGGAGAGAGAGAGAACATCAATGATGAGAGAATCATTGATCGGCTGCCTCCTGCACACCCCCTACCGGGGATCGAGCCCACAACCCGGGCATGTGCCCTTGACCAGAATTGAACCTGGGACCGTTCAGTCCACAGGCCGACGCTCTATCCACTGAGCCAAACCAGCTAGGGCCACGCTCAAACTTTTTATTCTAGCTATCCCAGTGGGTGTGAATTAGTAACCCACTATAATTTGTATTTGTATTTCCCCAATGACTAATGAAGTTGAGCATCTTGTTTAAAAAATATATATATATTTTTACAGATTTCAGAGAGAAGTGAGAGGGAAAGAGATAGAAACATCAATGATGAGAATCACTGATCAGCTGCCTCCTGCACACCCCCTACTGGGGATCAAGCTCGCAACCCGGGCATGTGCCCTTGATCCCAGTCGAACCTGGCACCCTTCAGTCCACATGCTGATGCTCTATCCACTGAGCCAAACCAGCTAGCAGTGGTCAGCAAACTGCGGCTCGGCAAACCGCGGCTCGCGAGCCAGGTATTTTGTGGAAAAGCCACACTCAAGGGGCCAAAGAGCCGCATGTGGCTCGCGAGCCGCAGTTTGCCGACCATGGGGCTAGGGTGTGTTGAGCATCTTTTCATGTGATTGATCATTTTGGAGGAATGTGTATTCAGTCATTTGCCCATTTGTGTCATATCAGATATATGATTTGTGACTATTCTCTCCCATTCTGTGAGTTGTCTTTTCACTTTATTAATAGTGTCCTTTGATGCACAAAATATTAAAATTTTGATGCAGCCCAGTTTATCTGTTTTTCTTTTGTTGCTTCTGCCTTTTTTTTAGAGAGAGGGAGAGAAGAGAAACATTGATCAGTTGTGCCCTGACGAGGGATTGAACTTGCAACCTGGGCATGTGCCCCAACCAGGAATTGAACCCACCACCCCTTGGTGTGTAGATACCGCTCCAACCAAGCCACACCGGCCAAGGCCCTTGTGCTTTTTGTGTCATGCTTAAGAAACCCTTGTCTAACCCAGTGTTACAAAGATGCACACTTGTTTTCTCCCAAGTTTTAAAATTTTAGTTATGTTTAGGTCTTTGATCCATTTTGAACTAATTTTTGTATATGTTGTAAGAGTTCTACTTTATTCTTTAATCTTTTGCATGTGGTTATCTAATTGTCCTTTGTTGAAAAGATAATTCTTTCCCCATTGATCTTGTCAGTATTGTGAGTGTCTTTCCTGGGTCATGATTCAAATAAAAAAAAATATAACCAAATAGTTATTCTAGAAATGAAAAATACAACAACCAATATTTAAAACTCAATGGATGGGTTAAACAGTTGAATAGAATAGCTAATTGAAGAATCATACTAAATTATTCAGAACTCAAGTTACTGATCCATATATTTAAGAATTCTAAAATGGAAAAAAAAGATATCTACATCTAGGCACATCCTAGTTAATACATATCAAATAAGATTAGACCTAAGGTAGTAACTGTTGTAGGAATATGATGGAATCATTCATGGAATTCATTCTATTGTTGTCTAAGTTTGTATGTCTAAAATTTGTATGATAAAGTGTTTTCAAAGAGTAGAGATGAAATAGGTTTTCTTTTCTGACAGAAACTGAGTTTATCCCCCCCCTCCCCCCCCCCCCCCCCCCAAAAAAAAAACCACTGGCTCTAATTGTTTAAGTTATTGCTTTTCCTGGTTTCTGGGTATTAGAAGAATCTACATTTTCCTGTTGTGTAGATATGTCTATAACATGGCTGTTACTACACTATTTAATATTTAAATAAACTACCAAAGGCTAGGGACCATACCCACAGAAGCATTCAATTTGTGAAATGGTGATGGGGCTCTAGGCAAGTGGCAATCCAGACCTTCAAAGAACCACACTTAGAAATCAGACACACTATATTTGGACATCTTTAGGGGCAACTGAAAGGTCAGTTCTGAAATTCAGGATTATTTGAACCTAATAAACTCCTGGGTAAAATGCAAAGAACAGCAACAGTGAGCTCAAAGTTTGGAACCAAAAACAGTAATATGGTGACGAGGAAAGAAATGATAGCAGAGTTCTTTTATTCCAGAAATATTTTAATAAAATTATAGTACAGTTATGAAGTCACAACCAATCCACTGAATATATTCAAGGTATTAATAAAAAAATTATACATCTTTATTCACTACCTTAACATAATTAAAGTATTTGGTTCTTATAGATCAGACTAACTACCATATTCATTCATATTTGCACTGCTACTCAAACAGCATGTAAGTTAATCTATAAATTATAGTAGTGTGGCTTCAGTCCTTTTTGATCTGCAGTCTAAGTATCAAAATTGAATGTTTTCTTTTTTATATGCCATAGTAATGGAGTCCTAGAAAAGACCGATTAACCAATTTAAGGCAAGATATTGAAACTTTTATTCAACATTAATTTGAAAAGATAAAATACTTTATCAAAGACCATACATGCCTTAACATTTAGATACCAATTGATTCTTTTAAAGGCAGTAATAAAAACATCAGTGCAAGTTCTACATTGGGTTCCTCAGTAGAGAAAACAATAGGTTCTGGGAGTAAACCATTATTTTCAAATCCCAAAACACTCCAAGAGGAAAGAATTCTTCCGGTGCAGGACTTATGTATAGTGTAATTATTTTTACTTAATAAAGGTAGATATAAAACGTGATTATAAATACAAATTAGTGTCTTGGCTAGCTTGTTTAAACTTTTGTTTGATTTACTTGAATGTAAGCTTTAAAAAATGATTAAAAAACCAACTGATTTAAAAATCTATTGATAGTAGTAGTGCAAAGAGGTGCCCCAGTCCCTTTTTTGGTAAGGGCTGCAGATGAGCATTTCACAAAGAAATAACTTATATTAGAATATATATAAAGTATGTGTGTGGTGTTTTAATGACCAAAGAAGGCACAGAATGAGTTAAATTAAGAGAAAACATCACCACTTGTTCTGAACTCTGGTTAACTGTACAATATTAATCATAATATACACTTTTAGATAAGAATCCAGATTTCCTGTAATTGAAAAGTGACAACATTTTCTAGCTCTATTATTTATGCTAAGAGGCACTGCAGTAACAGACTGCAAATAGGCAGTATACATTGAGTCCAATTAACAATGACCTTTTACCAAAACAGTACTTTTACAGTGGCTAATGACAACTTGTGGAATGGAATTAGGTATCAAAAACTTAAGTGAAAATATCTACTACTTCTTTACATTTGCAAAGCTACTTACACATGCTATCTGGAAAAAGAAAATATAAACAGTGATGCTTTGATGTGCATTTAATTATTGTATTAAATAGACGACACATTTTAACATTTAAAAAAAGACATTCATATACCATACTCATGGGGTTTCCTACAAATGGACCATTAGTGTTAGGCACCAAAAATTTCAAGTTTTTTTTTTTTAGCCTGTCCCACTGATGCATCCTCGACTCATCTATTTCTGCTCTGCAGGTATCACCATGTACATTAAATATTTGCACAGTTCATAAACATTCTGTTCTGGACAACTGAATTGCAGACGGTCCTTTCTGTGTTGGTATTCTACATTGCATGTTTTGTCAGTTATCTTACAGCACCCAGATTGTTACAATCTATTGTCATTTAAAAAGTGACTTTCTGTTTTAGCCATGAGGATATTATATATACATATTTACCCAAACTAAACACAAAACTGTGTGTGAAGTTGAACAACTAATAAAAATGAATCTTATTCTTAATGGTTACTGTAAATGATTTCAATCATGTCCCTTATGATTCTAAGTCACATTATATTAAGGAAAATAATTTTTTAATGTACAATGTTTACAAATGTGAGTAAGACACTTACAAAACCAACTCTACCATAAAAGTCTACATTTTAATTCAGTATGGACCCTAGAATTTTTGTCCTGGGCCCATTGTGAAGAGTCTGCTCTACTCATTGGAGTTCTTCTACCAAACAGGAATGGGTACCTGGGTAAACAATTTTCACTTGTTTAATGAGGGAGTGGAGTAGATACATGGAAGCGAAACTACCAAACTCACACTCCTGGGAATAAATGTAGGACTACTAGTATAATGGAATGATGGAATTTAGTTTACAGCTACACTGATGAATCTCATTCAATTACCGGATAACACAAACATAAATTAAATGGCTGACTTTAACTAAGTCACATATCAGAAGTAGAGAAAGTGATCTTTCTGTGGGAAAAACACTAATAAGTGTAAATAACTTCTTGTCTTGAGTAAGCTGAAAGTGAGAGGAAACTACTTACTACTTAGCAAGTCAGGAAAAATAATCAGAATGAAGTGCCAGGCAAGCATGAAGTTAAGGCACCATTATTTACAACTTCAGTAACTTCACTTCATTCTGAAAAAGGCTTTAAAGACATGAAAAATAGAAAGCAATGTTATTTCCCCCTATGTCTATAAACTACTTAGTAGTTCTTAACATAACTATAATTTGTGCTTTGCTTTTCGGCCCTGTGAGTAGCAGCTGCATTTGACTGTAACATCTGCACCTTTCCTTTCCTTTGGTGTTTGCAAACATGCACAGTGGTAAAGGCTATAGAAGGTGCAAAACAGGAAAACAAACATACTGTGTCTATGTAAGAAACAATGAAAAAAAGACCAAACTAAAGCTATTACTCTGAATTACTCAAGAGGGGATTAAATTGTTCACTAAGTCTTTTGCAGACTTATTATATATTAAGTTTAGGGTTTACAGCATTCTACATAATGACTTTAAAACGGCAATGGCTTCAACAAACTCATAAAAGTTAGTTATGTGACTGTTGGTCCAACACGTGTGTTGAAATGCAGCAAGTACATTTACTTTATAATTTTTATCCAAATATAAAAATACTATATAAAGTTCTCAAGTGTGTGTGTGTGCGCGCGCGTACATACATGTTTGTAACTATTCTACTTCCAAAGCTCAGAAATTCACTAGCTTAGAAATAGGTTGCTGCAGTCAGCTGATACCACTTAACCGTCTCTTTGCTCAAGTTGAAATCTTTCAAAGGCAGGGTTATTCCACCCAAGAAAAAATTCTCCCGCAGAGATTCTGCACTGAGTACACTTAGTTGAAGTTCTCTCTGTCTTAGGGTTTCTTTGCTATATCCACTGTACACAAGCTACAGCAAAGGCAAAAAGAAAACAAAGTTACAAATTATTTCTTTGAATTCTTGAATTATTTTAAGTAAAAACATAAGTGAGATCATTAGTCAAAGTGACTATAATTAATGATACTGATTATGACACATCTGGTGGAATTTGTCTCACGCTTTAGATACACATTTTATATTTCAGGAGTCCTGAATTGTATTCTCAGTCCTCTGAGAGTCTGACATAGAAATGCACAAAGTAGAAAGTTATTATGGCTTAAAACTAAAAACATGGTTTTTCTGAGATGGAGTTTGAGGAAAGGCAGCATGCACTAAGATGATCTAATGAGAATAGAAGGAAGCAAGTTGAGATAGCATAATTATAAGTATTTCACAAAAAAACGAGGGATTAAAATTTTCTTTTGTTGTCGTTTTTCTGTTGGATTTTATATACCACGAAATGATAATTCCTAATTATCCATAATCCAATGCAAATTCATCAACTACAAATGTAATTCACAGAAAATCTGGAGTGTTGAAAAGCTACTCTCTTTCAAATGCTACATTTAACACTTAGAATTTTTTTTTTCCAAGAAAGCCTCACATAACTTCTGAGAAACATTTCCCTAGTCTAGGCCTCACTGACTGTAAGAACTAAAAAACGGACGACATTTCATTTTCTTTAAAGCACAACACTAATTAGAAAAAAAGCCAATACTGCCTTTTGAGAATGATATGAATTGGTCTTCACCAAACATTTTATATGCTTTTAATGGGCTGAAAGGATAGTCTAAGGTTTTAATAAATTCATAAACTTGATGAAAATTCAGAACTATTGCTTTCAAATCTCTATATAGGCATTTTTGTGTGGATGTAATGTTAATGTGCACAAATAAAATGGTGTTTATTCTAAAGAAGCAGTTAACTAAGAGTTGGTGGGTTTTAACAGATAAGGAATTTTACAAGTTGACCATGAGTAGCTGAGCAGTCACAGTTCTGCTCCATATTGTTTAGCTGATGCCTGCTACAGCTTAAAGCACTCTATTTCAAGAGGGTTGCTGAAACTAGTTAGAAGGAAGATGATTTTTGAAACTACATCCTACCAAGCAAAGGTAAAGGTACTGAAGATATTTTAAAAGAATAAACAGAAAGGGCATTTAAACTTCAATTATATGGAGGGCTGCCATGTAGGAGGAAAAGAATAGTTCTGTGTGGTTCCAAGAGGTACAACTGAAACCCACAGGTGCAAACTCTAGGGAGGGAAGATTTCAGCTCAGTATAAAAAATAATCTGGGAGTTGGAGCTGTCCAAAACAAACTGGATGGCCTGGAAGTACTTCAGCACAGATTGAACATCCCCCCTTTTTGAAAATGTTGTAGAAGGGGTTCGAGCTGGAAGGTAGCTGAATAATGGCCCCTAAGATCTTCTTAAAAACCTAAGGTCTATGATTGAGGGTTCAGTTCTGCATCACTTTGTGTGGGTTTTTTTTTTGTGTGTGTGTGTTTTTAAAATATATTTTTATTGATTTCAGAGAGGAAGAGGGAGGGAGAGAGAGATAGAAATATCAATGATGAGAGAGAATCATTGATCGCCTGCCTCCTGCACACCCCCTACTGGGGATCGAGTTGCAACCCAGGCATGTGCCCTTGACCAGAATCAAACAGGGACCCTTCAGTCCGCAGGCCGAGTCTCTATCCACTGAGCCAAATCCGCTAGGGCTGCATCACTTTGTTAAATACCATTGGACTGCTACTGATTTACTTTACTAGTACAACAACCAATACCTAAAAATTTTAAATTTAAAATCTCAAAACAACAAATCAAGGAAATTTTTAGAAATGATTTTAACTTACCATTTCATTGAATGTCGGGTTCCTAGTTTTTCGTGAAATTTTGGTTTTGCGTTTGGATGTTTTGTGGGGATCTGGAAGTAGGTATGTTTTGACATATGGATTTGGGTCAGCCCCATCTTCAGTAACCTACAAAGAAAAGCATTCCCTTAACAGTAATGCTTCCTACCAAGGAATGGGTTTCCTCTACAACCACCAGTATTTGTAATCACTCACAAGATCTTTGATGTGCATCACCATGATGAAAAGAGTACTATTTCGGTAAGAGACAGATAATTTCACTGATCCTCCTATTTGGCCTGGAGTAGGACTGAAGGGCCCCGCATCTGAAAATATAAACATGTTAATCTTAATTTTATCTTGCTGCAGTGGTTCAAGCCACAACAAAAAACTTTTGCTTTAACTCCAGGACCATGTGAATGTGCAGTAACAAAGGGTAAAGACACTGGTAGGCCACAGGATATATATTTTTTAGTAATTACATTCTATTAGGAAAATTATGTTTATCTAGAAATAGACTAGCTTAGAAAGAATACCTCCTCTCATCACACTGGACCACAGCTTGCAACCCCACCGTGATTCCACCATATCCACTGATTAGTTACAGACTTGAGGGCCATAGGGAAGCCATGATCCATCAATAAAGAGAAAAAAATATTCTCACCTGCAGACTTAGCTATTCCTTCAGCTTTCTCATCACGAAGAAGAGGGTGAAAAAAGGTACAAACAAGATCACACTAAGAAAGAAGAGGAAAAAGATCCATTAGTTTAAATATTACGTAGCACAAATATAGTATGTTATTTTTCAATTAGGACCATCACCTCTGCTACATCCGTTGAAGCACTCATCAAACTCTGTAAATAACTGTTTAACTCAATTTTTCTTTTGGCTGCTACATCTTTTATGTGGGTTCTTCCTAGAACCATCCTATTAGGAAAGCTACAAAAGAAAAACAGTAACAAGTGGGATTTAAATTATTTCATCTGAAAGTATTTATAGAATCAAGTCTAATATTTACTTAGAAATACACTTTTTTATATACTTAAATACAAACTGGATTCTTAATCCACTATAAAGTAAATTTTGCAATTTCTCTTCAAAGTACTGGAGATGAAATAGTTCAAGTATCCATTATCCTTTTATGAACCCTGGTACAAAAGGTGTGTTGTTTTTCTAATTTGCTATATTTTAAACTTATTTTCTACTTATTTCTTCTCAGGATTAATCATTCAGAGATATTTTATGCAGATCTTAACCTCCAAAATAATCATTAACCAGCCATAGCAATTGTAGAGACCAGTAAAATTCACAAATGGCAAAGGCCCCAAATCAAGATAATCTTAACTGTGCTTATTTTGGTGGCAGTGGAAAAATGTCTGAATCTAGTATTGCACCTGGAAATAAACTCAGCTAAATTAAAACTGAGGGTCTCCAAAAGGTATCGGATACAAAACTAAACACTAAGATTCTGACTAACAATCTCAATGCCTCAGCTCTTTTTCATCCACATGAGCCCAGTATGATCATAATAGATTATTTCTGCAGTTATTTAAAATCTGTTTTTTTAAAACCAAGATTCCAAATTATTATCTTGTGTTGCGTACTATGGTAGAGACAGCAATTTTAAAGCTTCCGCTATAATTAGAGAAAGCTGGAAAATCCCCAAATTTAAGTTTAAGATTTTTTTTTAAATATGTTTTTATTGATTTTTTTTTTAGAGAGAGGAAGGAAGAGGGAGAGAGAGAAACGTCAATTGGCTGCCTCCTGCAGGGGATCCCACAACCTGAGCATGTGCCCTGACCAGATATCGAACTGGCAACCTTTTGGTGCACAGGACAATGCCCAACCAATTGAGCCACACTGGCCAGGGCAATTTCAGATTTTAATCATTTATTAACTCATTAATCAAAAACTTACAGTTCCTTGTTTGAATCTAGTACTGTATTAGGCCCTTGTGATACAAAGGAAAATAAGTCACATATGGTTCACAGTATCTTACTAAGTATTAACACAAAACTTTTGACCTACACTTAATAATAAATAAGTTATTTTCTATAAAAAAGGATTAATGTACATGAATGGAAACATACCCTGGTAACTTCCAAAGTGGAAAAATAATACTGAGCTTGTTGTGCAGTTCCTGAAATTCGTCAAATGTCCGGAACACAAATGATGGCTCAAGCTGTCCTTCCCTCAAAATTCGGACTACATAAATCTGAAGAAATCACACCCAAACACATTAGATTCATAATAAAACCTTTCCTGACAGAAAGAAAATTTAGAGTTTGATCATTATATATAATCCAAGTGCTTTTAGCTTGTAAATATATATGTCCCCAATAGAAAACAGCAAATATAAAACTCATTTATAGCACATCTACCAACATTCTAAGAGTGATCTTACAGAAAAATGAACTGGAAAGTGAAGTCATTTTATTTCCAGGATTAAATAAAATAAATTTATTTCCCAAATTTATAAATATAGTACATTTTCAATAAAAATATTAATAAGTTCATTTGAGAGTAAATAAGAAAAAAAAAGCAAAATTTATGACAGCTGGGGATTGAGGGAAAACTTAACTTACTGGATATTGACACTATTATAATATCAGAGTACTTTAGAGAGCAAAATACTGGTGCAGAGCCAGATACAGCTACAGAAGAAATTCAGAAATATGTATAAACTTAGTGTATTTAAGATGCTCAGTAAATGGTGTTAAGGTAAAATGACCAGTAAACATACAAAAATTTACTAATAAATAAAATAGGTGAAAATTAACATAGTAAAGTTGCTTTCTAAAATTTATCAATATGTCAAATATTTAAAGACCGACAGTGCTACAAAGTATTATCCAACAAAAATATTAGCACAAGGGTGAACAAGACAGCAAAAATGATGATAACGCTATACTATTAGGGAGGAAGCACACTGAAGATCCTGTCTTTAAAAAACAAACTGTGTGTGTGTGATAACATTTCATCATTCCTGAAGAGTAGGATAAGAACTTAGACTTTTACTTTACATGCTTCGATATTGGTTGAATTTGTTACAATGAGCAAGCTTTACCTTTGAAATTATAAACGAATTGAAGATAAGGAAGGAGAAAAAGCACTACCCTTTTAGTCTTGTCTCTGAAAAGAAGAATATCATTTGTCCCTCATGGTTTTGGAGCAAATCTACCAAGAAATAAATACCAAAAAACAATTAGGGAAGCCCCAAGTACATTTATTTATTTTTGGACCATCCGTGGAAGAAAGAAGTATGAAAAGAACAAATGCTTGAAACTTCAGCAGAGTCAATGAAAGAAGTGGGAAAGGACAATAATAATGCAGGCACCAGTCTCTACAAATCAAACCAAACTTACGTAATGTTTATCGGGGTTGTATTTCTTATGATAAGTGAAAACAGAGACTTCCTTGATTCGACCATCTTGTCTAAAGGAGTATGTTTTGGGTGAAAATGAAAGGATGGGTTCATCATTGGAAGGAAGACCAGAAAAACGCAGCTGAGCAAGGTTGTGAATGAAGAAGTTAAACTTTGTGGCAATGCTTCCCAAGCTGGATTCAATCAGCCTACAAAATAAGCAGAAAATGTGTTAACAGTAAATGTTCATGAGAACACATGCTCAATTCTTTTAACATAATATAAGGTGAAAAATATTTTCATTCCTTTAAAAATATTAAGCAGACTCTCACTCTGTCAAAGATCCCCTTTGTTCTATAAGCCAAAAACCCATTAAAATACATCTCACCCCAACAAAAATGTTAGCACAAGAGTCTCTATGCCATTCAATCCCATTGTGTCCAAGAAATGATGCTTTTATTTCTTGAGCCCTCTGGGGTCCAATACTAATTAAAGGCTTTTAGCGATAGAAGATGACTGGTATAATGCCAAAAGATGGTTTTATTATTTTAGTCCCTTGTAATAAATCAGGACAGCGACGACTTCCCTCAATCGGGAAAAGAAGTCTCGACAGAATGGGGAGTTTGGTGAGAATCAATTAGGAAGGCAGGCCTGGATAAAACACTGTAGGCAAGCAAAGGAAAAAGAAGTTTCAGAACCAGGATAAAGGAATCCAGAAAGAGAAAAAGGATTCAATAGGGAAGTGAAAAAAACCTCACACAAAGATGTTTGCCTTGCTATGGACTAAACATTTGTGTCTCCCAAAATTCATGTGTTCAAGCCTCAATGGGTATGGCCTTTATGGAGTTAGAAATTAAGGTTAAAGGTAGAGCCCTGAAACAATAGGATTATTCTTCTCATAAGAGATAAGAAAGCACAGGCTTTCTTATCTTGCTCTATCTCCCTCTTTCATGAGAAAACAGTGATGATATAGTAGTCTGCAAGCTAGAGCCCTCACCATGAAGCAAATCAGCTGACACCTGGATCTTGGACTTCCTAGCCTCCAGAACTATGAGAAAATAAATTTCTGTTGTTTAAGCTACCTCACCTATGGTATTTTGCCATAGCAGATCAAGCAGACTAATATATGCCTGCTTTACAGCCTTACCCAGAGGAGCCTACGAATCTCTTTAAAAAACAAAACTCATCAATACCTAAATTACCAGGATTAGTTTGGAAGGCTATACAAAAGTCAGCTTCCTTCAATTCAATTCAGCCCAGACTCTTGAGACAAAGGAAGTCTAGTACAGTGTTTTCTACCTCTTCTTCAATGAGAGGAAGAAGGCAAGAGAACAAGGAGAGAACTGACCAACCTGGTCACCAGACATTCAGAACATATTTGTCTTCATAGCAATAATGACAAGTTCAAATGCAATCATTGGTATATATGTTTCAAGTGCTACATCATATCATAACAATTTACTACAGCAGTGTTGCAGAGGATGCTGTTTTAAGCACTTATGATATCCATAAAAATTGTTATGGCAGAATCCTCAAAAACCGATTAGAAAAAACACCTTGTATTTGGCATTGTAGAAAATATGCTTCACAGAAATAGTTCATAAATAGGATTTTTATAATTGAAATCATATACTAAATAAAACTTGAGATCATGCCTTGAGAGAAATAAGTTTATTTTTTAATGTTGCAAATCCTTTATGCTTATTCAGTAAATAAACTTGACAACCTACTATTTGCTAATACTGTGAATCAATTTTTCTCCTGTAACCCAGAATTTTGATATATAGCACTTGTTTATACTAAGGAAAACAAATCAAAGCTAACCTGTGTGCCTTCTCTACTATACTTAAGCATGAATTACCTAGTAAAGAAAATTGTAGCTTCTGCATCTGTAGTTTGGGGCTGAAGTGCATCTCTAACATATTTCAAATCTTGAATACTTGTAAGTTCTGGTAACCCTGAGGGAATCATCTATAGAAAGGGGAAAAAAAAGTCTGTGAGTTAATTTTTTTAAAAGTCTGTTCCCCATTCTTCCCTAAAAGCTATCCAGGTAATCAGAACTAAAGTAAACAAAAATGATCACAGTTTTGGGGAGTTTATGTTTTAAAACTTAAGCGAGTCTCTTATTAATGAAAAAAATTGAGGAAAATGAAGTTAATTGTTGGAATTCACAAAGTCAGTTTATGGAATATAAATTGTAAAATCCAGACAATTTTATGTAGTACTCTTTTTATATTAATTTCAGTCACAATAATCATAGTGGTATTTTTGGTTTGTTTTACTTAACATATTTCCAGAAAAGTACAGAAACCTTAAATGTACATCTTAATGAATGTTCACAATCTGAACACCCCCAGATTAAGACACAATACATCTACCGGCATCCCAGACGACCTCACGGTCCCTTTCAGTTACTATTACTCCTCACTCGCAGGGTAACCTGTGACTTTTTAAAACATATTTTCTAAAAAATGGTGTCTGGCATATTTCACACTGTAGCAATTTTTGAATATGCTGGTAATAATATATCTGACATTTGAGACTATAGTAAATTTTACTCCAAAATCACAATATCCTTTTTGTAGTTACGAAAATACAGAAGCATTAATATAAAAGTAGTTAAATGCTTATAAAGAACAATTACCAGTGACAGGAGGTTAAGAAAGAGGTTTGTCTGCTTTCTTATCAAATTGTAGGCCTGACAGCAGAGGTCCACAAATAACTGGAAACGAATGGTGGGCTTTTCACCTCCATTAATGACATATGCCATATCAGAGGTCAGCACAAAAGGAGCCCGATCCCTATTTAAAAGGAAAGTACATACAAAGTGTTATTTACAGAAGATAGTCAAGTAGTGTTATTGCTATTACATGGTTATTGAACTAAGCTATCTGAGCCATAGCAATTTCCAAACTTGGTATAAGACCGTTTTGAATTTCCTTAATTCTTAAAAATTCTCATTTTCAGGAAAGTAAAAATCTAATCTCATCACTTAGATAGAAATTATATATGAAATCTTTCCCAAGGTGATATTTATAAATCCACACACTTAGAAATCAAACATAGTTATAGTTACAAAACATACAGAGAGAAAAACTGTACTCATTGACATGATACAAATGGGAACATTTCCAATTAGGTACCACTAGCTAGTCAAAATTAAATATACCTAATTCATTTCAGCAAAGGTTATACACTCACTCTTATGTCATCTCCTAGGGCTTTTTCAACCCCCGTTTTGCTCAAAAACAGCTACAAGACAAAGAATAGCAAAAAAGGGGAAGGCTTGGGACATTAATTTGTGAAATTAGAAGTGCCTCTCTTTTTCTCAGCAATAACAATTACAGTATTAGTACCTTTTGAAACTACCAAACATCTGTGCATGGCCCAAAAACTTCCCAAAATCAATGTGAAACATGTGTCCTGTGCTTCGAAGCATTATATTGTCATTGTGTCGATCACAGATTCCTAAAACATAGGTGGCCACACAGCATCCAGCACAAGAATAGATAAAATTCTCAGAAGCCTATAATAAAGATATAAAATTTTAGGAAAAAATTATTTTTAAAGGAAGCAAGGTTACAAAGATTAAAGATTAATGTAATTCATCCCTCTCTGAAATCACTGTTGTAATCCACATTCTAAACAGCCGATAAGTTGAATTATGGTTCAAAAAAAGGCCAATCTTTTCAAAATTCAAAAACAGAAACACCCTTCTAAAGGTGATTATTGCCCCTGCTCTCAAGCTCTGCCCTTTCACAAGCAGAGATGTCACCAGGACCTGAGGGATATGCACTGCCTTTGAACATCTTTTAAGCATCGTGTTTGTGGAACCCTGCTCCTCACAGGCTCTGCTGCTTTCCACAGGTGGTAACACTGAGACAAGGTTAATCCGAACAAAAGAATATGTTTCTGTTTTGGTTTTTTTGAGGGGGGTGTTTCTAGGGAGGGCATGTGTAAAGAGAGTTAGCTTTTATCTTTAAACATCCAATAATATAATTAATGTATTTGGTTGCCCAGTTGGTGACTTTTTATGTGTCATCTGTTATATTCTTAAAGCTGGACACTAGTCCTGCCTGTTCTGGGTTTAAATTACTAACATAATATCATACAGGATATAGCAAGATGCATACAATGAATATTTTAATCTAAAGCATGTGCATTTAGTTTATTCTCACTCAACATTTCTGAATGAAGCAGTCATTTGGTTCTACATATCCATGTGGCTAATTTTTTGTTGTTAATCCTCACCCGAGGATATTTTTTCCATTGATTTTTAGAGAGTGGAAGGGGGTGAAGGAAGGAAGGGAGGGAGGGAGGAAGAGAAGGAGGGAGAGAGAGAAAGAGAGAGATTGATTGGTTGCTTCTCGCACATGCCCCGACCAGTGCTAGGGATCAAACCTGCAAGCCAGGTACATGCCCTTGACCAGGAATTGAGCCAGAGACCCTCCAGTGCACAGGCCAGCACTCTAACCATTGAGCAATACAGGCCAGGGCCATGTGGTTAATTTTATTCCATAAACCCCCAGAAATCATTACTGATGGTGATGATAATAGCAAATGTTTACATAGCACTTATCACAAACC
Source organism: Myotis brandtii (assembly GCF_000412655.1). Lineage (NCBI taxonomy): Eukaryota > Metazoa > Chordata > Mammalia > Chiroptera > Vespertilionidae > Myotis > Myotis brandtii. Next base: position 1,740,222 of record NW_005371138.1, read on the forward strand.
AGGTACTGCACTACTCTCTCTTTCTCCCCCCACCACACTAACAGTATATGTGTGCATATGTGTATGTATGTATGGATGGATGTGTACAGTAAAACCTCATAACAAGCCAATAATGTAGGTTCTATTATCCCCACCACACTAACAGTGTATGTGTGCGTATGTGTATGTATGGATGGATGGATGTGTACAGTAATTCATTTAAAACCTCATAACAAGCCAATAATGTAGGTTCTATTATTGCCTTTTTTAAAAAATATCTATTTTACAGAGAGGAAGGGAGAGGGATAGACAGTTAGAAACATCAATCAGCTGCCTCCTGACACCCCCTACTGGGGACGTGCCCAAAACCAAGGTACATGCCCTTGACTGGAATCAAACCTGGGATCCTTCAGTCCACAGGCCGATGCTCTATCCACTGAGCCAAACCAGTTAGGGCCTATTATTGCCTTTTTACATATGAAACTGAAACACAGAGACGTTATTTACCCAAGGTCATATAATTGTTAAGTGGCAGAGCCAAGATTCAAACTCAGGCAATGTGACTCCACTATATTATATTCCCCAAATAAAAGAGCCAAATGCATAAAAGGCACTCAGTGTATGTTACTTGACCATTATTTTGTGTCAAACAACTTACCCAGAATCACACAAAAAACCAGCACTACTATAAACAAGTATTGGCATCTGCTGCACTGCTTTCCCCAAACCATAAAGAAAAGGAAGTGTTTTTAGACATTTTATTTTTTTTTATTTTTATTTTTTAAATATTTTATTGATTTTTTACAGAGAGGAAGGGAGAGAGATAGAGAGTTAGAAACATCGATGAGAGAGAAACATCGATCAGCTGCCTCCCGCACATCTCCTACAAAGACCAACCAAATTCCTCTACTTTATTTTCTTAGTCAACAGATAACATTTGTACATATCTATCTGCAAATGTGACATAGTAATTATTTGACATAAACTAGGCAGGCAAATGACATTAACTGGGATCTTCTTACACCACCATTGAAAGTATTCTTGAGTCTTCCTTCAGCCAATTTAGGATCATTACAGGCCTTATGTCCTAAGAGATTTCCCTTTCCTCTTACGTAAAACAAATGCATACTAAAAAAATTGATGCCTCCAATAATAGCTATAGTTATAGAATGTAGTCTATTAACACTTTATATATCTCAATTTATTTAGTTATCATAATAACCTATAGTATTTTATTACAGCCACAATATATACTATAATACCATGAAAATATAATACTGTAACATTGTATAGCTGATGTCACTGAGGCACAAACGGGTTAAATAATATGCCCGAGGCTATATAGCTGGTGAGTGACTTGGGACCTGAATTCAAGCCAGAAAGTCTGACCCATAATCTTGTTCTTAATGACCACATGATGCAGCCACTCTACTCATTTCCATAACTTTTCCCAAGACCTCTGTGAAATACAACATTTTGGATTATAAAAATAGCTGTTTTACTGCCCTCTAAATACATGTTTGGAAAGTTTTTTGGGTAATTTAGCATTGGTTTCACTCAGATTCCTGCCATTAAATGCATTCTGTTTTTCTATTCTTCTCTTTACTTGGAGAAATATACTGTTTTCATAACTTAGACTAAATGGCTGACACCAGAGCTGAAAAAGAAAAGCATTGAAGACCCATGTAATACATTCTTAACAAAACTATTTAGAATAAGGAGACAAGCTAATCACCTTTTCATATTCCTCTTCAGAGGGATTGTATTTCCTCAGCCACTCTGCAAGCGGTTTATCTTTAAAGGATCCAGTCACACCATATTCCACCTGGATTTTCCTGAGGGTATCTGAAGCAGGAACCAGCTCCACCATGCCTTAAACAACAAAACATTAAGCTATGTGAAAATATCTTCCAAAAGTAAGCCTTTAAAATATTTATAGTTTTCAGCTCTGGCTGGTGTGGCTCAGTTGGTTGGGCATCGTCCCATGCAGCGAAAGGTTGCCAGTTTGATTCCCAGTGAGGGCACATGCCCAGGTTGAAGGCTCAATCCCTGGGCATGCAGGAGACAGCTGATTGGTGATCCTCTTTCACATCGATGCTTTTCTCTCTATCTCTCCCCACCTCCCTTCTCCCCTCTGTTTAAAATGAACACATGTATGTGTACGTACACACACACACACACACACACACACACACACACCACACATATATTTAAAAAGCTTAGCACAGAGCAGGACACAAAGTAAGCACTCAATCATTAGTTAGAAACAACATAAAAAATAAGAAAAATCTGATTGTCTCCAAAGTTACATGGAATTCCATAAAAAGAAAGAGGTTCAACTATATGCAATAAGTGTGTGACAGAAAAACTAATAAGATGGTAGGCTATTGTTGAGGAATCTTACTTGATAAAACTTCCGTCTTACAAGGCATAGGAAAAACAAACAGCAAGAATTCTTAAATTTACTGGATTTCCTTTTTGACAAGATAAAATTTGTACATCCTAACCTGAAGGGGGAAAGTTACAAGGCTCTCATGTGGCCCTCATGGATAAAATGGTGAAATGTGGAGTGGTTGATGCCACAATGAAATCGATGAGTAACCAAATAAAATATAATACCCACAGATTGAGCAATCACTTGAAGGGAGATCTCTAGTGACTCTGCCACAGGGTTGGTGCTTGGCCCTTTCTTAGTAAACATGTTTTTGAATGACTTAGCAAAAGCAACAAAGTATCTGTTCTTCAAATCCATTCATAACACAAGCTAAGAGGTTCAATGACAGATAACAAAACTCAGATTTTAAAAAGAACCAACAGGCTAAAAAGTAATAGATAAAATATAATAAAAAAGTTAATAGTGACTGTCCCACACTTGGGTCTAAGAATCAAAATGTACAAGTACAGAATAGCTAAGACGTGGTTTAGCAGGAGCTGGCACAATGGTCTTAATAAGCTCCATTTTTGTGACAATTTGCCCTCCGTTCAGCAATCTACAAAATCATGGTTTAGCAGGAGCTTGCACAATGGTCTTAATTAATAAGCTCCATTTATGTGACAATTTGCCCTCCGTTCAGCAATCTACAAAATCCAGGTGACATTCTTAGAGACTATAATTCAATCACTTGAGCCCTTTACAAAGAAAATAAGGTGATAAAGTACTTTAAAGTCACATATGACAAATCGCTGAAGAACTCGAAACTCAGGATCACAACAGGTCATCACCAAGGAGGATTAGACATTACATGATAGCCAATGAATAGAACTGGAACTGGGTTAGAGAAAACCAGGACTCAGTTCCTATTCATCTGAATACAAGAAAGAACTTTACAGCTATGAGAGCTATCCACGACATAATGGACTAACTTGAAATACAGTGAATTCCCTTCACTATAGGCATTTAAGCATAAACTGAATGGCCAATATTAGAAAGATGATTAAATAAGATAATCTTTCAAGTGACTTCCTAGTGGCTATGATTAGAATCTGTAAAGCATTTTTCATTTCCACTAACCACAGGTGATCTTTCTCTCCTTTAAAACCCACAGCATTGCCTTTGTAATTATTCTTAGAGCTTTTAGCTTACTAAAGCATTTTCTAATTACTTGCATATGTCTTCAATTGCTTCCCTCTAAAATATAAGCACTACCTGCCATTAGCATTCTGCAGATGGTAGATCCACAACAAACATTTGTTGAATAAGAATAATGATAATGGCTGTGATTTATTGAGCATCTAATATGCATCAGATACTAGGGCATTTTACATTCATTATCTCATTTAATTATCACAATGTTTCTATGAGTGTAGTACCATTATTATTCACACTTAATATATGTGGAAAGGAAAAAAGTATTCAATAAATAATAAGATGAAGTTTGTTCTTAGTAGAAAAATACTTTGTAACCATTATTTCATTTTGCAGTAATGAAATAAAAGTTGGCTTATCTTAGAGATGGCCTTAATTATATGTCAAAGCTAAAGACCATAAAGTTGTTGTTGGGTCAATGAATAAACACCTCTGGTTACTGCATAGCATTTATTAGAGCTACTCACTGAATTATTTAATCATGAGCAAATGAATCAATAAAACAACACTAAATTAAAGTAAGAAATAACTGAGATCATAGTGCACCAGCATCAGAATCCTTAGGGCAGGTACACTGAGCTAAGTTCAAGAAGAAAAAAAGAGAAAAAAACACAACACCAGGACACAGCTAACAAGTTTACCTCGATCTCTGCCTGTTGAGAGACATTTGAAAATCACCATCCTCAGATCTAGTCCTTCTTTAAGCCAGATTTTGTCCATAATCTTTATCATCTGTAAAGCTAACATATCCTGCCGAAGATCTTCACCAACCTTAAAATCAAGAAAACAAAATGAAACTTGTACCTTTCCAAAAAACTCACATACTATAGAGGAGGAGAGGAGAATAGTGAAAAGAGTGAAGAATGAGATTAACATCAACCAAAGACCTTGTATGCATATATGCATAACCCATGGACACAGATGATAGGGTGGTGAAGGCCTGAGGTGGGGGTGGGGGAGGGCTAGAAGGGGCCAATGGGGGAGAAAGGGGACATATGCAATACTTTCAACAACTTTCAACAATAAAGAATTATTTTTTTAAAAAGAATGAGATTAACATAACTGCCTTTTAATTTTTCTGCAGCATTCTAGAGACAGTTACTTAACTTCTTCATGTCTAAGTTTCCTAACTGTATACTTCAAAGGTTGGGTTTTATGGTTCGTGAATTATATTCAATTTTTAAAAAGAGTAATATGGCCCTAGCTGGTTTGGCACAGTGGATAGAGTGTCGGCCTGTGGACTGAAGGGTCCCAGGTTCAATTCTGGCGAGGGGCACATGCCCGGCTGCTCATGATGCTGCAGTTTCGCACTACACAACTTTAGGGGGTACCATTCACATAGTCTGTGTGAAAGGCACTGCCGGGAATTATGATGTGCTCAACCAGCATGGCAGCAGCTCTAGCCCACAGTTGCATTTATTCCCAAATCTGTTTGGGAACAGTTTATGTTAGTGACAACCTTTCACATACTTATTCAATTTAATTAAATATTAAATAAACAAAATTACTTTTATAATTCTGGAAAAGGAATTTGATAAAAGAATTTTTAAATTGCCATTTAAAAATAAAGGAATCTTACTTTGCTCACCTTAAACATGACATTAATTTCTTCCCCCATTGGATCAGTATTCACCATTGTGACCTTTAAGGGCACAGCATTAGAGCTGAAGAAGGAACACGACTACAAATACAACACATTAAGTATTAGAAATATAACACTGGAATAAAAATGGGTATAAGATTTATTTTTGCCCTAGGCATTTCTTCTTTCACTTGTTTCTCTGAATTATGGCAAATGAAGTAACACAGGAGACTTGCTTTTTAGATAATCTGGCAGATAAGAGGCATATAAAAATACTTTCTGAAACTTAAACATAGCATATATGAGTAAAAGATCATCTACTACTTTTTGGGCAGAGAAGCAAAATCTTAAAAACTTGAGACAGCCCTTGGCATGGGCTCGGTTGGAACATCCTCCCATATACCAAAAGGTTATAAGATCAATACCTAGCCAGGACACATACCTAGGTTGTGGGTCCGGGGTGCAGGAGGCAACCAATCCATGTTTCTCTCTCATCTCTCTCTCTCTCTCTCTCTCTCTCTCTCTCTCTCAACATATCCTCGGGTGAGGATTAAAAATAATAATAACTTAAGACAAAAACTTAAACTTATTAAAACAAACTTTAAAAGTTTGTTTCTATCTCTCTCTCCCTCTCCCTCTCTGAAATCAATCCTATATAATAAAAGCCTAATATGCTAAGTGTCAGACCACTCGTTTGACCGGTAGACCAGTTGCTATGATGCACACTGACCACCAGGGGGCAGACGCTCCAACCGGTAGGTTAGCTTGCTGCTGGGGTCCGGCCAATTGGGACTGGGCGAGATGGGCCAGACATCCCCTGGAGCCCTCCCATGGTCCCTCCCTGGCCCCAATCGTGCACCGGTGTGGTCCCTTGGTCAGGCTTGTGCTCTCTCACAATCCGGGACCCCTTGAGGGATGTCAGAAAGCCAGTTTTGGCTATATCTCTGCAGGCCAGGCTGAGGAACCCCACCGGTGCACAAATCTGTGCACCTGGCCTCTAGTAAAAATATATCTTAAAAAAAAAAGACAGTGAGACCAACTTAAAGGTAAACAATAAAACAAAACCAAAGGGGAAAATATAATCATTCTGTCCCCAAATGACATAATATACAAGTCAGGCATCCACTGTTAAATTTCAATGAAGAGTAGCCATGTCAACTAAAACAAAAAAATTCAAATCTGAAACTTAAGGATAGCTGTACCCTGGCCTTTCAAAACCACAAACTCTAATGAATGAATTAATTGGTTGCTTTTGCTGAACTCATGGTAGAGAAAAACCCACTATTTGTATTACTATTAGCCCCGTTCAAAATACAATTACTCAATTTTGACGACCACTGAACTTTACTTAATTTTTTAAAAAAATATATGTTATTCTTGATTTTAGAGAGAGGGAGAGAGAGAAATATCAATGGGCTGCCTTCTGAAGGCCCTCTACTGGGGATCGAACCTGCAACCTGGGCATGTGCCCTGACCAGGAATTGAACTGGCTACCTTTGGTACACGGGAAGACGCTCAACCACCAACTGAACCACACTGACCTGGGCTTACTGAACTATTTTTTGATGGCTCTAGAAAGTGCTATAAAGCCCTTGCCTATGTGGCTCAGTTGGTTGAGCACTGTCTTATGTACTGAGAGGTCTCTGGTTCGATTCCTGGTCAGGGCACATACTTGGATTGCAGGCTTGATTCCTAGTAGGGGGCATGCAGGAGGCAACCCATCGATGTTTCTCTTTCCTCTCCCTCTCCCTCCCCTCCCCCCCCCACCCCCCGCTAAAAATTAATAAAAACATACTTTAAAAAAATAAAATGGGTTTTTAAAATAATAAAGAGTGCTATAAATACAGGAAGAGTTTATCTGGCTACTCACAAGGAAAGGAAAAAATTGCCTATCTGTGAGTGGGTAGTTTTATCATTGGAATTACAACATATGCCTCTCATGTAGCTATTATACAACTGTAAAAAAAATAATGTAATTTGAGGTAGTAAATAATTTTACACTAATTTCTTTCAGGAATGATTAGTAAAAATGTACTGACATAAATATGGATCTTATATCACAGAAATCCACTAATACTTATAACCAATCTATGCAGGTTTTATACTCATTTGCTTTAAGCATACCTGCCCATTTCTCTTCTTCCTATATAGTATTTTGAAATGTAATATGAACTTATAAGTATTTTATTTGTTACCTTAATATTTAATTCTTTTGCCACAAGACTTGGATTGAGAGGGAGACGACATTTATTTCTTAGAAAAAAGGACTGTACTCGTTCCATACTCCTGTGGAGGACAACCTAGGAAAAGAGATTGATACTGTAAGTACATAATGAAAATGAAGTCCTATTTTTAAGACAACAAAATTAAGAAGCAGACCTAATTTTTAAAATGCCCATTTGTCAAACATTACTAAAGAGGGTTAATTTTTACTATAAAAATAAAATTAGAATGGGCAAAGGCTATAAACATAGGAAGGAAAGTGCGTATTTTCATATTTAACATATTAGTTAAAACTCACTAATAGCCAAATGAACAGAAATTAAACAAAAGGGAGATATAATTTTCATAAGACAAAAATTTTAAGATAATATCCAGTGCTGGCAATAGGGTGGGAAACAGATACTTTCATAATATACTGGTGGGGAGGGGAGGTGTATACCAGCCTATATATTTATATAAATTTTTGGTACAATAATCTAATAGGAATTATTATAACTTAAAATATACAAAGCTCTTAACTATAGTTATTTTACCTGTAGGAATATCCTATAAAGAAATACTAGCAAAGGGCAAAAACTTACACACTAAAGTGCATTGTAGGACTGTTTAAAAAAAGAAAATATATAAACAATCTACAAAGAGGAATTAATGGTTCATAATTTATGCTACAGTTACCTTGTAATATTATGTACCCATTAAGAAACATGAAATGCAACTATTTATGTACTGACATGAATTCTCCAACATAAAGTAAAAAAAGCAATTCACAAAAAACGTATAATTGCTGAAAGAAATTAAAAATCTAAATAAATGGAAAGACATCCCATATTCATGAACTGAAACTAAGATTGCAGTATTTCCCAAATCAATCTACAGATTCAACACAATCCTTATCAAAATTCTGCTTTTTTGCGGAAATAGACAAATTGATCCTAAAGAATTGCTACAGACTTCCAAAGAGCTAAAACAATCTTGAAAAAGAACAAAGTTGGAGAACTCATATTTTCTGATTTCAAAACATATGACAAAGCTACAGTAATGAAAACAGTGGACCAAAATCGAGAGTTCAGAATTAAACCCATTTACCTATGGTCAACTGATTTTCAAAAGTATGCTGAGCTCATTCAATGGAAAAAGAATAGTCTTTTTAACAAATGGTGCTAGGACAACTGGATAACCACATGTAAAAGAATGAAGTTGGACCCTTATCTCATGCCATATGAGGAGTGAGTGGTCAGTGGGTACATGAAAATGTCCTGGAACCAGATTGTGTTGGTGATTGTACAACACTGAGAATGTACTAAAAGTCAATGAATCACACTTTAAAATGGTTAAATAGTGAATTTTATGTTATGCAAAATTCACAACAACAACATATACACATATTTTTGTAAAAATGTTTTTAACCCTCCCCCAAATTTTATATATACTTAAGTGTATATATGTGTAAATAAAAAAAAATGATCAAGAAGGAAACACAGCAAACTGAAAAATAGATAACTACAAGGAGAAAATAAATCTGAAAAAGTCTTAATTTTTTTATTCTATAAACTTCTTCATTATTTGGATTTTTTAAACATTGGCACCCAGTCATAGTTTCATTATTTTTACAGTTACAAAAGTTAAAAAGCAAAATAATTGGAAAAACTCAAAAGAACAATTTTAACAAGAAAGGAATTAATAAGCATGGGAATTAAAAAGCACTGATTTTCTTATTTAGGTTGTGAAATCTTTTCCTAAAGATTTTAAACAACCTTTAAACTCATCTGCCCCGAAGAGCATAGGTGAAGTTAAGAGTTCTACTGAATGTTTACTGACAAAGAATGACAACTTCACTTATCAGCATGGAAAGATCCTTTAATATCAGAATATTTATGTTCCCTCTTATGGGTACATACCTGTCTGGCTGATCCACTAGCCTGCTTTACTTTTTCTGCTACTCCTCCTAAAAGCTGTACAAGTTTTGTCTGCTTCAAGAGTTCTTCTCTGAGTCCTTTTCCTCCTACTGAGAGGAGAGCACTCAAAACATGTTCATATCGGGCGCCAAACTGTGCATCATGCAGGGCATCCTTGAGGAGCCTAACAGAGCAAATATTTGTCAGCCACTTCTGAAAACTGGATGAACATCTCTCAAAAATCAATTCAACAGGTTCAATTTTAGTTATCTAGAAATTTATTTTAAGCCATATAAGTAAAAATTCATTCATTATCATAGAGCTCTAACATGCCAAATATCTTTATAATAGAGAGTTTGGTTTTTGTTGTTTTATTTCTAAGAACATAAGCTTCTTTATAATAATGCCTTTATAATACATCTAGTATCCATAGTAAGTGATCTGGCCATACTATTTAGACTATCAGAGTATAAATACTAGGAGTGGAAATAAAGTACTAAAGAAAACGTAAATCTTACCAGTATAAATTGTGTGCAATCTGTATATTTCCCAATGCCCTGGACAGAAGGAAGCGTACTAATGAACTGTTCAAATAAATTTCATATTTCAAAGCCTACACATAAAAAAAATAAGAATTACTAGTGGTCAAACCCATACTACACTGTTAGGATAAAATTATCAAAAAAGAAATTATATAAAGTTTATTCTTGTTGATGAAAGATGATACTGATAAAAATGAAACATAAATTAACTTAGGCTAAATTAATAAAATCAAGCAGAAAAGTATAGACCTGGGAATTACTTTCATTAGCTATATTTAAATGGCCAGGAAAGAAAAAGAAAAGAAAAGTTTAAGTCTAATTTGTTCTGAGAATCTTAAAAAGTCAAACAATTAAAAATCCAGGTACAGCCAGGCCGGTGTGGTTCAGTGGACTGAAAACCATCTTATGCACGGGTTCAATTCCTGGTCAGGGAGCATGACCAGGTTGCAGGCTTGATTCCCAGTAGGGGGCATGCAGGAGGCAGCCAGTTGATGTTTCTTTCTCTCTTCCTTTCCTTTCTTTCCTTAAAAATCAAAAACTTATTAAAAAAAATACATA
>NW_005371138.1:1750618-1755638 GCF_000412655.1 Myotis brandtii
TTTTTTTTTTGTTCTAGTGAATTTTTTTTTTCTCTTCTAGTGGGGCAGCTGACAATAGTAGAAACAAAATTCACACTAAATCCAAATGTAATGCACCTCAACATTCCCACTACAGAAGTACTTTTTATCCAAACAGAAAAGGGAATCCCTTAGCAAGTTCCCTACTCATAAAAACTGGGGGAAGAGTAGGGAGAGTAGGAAACGGAGTAAAAAACACACCTGTACAAACTGTGGAAGAAGATCCGCCAGCTCATCATCACTAATAGCCTCCATCCAGGTCACAGCTTGGGACCTCACTTCCTGATCAGCAAATCTAGAAAAGTATCACTAAAATCAAGATTTGACCGTAACTTCTTTCTAATGAAGCTATATTTCCTGAAAACACAATCTCAATCTATTCTTGACAATGAATGCTCAAACAGCTCTTTATTCAAAAGCAATGTGTTTCTTCTTTTTTTAGGAAGAAAATCTTACCATGCTATACAAATTTTATTAAGGGACTGGTTTAGAAACTTTAAGCTTATGAAAATTAACTTTGGCCCACATCATAAAAATGTAACAAATTATTCTAAATTTACCTTATTCTCAATTTACCTTATTCTCTCTTTAGGTTAGTTTTAAATATGACATGCCTTTTTAATAACCTCAATGAAAAGGTATGTTAGTATAAATACACATTTACACATTTATATTATATTGAATTGCTTTCATGTTAAAACAAAGGGAAGTATTCCTGCAACATAATACTTTACTGAAAAAATTAACAATAAAATAAAGCAAATAAATTCATTCATAGTTGACTTACTTCGAATCAAGAAGCTCCAATGCAGTCAGTGGGTCTAATGGAGGCCACTGCTGAAGCAATGAGTAAATTTTGGCAAGATTAACCCATTTCCAGTTTGGGGCACTTGCTAGTATTTTAGGAAGACAATTTGGATGTTTGAGGCAATAATGACGTTTCTCCCACAAAAAAGCTTTGTCTTCTTTAGAAAGTCTGCATACATAACAGAACTAAATTACTCCTCAATGATATCATAATAATAGTTATAGTTTCAACGGTTTAAAATGCAAAGAAGAAATTTATTCATTTTAGGGCAGCCACTTCTTGGTGGAATCATTAATACTAATTTGGGATAGAAAAACACAATGTACAATAAACACCACTAATTTACCCTAATTTGGGGAACAGAAAGAAATCATTTTGACTTAATAAAAGAGTCTCAGTTACAAAAATGAAGGATAATTCAGTACAATAAGTACTTATTAAGCTCTAATCAGATGCCATGCACTAGAAATCAGTTGATAAGCAAAATCCACCTTATGAGCAAGGATTTTTATCCATTTTATACAAGTAAAATGAAATGCCATGTAACACACAAATGCTATTATAAAATTTTAGAAGTTGATTATATAGCTCAATTGAGGAATATTTAAAAAGAGAAAGATTTGTTTTGGAGATTCTAATTTAACCTTAATAACAAATGTTTATGTGAATGAATGATTTCACTATTTTACTACCCATCCATCTCCGCTTGTATATATAATACATGCACTGAAATGTATTCATCTCATGTGGAATACTGAAAAAATTTCAAATATTGAAAAAAGTACACAGTAGGTCTCCCTTCTTCTAATTCCCCTACCAGTAGCAACTGCCTATGCTTGTATATTCTTCCAGAGTCCATTTGTATAGAAGCATATACATAGGTGTATGTAGATCTTTTTTCTTCAATGGTAACATACTATATACACTATTCTGTTCCTTGCTTTCTTCATTTAACATATCTGACACATTAGTACATAGCTATAACTTCATTTTTAATAGTTACATGGTACTCTGTTGGATAAATATACCATAATTTGACCCCCATTGATGGACATTCCCTATCAGTTTTACAATAATTCAAATGCATACTGCAATGAGCATCCTTGTCTCCATAAGTAAATACAAAAAGGTTTCTTTCCTCTAAGATATATAACTAACTGGAAATGGAATTGGTAGGTCACAGACTATACACATTGTGACCTTAATACCGTGGTCGGCAAACTGCGGCTCGCGAGCCACATGCGGCTCTTTGGCCCCTTGAGTGTGGCTCTTCCACAAAATACCACAAAATACCACGTGCGGGAGCGTACGTACAGTGCGATTGAAACTTCGTGGCCCATGCGCAGAAGTCAGTATTTTGTGGAAGAGCCACACTCAAGGGGCCAAAGAGCCGCCGTTTGCCAAGCCGCAGTTTGCCGACCACTGCTAGATTTTGCCAAATTGCTCCAAAAGCTTTTGAGAATTCTGCCAACAATATAATCCCTTTTCTGTATCTTCATCAACACTTTCTATGATAGGACATTTTAATTTTCAACAATTTGATGTATATGAAATGGTATCTTGTATTAATTTACATTTCCTTGATTAAATTTAAATTTAAACCTCTCCACATACTGAGAGGTTGACATTTTTTTAGATGTTTAAAAAGACACTGTATTTCTTTTCTAAAGAATTACCTATTAATATTCATTGTCTAATTTACAACTGAGTTGTTTGTTTTTCTACTGGTATGAAAAGATTCTTTATACATTACGAAAATTAATCTAGCCCTGGCCAGTGTGGTTCAGTTGGTTGGGCATAGTTCTGCGCACCAAAAGATTGCCAGTTCGATTCCTGGTCTAGGGCACATGCCCAGGTTGTGGAGGCAGCGGATCATTGTTACTCTCTCTAAAAAAACAATAAACTATTCTTTTACAAAAAAAGAAAATTAATCTATTGCTATTTACTGTAAATATAGGTCCCTATCTGTTGTTTATCTTTTGATCATGTAAAAAGTTTGACCTGTACAAATTTCTGAAGTTTGATGTAGTCATGTAATCTTTTTATATAATTAAAAACAGATATAGAAAACTTTCCACACCAAAAATATTGCTAAATCATGAACTAAATCGGAGCACTTTATAAACCATTAACTTGAGCTTTACATTGTAAGAGATAACCAGGCAAAACAGAATCAAAGGAGCATACCCAAGTGATGAGTCTTTGTGAAGAATATCAAGAAGTTTCCCTTTTATATCATTTCCTAATGTTTCTAAGTTGTGTTGCTGTATAACATTTCGGTCGACTTGAGGAGTGGTATAAATGATATCAAATGTTGGAGAAGGAAAATCAACCTTAAAAATTTAATAGAAGTTGATCAAATTACAGCTGAATAGAACACATATTTACCACATTAACTTATTTGTCTTTGAAAAAATTGTTTTTTCTTAGCCATCAGGGTGAATTTTAGATTGTATATTAAGTCAATGTCCTTTTGCTGAAAGTGATTACCATTGTTGGTAATCCTCAATAGCACATATATTGCTTGGGATGGGTACAAGGGTATATTTTACTATTTCTTAGAAATAAGAAGTGATTTATTGACACTTAAAGATAGATTAGGCTTCTCTAATAACAACCCAAACCATGGTATACATACACTTTTTATAAAGAAATTTAAATGTAAACCTCTCCACATATCAAGAAGTAGCATTATCCTCTAAAGTCAACAAACATACCTTCTGGTGAGGATTAAAAAAAAAAAAGTACCATTACCTGTAACACTATTCTTTCCATCACATATCCTTTTTTGGGGATTGTTCCAGGAATAGGAGTTATATGTGATGAAGTCCAAAGATATAGAAGCTTAGTTCCACATGTTAAAAATCTACACAATGTAAATAGAAGAATACTGTGGTTTGCATTTTAAAAATTAATTCAAGGAAAAGAGAATGAACATATCTAAGGAGGAATTGAGGATAAAACAGAACACACTGTCCCCAAAACAATTCTATAAATAGGAGGGTGAAGGATAGTCTTTGAAGATCATCTACAAAGGAAATTTGGATTACAGAGCTGCTCCCTGACTTTTATCATAAAGAACAAAAACATATGCCAAAAAACCAGTACCTACTTGTGACAGCACCAATCATTTGAGAAGTTTTATCGGTGCCCTGGACCAGGGGTCAGCAAACTTTACCTCTAAAGAGCCAGACAGTAAATACTCTGAGCTTTCTGGGCAATCTGTGTTGCAGAGATTCAACTCTGCAATTATAGTGCAAGGTAGCCATGAATGACATATAAATAAATATGTGCACTGTATTCTAACAATACTGTATTTATAAAAAGCAGGCAGGAGGCTGTAGTATGCTGACATTTGCCTGAGACAACCAGTTTATGGCAATGAAGATATTGATGTATCTTTACACAGAAGAAATATCTGAAAGCTAACATGAGATATATATAAAAGCAGAAAACTACAAACTTCATTAAACTTTGTTCATTTTATTAAAATAGCAAATATCCTTTCCAAAGCTAGACTCTAGTCCTAATGTTTTCTCTTACAGGTTAACCTTTAAATCTTCGACACATTATATTCTGTTTTTTTTTAGAACCACTCTCATCCCCAAGTAGGTTACTTTAAGGTAAATTGCTATCACATTATTTCATCTGTAGATACTTTTATATATCTCAAAATGATAAAGTTTTTTTTTAAAAAATAAGTATAATCATTGGGTGGTGGGCACATGGTGCAATATACAGATCTTATAACATAGAAACTCACACCTGAAACCTGTATGTTCATGTTGACCAATGTCACCCCAATAAATTTATAAAATAAGTACAATACCATTACCATTCCTATAATAATTAACAATAACTACTTAAAATAATCAGCTATCTAGTATTCAAATTTCCCAATTGTCTCAAAGTTCTTTTTATAGTTGGTTTGTTCGAAAAAGAATCCAAGCAAGGTCCAACACTTGCATGTGGTTGATATGTCTTTTTAAGTATCTTTTAATTCAAGGGTCAACAAAACTTCAGCCTATCACCTGGTTTCATTAATAAACTTCTATACTAATAAAAGGGTAATATGCTAATTAGACCGGACATCTTCCAGACATCCTTCCGGACAAAGCCATAGTGGCAGGGGCCGAGGCAGAGGTGGTTAGGGGCGATCAGGCCAGCAGGGGAGAGCAGTTAGGGGTGATCAGG
>NW_005371138.1:1755827-1780593 GCF_000412655.1 Myotis brandtii
ATCAGGTCGGCAGGCAGAGGTGGTTAGGGGCGATCAGGCCAGCAGGAGAGAGCAGTTAGGGGGTGATCAGGCCAGCAGGGGAGGGCAGTTAGGGACAATCAGGCCAGCAGGCAGAGGCTGTTAGGGGTAATCAGGTCGGCAGGCAGAGGTGGTTAGGGGTGATCAGGCAGGCAGGCAGGCAGGCAAGCAGTTAGGAGCCAGCAGTCCCAGATTGCGAGAGGGATGTCCGACTGGACATCCACCGAGGGTTCCTGGATTGGAGAGGGTGCAGGCTGGGCTGAGGGAACCCCCTCCCTACCCCGTGCACAAATTTCGTGCACCGGGCTTCTAATTTATAACAAAGCCACACATTCACTTACATACTGTCTATCACTGCTTTTGCCTTTGTGACAGAGACCACATGACCTGCAAAGCCTAAATTACTTCTATCTGGTCCCCTTTACATAAAGTTTGCCAATTCTTGTTTTAATCTATACATTCTTTCTGTCTTTTCCCCTCCTGCTGTTTGTTGAAGAAACTAGGTCTTTTGTTCTGAGAATTTTACTTATCCTGGATTTTACTAATTGCATTACTCTGGTCATTTACCATGTTCCTTTATCTCCTATATTTTCTGTAGTAAAGTAGTAGCCCTGGCCTTAGCTCAGTGGTTAGAGCACTGGCTCACAGACCAAGGGGTTGAGGGTTCGATTCCCGGCCTGGTTGGGGTGTGAGCAGGAGGCAACCAATCGAAGTGTCTCTCTCACATTGATGTAAGTAGTAGTTAGATCTAGAGAGGCTTGACCTGATTCATGTGTAGTTATCTGGCAAGAATACTTAATACTCTAGATGGTATTGTATGCTACTTCCTATTGCCTCAACTATAGAGGCACACATGCTTGATTTATTTTTCTTTCTGTGGGGTTAATATAATCAGTTTATTTAGATGCTTTCAATCTAAATCATCCATTATAAAGTTCCAGAAAAGGTAATCACTTAGTGGTTTTAAGCAGGCATTCATAATCACTACTTAAATCAATGGTTCTCAACCAAGAGTGATTTTTGTCCCCAGTATACATTTGGCAATGTCTGAAGACATTTTCAGTTGGCAAATGGGGTGCTACTGGCATCTAGTGGGCAGAAGCCAAGGATGCTGCCAAACATCCTACATACACAGGACAATCTCCCACAACAACAATTATCTGGCCCAAAATATCAATAGTGCCGACACTGACCTAAATCTAACCCTGACCTAAATTATTTCAGTAAGAGTTGCAAAATTGTGATATTCTACCATTCCCTCTGCAATGATTAGCTGAAATGTTTCTATAAAGCATATTCTCACATCAATTATCTTGTAACCCTGAGATATAACTGTAAAGGAAAGGCAAGTTAAATGCTTGATTCTGTTTATTTAAAATATGAGTTAAGAACTCATTTGTTATTGAGGCTGACCGAAATGCCTCTAAGTCACTTGGCTTCCATGACTTCATCAGGTTGTATGCAAGTTGCACCTTAATATAAATTATTTAAAAATAATTTCAAGACCAGGATTTTTGATTACCATACTATAGCACATTAACTGAACTAAATAACTGACACTTTGTTTCGGTGTATGCATTAACGTAAAATCATCTTTCCTTTTAATTTCTGAGTCTTTTTTTAACATTAAGTACTAACACTACCCAGATTGATTACACTGCTTGGCAAAGTCTCAAACTTAATGCCATTTGCTTACTGCTTTAATATGCTAACATGCATTATCGCTCTCCAAAATTTTACCATGTATTGTATGAAACATATCTCAAACTTCATTTAATTGATTTTTTTCATTTCGGAAGACTCTCGATGATCTCATGAAACATATTGTTACTTAAAACATAATTAAAATTGTCAGCTGAAAAGTCAGGTCGATTACACTATTCCTACTGACTGTTGGTAGACACAAAGCTTTCAAGGAATTCCTTTCCTCTAAGTTTTTGTACCCATGTAGAACCTTTGGTGATTAAAGGCCAGGGGCCCATAGCAGTAAGGATAGATCAGTCAGGTGGACAGGGAAAGAGATGGGAATAATGTTCAGTAGTAAACTCCCTGAAATTTTGACAAGTATGGGATAGGGATGAGAAGAGGAAAGTGGAATTGTTTTTGTAATATCAAGGATATCTAAAAGACCACAAATATTATGTTAACAATACAGTGTTTGCACAAAATGACAGTGAACTGACTGCCGATTTTCTCCTAAACAATGAGTGACAAACACTCCTTTGAATACCCATATAGATATGATCAAACCATAGTAGAATAACTTTGGTTTCCTCTGATCTGACATTCCTTTTATTGAAAAATTTGAGGCAGCTCATTATCTCATGTTTGTCATAATTCCCCACCCTGTTCTCTAGTCAATTTTGAGACTGCAGATGTGTCCACATAACTCACCATCACAACTCAGTAACACTTACCGTTTAAAATCAAAAAGAGGTAAAGAAACTTTGCCCAAAGCTTCTGGCCCCTTTCTCTGCTTATTAGAATCAGGGGAACTTCCACTGCTCTGATTTAAAATTCCAAAAAGAGTAAGGTGAAGAAGTGATTCTAATGGCAATTGTGATATCTGGATGGGAAAAATAATTCTATGGGGAGGAAAAAAGTATTAATAGAAAAAACAAATTAGGTCAAACATGAAGATTAACTCTTTAATGAAAATGATAATTTTAGTTATTTTATTTGATGTATCAAATAATCTTTAATCCTGAGTCTCCTTTACTTAAGTAGCAAGCTGGGCTAACACATACTATTGAAAAGCTTAAAAAAATTTTATTAAAATTTCAAATATATAGCATTTATTTCTTCAAAAATTTGTTAGCACCTTTACTCAAGACTTGCAATGCTAATTTCTAGGCAAAATAATAGTCATTTTTATTTCCTTTAGGAAAAAGTAGATAAATATTTATGAGTATTTCTGATTCAGGATATATGTGTGCACCTATGTACACAAACAGACATATGTATATGTTTACCAATATTTTTGGTGTTTTTTTTTTTTGTTTTGTTTTGTTTTTTTTGTCTAAAAGGACACATAAGGTCAGTTGTAGTCACCTTGAGGAGCCGTGAGATGGTTAAGTGTTGAAAAGAAAGTGACACTTTTCACCTATATGCATTTTGTTTTATAGGATTAGTTTCACAGACATGTGTTATTTTTATAATTAAAAAAAATAAGAGAATAGGAAAACATTTAATAAATGCAGAATAAAAAATAAAAAGCTCTGCAATGGCCTATCTGCCTAAGTACTGAAAAGCATTTCCCTAAACAATATTTAAAAAATATTAACAGTGCAAATATCATCTTGTACATGGACTCAAGATAATTTCATTTTATCTGTTAACCAAAAACAAGGCTTCATATACAGTGTTATAGAATAAATACCAAACTAAACAATGTTATAACATACCACCTTTCTAGAATTACTCATAAATTTATAGTACTTTTAACTTGACAAAGTCTAGGAAGAATGGCGTATTTCTGCAATTTAACACCATGTAGATTTAAAAGAGTATTGCAGATTTTTGAAATCAGAATTTCAGTCTGTTCTATAGAATCATATCTAGAAGAGACTTTAAGATGTCAGTAAGCATTTTATAGATTTTAATGAAAATTGAAATAAAATAAAAACTAGGATTCATACATGGATAAAAGGTAAACAGGTTATACTAAAAAAACATAAAAAGCCAGAAATTTCACTTACAGTTCATCCCATTTAATAAGATAGAAGAAATTCTTATAAGTGCCAACCTTCTTTGATTGAATAGGTTTAAAAAGGTCTTTTCCATTGTGAGACAGGGAACATACCAAGTAGTATTTTTCATAACTGAGGGGGAAAAAAGAGTTTAATTTCATTGTATTTGATAATACAGATTAGTTAACTAATACAAATATATATCATTAGCCATCCTTCCTAAAAATGACTATTATCTAAAATAATTTGGTCATCATTCATTTGAACTTATAAAAAAATCTGAAATTTAACTACTACAAATTCTGTTAAATAGAGAGAGGCATAGCAAAGGGTATACAGAAGGGAACATGTATTCCTAGCTACCAGTCTAAGGGGGCAAAATGATACCAGCTGGAGAATTTATCTAAATTTTGTGTCCAGTTATAAGCTTTAGATTTTAGTTGAATGACACTGAGCAATTCTTCATTTCTAGATTCTAGGAAGACAGAGTACAAACATGATCATCCCTAGGTGCCATTTTCCTTTGCTAAGGCACTGAAATAGAGTCAGTTAAGCATATGAATAGTGCATTAGCCTGATTTGCATTGAGTCAGTCTTTATTAGGAGGCTTCCATCAATGGGGACAGATGCTGTTATATTCTCGAATTACATAGCAACAATTTAGCTCCTAATTGCCACAAGTAGCTGATTACATACAATCAGGCAATCTTGTAGAACAGAAGTCTTAGGTTCAATAAAACTACTGCACTAGTATTCTAACTTACTGGTAGGCTTACACATTAACCATTTTGTTAATATACATAATATATTATAAATATAACATTTTAAAGATATGTTTTTATTGATTTTATAGAGAGAGGGAGAGAGAGAGAGAGGAAGAGAGAAACATCGATGAGAGAGAAACATTGATTGGCTACTTCCTGCATATCCCCTACTGGGGATCGAGCTCACAACCCAGGCATGTGCCCTGACCAGGAATTGAACCAGTGACCTCTTGGTGCATGGGACAATGCTCAGTCAACTGAGCCACACTGGTCAGGGCTATAAATATTTTTTTAAATTTAATCTCATTGGTTCACAAAACACCACTAGCTAATGATTTGATTGCTTTTCTCAACCTCATACCACTTGTCCCTCTTTATTTCAGCATTTTATTAACTTCATTTCTATCTTAACTATCACTGTAGTTTTCTGTATTGTCTTCTATTAATAGTGTCTCTAAATTTATTTGTGTGTGTATGGAAGCTATGGAGGGTATTATCCCTGTAACTAGTTAAAAGAATGAAATACCTTCAGACAGCAGTAGTATCCATTTATTTATTTTTTAAGTATTTATTTTATTGATTGATTTTGAGAGAGAGAAACACTGATTTACTGTTTCATTTATTTATGCATTCATTGGTTAATTCTTGTATGTGCCCTGACTGGGGATCAAACCCGAAACCTTGGCATATCGGGACAATGCTCTAACCAACTGAGCTACCCAGCCATGTCAGTACTTGTTTAAATGCAAGTTCCAGGAGGGCAGATTTTTCCTGCCTTTTTACTGCTGCATCTCTAGTAGCACGAAGAACACTGCCCACAGATGGCGCTCAGTAAATATTTCTTGAATGAATTAATACACCACATTCAACTTATTATGTTATTTTTTTACATTTCATTTTTAAATTTTATATAAAGCTCAATTTAAGCAGAATTTATGTTTGGTATCTCTTTACTAGGCTTTACCTTATTTTATAGCATTAAGCTATTATGAAACAATTTCATTTTAAATATTCAGTTCAGACTTTTCAGTTTATATTAGTCATTTGCAAATAAATTGAAGTTGGCAAACTTGATGGCATTGACAAAAAATCAGAAAGGGAAAACCTAAATTAAAAATTATAGAAGAGCCCTGGCCAGTGTGGCTCAATTAACTGGAGTATCATCCCACATACTGAAAGGTCTGGAGTCCCATTCCCGGTGAGGGCACACACCTAGGTTGCAGGCTCGATCTGCAGTTGGGGCATGTACAGGAGGCAACCCATTGATGTTTCTCTCTCACATCGATGTAGCCCCCCTCCCTTTCCCCTTTCCCTTCCTTCTAAAAATCAATGAGTATGTCCTCAAGTAAGATAAAAATAAAAAATTTGAAGAAATCTGCTCTTGCAGACATCAAAGTCTAGCAATCAATAAACTACTAAAAAGAATAAAAGGGGATAAAGTCTAGTCCCATTATACTGTTCCAAATTACCCTGGTTAAAGGCAAAAGAATACCAGTCATAAATTAGACCAATTTATTCCTCAACATTTGCCCTAGTAAGTTTAAACATTTTCTTGCCTTTTTTTCATGAAGCGGGAGTGATATTTTTTACTGGAACAGCTTCAAAAATCCCTGTAATTTTTATAAAATCCACAAAGGTATCTGGTGGTTCTTTTTTCATCCATGTAAATACCAAGATGACAGTGGATGCTGACATTTTACGACTAGAATAATTTCTAGGTCTTTGTACATATATTCTTTTAAACAGTTACTTACTTTGATACCCAGTTACTTGAAATTCCATGTGCAGCAAAAATAGTAAACTGGAGCTGTTCTGTTGCGGTACATGCTTCCTTGATGTTCCTGTTACTTTGAGCACAGTCCAAAGAACTCCTACCAGAATTTCCATGGAGTCTCAGAAGATCATAAATTGCTGCAGTTAATTGGTCCATGCTTACTTGAACAGGATTTTCAGGATTTAGTGAGCCTAGATGTAAAGAAATTATTAATATAATTCTCTGAAAAAGCAACAATTATTGCTAAAATTTAAAGAACTTAAAGACATACATACCCCTAGTTGAACTCTTGTTAGGGTCTCCCTTTCCAGAAGTCACCTGCATACACATACAAATTAGTAAAACAATTGCCTATGACATAACATAAAATGTTTACCTTTCACTTCAATACATTAATTAAATGCTATATCAAAGAAACCTTTCCCAGGGGAAACCTCCCAAAAATGTCTGCAGAATAAATCAAAAAAATAAAATCTCCCAACCAAATAACAGATAATTTTTGATATCAGGAAAATCATAGTATAATTTTATTAACCAATGTCACCCCAATAAATTCAATAAAAAATAAATTCATAGAGTAACTGAAAATTACTGCAAAATATATAAACTCAACAAAATCTGCCTCATTAAACTAAATTAAGATTTGAAACCCAAAGTGATAAATATTCTAATACAGTATTTTATTTTCCATTAGTTGCTCTATTATTAGCATGATAAGAATAGCCTTAAAGAAACTAGAATTCGCTTGGCCAGCGTGGCTCAGTGGTTGAGCATCCAACCAATGAACAAGGAGGTCACAGTTTGATTCCCAGTCAGGGCACATGCCCAGGTTTCGGGCTCGATCCCCAGTGGGGGGCATGCTGGAGGCCAACAATCAGTGATTCTCTCTTATCATTGATGTTTCTATCTCTCTCCCTCTCCCTTCCTCTCTGAAATGAATAAAAGTATATATTTTAAAAATATAAAAAAGAAACTAGAACTCTATTACAATTTTGTGTCTCAAAATAGCTCTTATAATTATTTAAATTGAGCTCTCCTCATATTCTTTGCTCCTTTATTCATTAATGAACAGAAACCTCAAACATTAGGACCATGGTAGTTGATCACCTCCAAGTGATTTCATGTATATTTAAAAAAATTTTAAAACAAGCACAAATTTCTGTATACCATATGGACAGGCTCTCTGAGAATAAATGGATTGAGCTATCTCCTAGATATCTGTTGAGGGGCATACTATCAACATAACTTTTTAACTATCAACATAACTTATTGTGTCTTTCAATCCACTTTCTCTCATCCTTCCAGTAAAAGCTATGAACATCCCTATGAAAAAAAGAGCCTGGGGAGAGCTTTTACTAAAAGCAAAGGTATCCTATCAAAAGAGGGCTCCTAACCTGGTTTCCACTGAGGCAGTAAGTCACTATTACTAAGGCATTTGGGTCTTCTCAACTCCAAAATAGGACTTCCCCTATTGGCAGTCATGAACACTCCACCCAAAGGGAGAAATGGTACCTACTATCATCTCAGTCCTTCATGCCAACCAAATCATTTATGCCAGAGTTCCTACTCTACATAAAAAAGGTTCACAGTTTGGCATCCACCTATTCAATGTCAACTCTCACAAAACTTCCAAGGCAGCCCATCTCCTCTTAGGAATTCCCTACCTTACCAGGTAAGTCACCCAATCAACTCAAGTTTAAAGCAAAGCCCTGGCCAGTGTGCTCAGTGGTTAGAGTGTCGGCCTGTGCACCAAAGAGTCTCGGGTTCAAGTCCCAGTCAAGGACACGTACTTGGGTTATGGGTTTGATCTCTGGCCACTGGCGGGGCGTGTGTGGGAGGCAACTGATCGATGTGTCTCTCATATTTCTCTCTCTCTCTCAAAATAAAAATTCAATGGAAAAAATGAGGATTAACAACAAAAAACAAAACAAAACAAAAAAACCCCACAAAAAAGAGTAAAGCCAAAATTAAAATAACATTTTGTCCAGGAGAAGCAAAAAGCTGCCAGTATAAGCAATAGATGGTCACTTAAGTACAACATATCTGCATGCAATAAAATGCTAATTACTAAAAAATACTCACATCAGCGCTTTTACTCCTTGGAAGATTAACTGCTCTCTTTAGCTTCTTTACTGATTCTGTAATGGCAGGAGTCTCTACACCATCTAAAGCACTACAGATTTTTCTTACGGCTCTAATTACTTGATCTACTGCTCGGTGCTGGTTCTTTAAAAAAAAAAGTAAAATAAACATAAGTATGTGGAATTTAAAGGATCAATTTCAGACATGAAGTCAGAAACTAGACATTTCTGATGTACCTAAGAACAGATATTCTTTACTCTTTTGTGGTGAAAAAGAAAAGAAAAAAAACAGCATTTCAATATAGTTATGCTGTTTCAATATAGTTATTTCAATATAAGTTATAGTTCATTTTAAAGTAGAAAAAAGCAGGCTTGGTTAATTTTCACTTTGCCTAACAATTATTTATATGCAAATACCATTAGTTTCATATTAGAATCAGAAATAATAGCAATAAATTACTAACAAATTACTAAATCTCTAAAAAAAACCCCAGTTATCTTTTTTTATTTTCATTGGGAATAATTTCCACATTAAAAAAAATTAACCCTTCTCTCCATCCTATGAAAATTTGGTATAAAAAAACCAAGTTCTTTACAGGTTAGTTACATATTAATAACATTGGACAACAGTTACTAGAAATTAGCCATTTTTTAAGCATCATTTGCATTTATACAACCATCATTTTAAAAATTCTGTTAGAAGAAAAAACTTCCTTGAGGACAATCCCTATGAACTATTCAAGTACAGTTTATTCACCATGATTCAAAAGCATATGTACAAATATGTAATAAAATCATTTACCTGATGTTAATGATTTAAAAATATGTCTCCACTCCATCATTGTTTTAAAGTACATTACCTCATTAAAAACATTCTTATATAATGTATTAATTCATCAAACATTTATGCCAAACTTACATGCCAAGTACTGTAAGAATGGGCTGAAACTCAGTACTGTACAATCCGTTAAAAATTTAAAATTTTCCACTCTTGAAGCTTGGCTACCATAAACTGAATGTTCCCTTCACCTTCATGCTTAAATGAAGCCACCTCATTTTCTCAAATATTCAATTACCTGGCAGTCCTCAGGGGCTGAAGGTCTATTATCTAGCTCCCTATTTTTACTTACTTATATTTCTGCTTACTTTTACTCCTCCACCTTCATGCAAAACCTTTTCAGTTTTGAGGCTCATGCCATTTTCCTATACTATCCTTCATCATTTTTTATGTGCCAATGATCAAATTGTTATGTATCAGTTTCAAATCCATTCTTCTATGGTCTACTTTGTGATACTGGAGCTAGACAGACCCTATATAAACATTTCTTTTGCCAACTGGAACAATGTTAGGATTTGTCAATAGAGGGCACCAAAGGGACACTCGAAGGCTAGCAGCATGAAGGTAACTCTCATCAGGGTTCCAGTCCTTTTTAAATTCAGGGTGGTAGCCTAGTGATCCTCAAAGACCAGGCACCCTCAGGCCATGTTCTCCCAACCTGACAACTCTGGCAAGTTTCTTTGCCATAGGCAACCTGTGTGTTCCTGTGACAGCCATAAATTATAAGGTGGGGGAGAGGCTCTATCATAAGTTCTTACGAGTTCTTTCACTACCCACTGTTCCTCAATCTAGAGGTGATAGCTGCTCTTTTTGCACCTATTACTTCTGGATCCCTTCGACCAGGGTTCACAAACATTTTTCTAAGGCCAGATAGTAAATGTTTTAGGCTTAGTGGGCCACACAGTCTCTGTCACAATTCAATTCTGCTATTAGGGCATTACAGTTGACATGGATAATTCATAAATGAATGAGCATGAATATTTTCCAATAAAACTTTATAAAAACATGCGACAGGCTAGATCTGGCATGCCAATGATATGCAAACTCCTGCCTTAAAGTCCTCTTTAACCCGCTGTAGTAATTAACTACCTTTTACTAAATTTCCCTGTTCAAATAATTATAAAATTTCTGTCTCCTGAGTTGGCCCCTGACTGAGTGATCTGCCTTGCCACTGACATGTGGTCACTTCCCCCACTGCATGCCACATTTTTGCTCTAAATATTTGTCTGACTTTCTATTCCACCCTATATCCTATAACCGTGGTTGGCAAACTGCGGCTCGAGAGCCATATGCGGCTCTTTGGCCCCTTGAGTGTGGCTCTTCCTAAGCCTTAGGAGTACCCTAATTAAGTTAATAACAATGTATCTACCTATATAGTTTAAGTTTAAAAAATATGGCTCTCAAAAGAAATTTCAATCGTTGTACTGTTGATATTTGGCTCTGTTGACAAATGAGTTTGCCGACCACTGTCCTATAATAACCGTCAGTTACATAAATGTCTGTGTGGAAAACTCACAATATCTTCAACCCCAAAACTGCACCCTATCAAAATCTCACCTACAATGTCATACTCTGATCACAATCTCCTTTGCTTCTAGCCCTCGCACCCTCATTCTGACAAAGCATGTTATTTGAGCTCTGAAACTTCTCTGCTTCTTCTACCAGACAGCTTCTAACAAAAATCTTACAACCATACAGATTCAAGAGTCTCCAATTTTTGCCTGGCTGGTGTGACTCAGTGGTTGAGCGTCAACCTATGAACCAGGAGGTCACAGTTCGATTCCCAGTTAGGGCACATGCCTGGGTTGCAGGCTTGATCCCTAGTGTGGGGCATGCAGGAGGCAGCTGATCAATGATTCTCTCTCATTGTTGATGTTTCTATTTCTCTCTCCCTCTCCCTTCCTCTGGAAATCATTAAAAAAACATTTAAAAATTAGAATAAAAAAAGAAACAAACTATAGATACATCCTACAACTTTTATACTACAACATGGGTAGAGCTTAAAAGTAGTATGGTATGAGAAATAAATCAGATATAAAAGATTACATAGTGTATGATTCCATTCACATGAAATCTCCATTAAAGGCAAATATATTGAAACAGAAACCAGAACAGTAGTTGTTTGGGGAAGGGAATGGGGAAGACTGCAAAGTAGCACATGGAAACCTTTTGGGAGTAATGAAAATGTTCTAAAACTGGATTGTGGTAATAATTATACAACTCTTTTCATTTACTAAAAGAATCACTGAATTGTACACATCCAATGGGTAAATTTTATGGTATATAAATTCTATCTCAATAAAGCTATAAAAAATATGGGAAGTAGCCCTGGCCAATGTTGCTCAATGATTAGCACATTGGCTTGCACACAGAAGGGTCTTGGGTTCGATTCCCATCAAGGGCACATACCTGGGTTGCAGGTTCAATCCCCCAGCCCTGGTTGGGGCATGTGTAGGAGGCAACCAATCCATGTACCTCTCTCACATCAATGTTCCTCTCTGCCCTCCTCCCTTATTCCCTTCCACACTCTCTAAAAATCAATGGGAAAATATCCTCAGGTGAGGATTAACCAAAAAAAAAAGGGGGGGCGGGAATAAGCATAAGGGGCCCAGTTGGGGAGCACACCTGCAGATCAACCAAAACAAAGGAGAAAAGGGGTAGGAGGCCAGATCAGAGAGGTAGTGGGTCAGAATGCATAGAAGCCACAATTAGGGCTTTGAATTTTACTGAGATAGCAAACAAATTTTTGAGCAAAAGAGTGGCACAATTTAACATTTTTTAAAAGGTTTATACATTGTATTAACCTTTTCAAATAACCATCTGTTAGCTTTCATTTTCTTTTATTTTACATTTGTTTCCTGTGCTTATTTTTAATTTTTAAAATAAATTTTTTATTTTATAATAATTTTATATTTATAGAAAAGCTGCAAAAATTGTATAGCATTAAAGGAAGCTAGTTTAACTTCTTATATATCCATGTTACATTTGTCAAAATTAAGACATTAACACTGGTTACATTACTATTAACTAAACTATAGACTTTATACTGATTTCACCAGTTTTTTCACTGATTTCCTTTTCCTCTTCCAGGATACAATCCAAGATACCACATTGATCTAGTAACCTATATTTATTTATTTATTTATTTGTTTGTTTATTTATTGCCGTGACTGGGCATCAAATCCATGTCCTTCTGGTGCCCAGGACGATACTCCAACCAACTGAGCCACACCAGTCAGGGCATGACTTATTGTTTAAACTATCATTTTGGTTGCCTGTGGCAGATAGGCTATACAAAGGTAGAAGCTAAGAGAACAGTAAAGAAACTATTATAACTATCATAATTGACAAGGACTGTAGTTTTGATAGTGATAAAAAGTGGTTATTCTTAATATTTTGAAGGTAGAAAAGGCAGGAATTAGGTGCATGTGGGATGTGAAAGATCCTTTTCTTTTTTTTTAATATATTTTATTGATTTTTTTACCGAGAGGAAGGGAGAGAGATAGAGAGTTAGAAACATCGATGAGAGAGAAACATCGATCAGCTGCCTCCTGCACATCTCCTACTGGGGATGTGCCCACAACCCAGGTACATGCCCCTGACCGGAATCGAACCCGGGACCCCTCAGTCCGAAGGCCGACGCTCTATCCACTGAGCCAAACCGGTTTCGGCTAGATCCTTTTCTTGAGAAATCAAATATGATTCCAAGATTTTGGTGTGAGCAAATAAAAGGACAGAGTTGCCATTTATTAAGAAGGGGGATTGTGATAAATAAATATGAAGGATATTTAAATCTTAAATTTGAGATGTCAAGTAATAAATATTTGAATTTGGAGTTGAGGGAAGAGGTTAAGTCTGGAGATATAAATTTGAACCGTGAGCATGGAGGATATTTAAAGACATGAGATTAAGTGAGATCACCCAGGATGTGATACAGAGAGAAGAGAGGAGGAGCTAGAATGAGCTCTGAGGCATTCTAATGTTTAAAGGTCAGGAAGATAAAGAGATCAGGAGGAAGCCACAGGTAAGAGTGCGAACAGAGCAGACACTGGAAGTAGGAGACCAAGAAAGTGATATCACAGAGGCCATGTGAGTATTTTAAGAAGGAAGAAACAATAAACTCCATCAAACACTATAGAAAATTTGAGAAAAATAAAGACTAATAAGTGCACTTTTGGGGAAGTGCTGACATTGAAAGCTTCACTGGAGAGGGTTCATAAGAGAATGGGAAGAGAGGAAGTGAAAGCAGCAAAACAGACTAAGTTTCAAGAGTTCTGTTGCAAGGAGAATAGAGAAGTGGGGTGGCTGCTGCAGGGAAATGTGGACTTTTTATTCAAGATGGGAGAGATATCCAGGACTCAGTCCTATATCTTTTTTTTAATTTATTTTTTCCCTCTACCTGCAATGATCATCTCATCCAGTCTTATGGCTGAAAAAGACCACTTATAGTCTGATGATTTCCAAGTTATCATCATCTCCAGCCTGGATCTCCTCCATTAAATTCCAGATTTATATCCTACTGTCTATTCAACATCACTATTTAGATGAATAATAGTCATATCAAACATAATGTCCAAAACTGAGTACCAGATCTTTTGCCCAAACCTGCTCTTCTTACAATTTTCAACATCTCACTAAAAGGCAATTCCAAAGTTCCAAATGCTCGCTCGTGAGTGCACTCTCTCTTCTTTCAACCTCCCTCCCTTCCCCTCTTCCTCTCTCTCTTATGTTCCTCATCCAACTTATGGGTAAACCATCCTAGCATAAACTTCAAAATATATCACAGAATTCAACCCCTTCTTACCACTTCTACTATAATCACCCTGGTCCAAGCAATCATCATCTCTCCTGAGGCTAGCAAAACATTTTCTTAATTGATTTGTTTCCACTCTTGCCTTCCTCTCTCATTCTATTCCAGCTATAAAGACCTGATGGACCTTAAATATACCAAAAACACTCCTCTCCCAGATAACCAGTAATTTCTTTCTCTACTCTTTAAGATCTTTACGCAAATCATCTTCTCAATGAGGCCTTCTCTGATTACCTTATTTGAAATTGCAACATTACTCTCCTCCTTTATTTTTCTCTGTATCACTTACCACCTGATATCACATATACTTTGTTAGTATATTTTATTGTCTGTCTCCTCCAATGAGAATTAAAGGGCAGGGATTACAGTTTCTTTTGTTCACTCCCATATCCTTAGCACCTACAACAGTGCTTTGCAATGAGGAGATACTCAATAAACATTTATTGAATAAATGAAGATGTGTATCTATAATAATAAAAGCATAATATGCTAATTAGACTGGATGTCCTTCCAGACAACCTTCCAGACGAAGCCGGGGCTGCAAGGGAAGCCCGGGTCCAGGGTGCCAGAGGGAAGCCAGTGCCGGCAGCCAGGGGAAGGGCCTACTCTTGCATAAATTTCGTGCATCAGGCCTCTAGTATACTGATAAGAATGTACTAGTAGCTAGAAATATGGAAGTTAACCGACACTATTTCTTCTTCTTACATCTCATTACCTGTCAAAACCTTACCGCCCCTAGCTGGTTTTGCTCAGTGGATAGAGCGTTGGTCTGCATACTGAAGGGTCTCAGGTTCCATTCTGGTCAAGGGCACATGCCCAGGTTGCAGGCTTGATCCCCAGTGAGGGGCATGCAGGAGGCAGCTGATCAATGATTCTCTCTCATCATTGATATTTCTATCTCTCCCTCTCCCTTTAAATCAATAAAAATATATTTTAAAAAAAGCTTACCAATTTTATCTCCTAAGTATTATTAATTAGTTCCTTCCTTTTCAACCTTCACCATAGTCATTATCTTTCATTTGGACTACAGGTAATCCTCGGGTTATGTTGGAACTCAACGTACGTCGTTTCGTGGTTACATCGCCCTCTCCATTTATTAAAAAAAAAAAAGTTCCATCATTTCAACGTATGTACATATGTGTTTTATGTTTTTTATTATTTATTTACCACAAGTAAAGGTCAGGAATTGTTACCTTTCTTTTAAATTTTTTTTACTGTTTCACTTCATTACTGCTGTGTATGTGCTCCATGTGAGTGACGTAGGTGCTTATATAGGTGGGTTCCAACTGACGGCGAAAATCGCGTTACATCGCGCCACAGGAACAGATCTCCCGTAACCCGAGGACCTACTGTACTATACAAACAAAACCTTCCTAAGTAGCATTCCTATACTACTATAGCAAGTTTGCCAACCCTAAATCTAATCTCCACAGTATAGCCCAAGTGATTTCAGAGCTCAGGACTAACCATGTCACATACCACATCCCACCCCACCCCACTTCCTATTCTCAGCTAAAAATACCATAAATAGCTAGAGCAGGGATTAGCAAACTTTTTCTGTAAAATGGCAAAGTAAACAGTTTAGGCTTTGCAAGACATATAGACTCTGTCCTAACTACTCAACTCTAGTATTCAAGCACAGATGAAAGCATAGAAAATTATATAAACAAATGGCTATGGCTGTGTTCCAAAAAAAATTTTATTTACAAGAATAGTAAGTGGACGAGATATGGCCCCCTGATCTAGAGGATAAAATAAAACTCTTTAGCATACATTATAAGGTGGTAACTTATGTCTAGCTTTCTCCAATGTCATCTCTCAACCTTCACTTTCACACTTACCCTTAAGTAGAGAGACGTGTCCTTCTCTGATCTCCCAAAGAACCCCAATGCATACCTCTATTTTACATTTAATATTACAATTTTGTTTACATCCCCCATTACTAGTTTCAAATCCCTGGTAGATGGGGACTAGGTCTTTCATTTTCATAACTCCAATAATTAGCATATAGTAAGCACTCAATAAATGATTTGAATTGAACTGAAGGTTCCTCTTAGTAATAAAGCTGAAGTGAGAATAGACATGTTGACTCAGCATTACTAACAACTTTCGTTAATCAGATGGGTCAGAAAACAAGTCATCAAACATCAACATCAAGAGTATAGTTTAAGTAGCCCTTTATAAACATTTTATCCAAAGCCAACACTAGTATTTAAAAGAGGACAGAGACAAGAATCTTTAAGTCACCATGCCAAACTGTGAATTAAGACGTACTTCAATTCGAAGAGCCAGCTCCACTTGGTTGTGATAAGAATCTAAAAGTTCTTCAATAGGGTGTCTGAAATAAAGGACAGCTAGTTATTGTGGCTGAAGGAAACTATATACAAAAATGACTGTGTCATTTACCAAAAATCAATGTATTCACATCCAAAAGCAAAGTTTGAAAACCTGCAATTAATGCTTTAGATGCCACACCTTGTCATGACTTCTTTATAAGGTTTTTCTATTTGATGCAGATGTTTGTTTAAATCCACAGGTGTTTCATCATCTTCTGCCTAAACAAACATATATACACAAATGTTTACCAAAAAATCAAATCCATTCTTTGGTCTTTCTATTGCCAAATTAAGTATGGTTGAATATACTGTTCTTGAAACTAAAGTGATTTTTCAGAACTGAGGCTAAAATATTATTTATAATTGACTCCAAAACAGTGAATCAATATCCTAAAACATATTTTAAATGGATAAACATAAATTCTTTTAAGTCTAATTTTTCATATATAAATAGATCCAAAGCAAAAACTATGTCTGTTCTATACAGAGACTAGGAAGCTAAAAATACTTTTAAAGATGGCTGACAGCCAAATGAAGGTAGAGTGAGAGCCAGACGGGGAAGAGATCATTTGAATTTCTGCATTTTCTTTCTACTGATTATCAAGTTTCCCTCCACCTTACCCCCAATAAATGAAATACTAGTCTCTCCTACCATAAATCCTTACTACGCAAATTTACTCAAGAATATCATTCCTTAAGAAACTGAAAAGAGAAGTTACTAATGATTGCTAAAATGTACTGAATTTTGTGAAATAGTTTCCACCCAATTAATAAATTCTAACCTAACACAACAGTAGAATTTAAGAAAATAAAGAAGAGAAAGTAGAAATGACTGATATTTTCCCACCCCAAATTCTACCAAATGAATAATTCTCCTTAGACATTAAAATTCATCAAGAGTATATACAGTAATAAATGGCCTCATTTTCTGCATGCTATTTTGCTTAAAGCTCCAAAGAAAGTACTGTATTTTAAAACACAAAATTAGTTTTTATTTGGTGAAAAATAATGTATTTTTCTGTTTGCTGCAAAGGTCAATATGGATCTTTTTTTCCCCTCAAACCACATTTAGTATTCAAAATCTTTCCCTCTTCCTCATTTCTCCTTGGCTGGACCCTAATGTTTTCATCCTTGTGTAAAACAATTACAAATCAAATGTTTAATCTCTCCACTTTGATTTTCATAAAGGTCCCCAGCTCTGAGTAGTATGCTACTACACCTTCATGATTAAAAATCTCACACATCTGCTGAAAAGACTACTGTTGAGATACAGAGTTCATCATTTCCAGACAAACCCATAAATCTTGGAAAATATGCAAACTGCAAACTGGCTCATTAGCAGAATTATTCAGATTTAACTAAATACAATGCAGTTATAAGGTAAACACTTACTGTTCGGGCCAGATTTTGGCACATTGCGCTTAAGGTCAAAAGTTGCAGTTTAATCTCTGTGTCCCATTTTCGACAGTTTTGAATATGTTCATGACTTCCAAGGCAATGATTACTGTTAAAATATATTAATGATTCATCAATGTTATTTTCTTCAAACTAGAAATTATAGAGGTGAGAGTAAAATATAAAATTGTATCTGCATCAGAAACTAAAGAGAATGATAAAATACAGAGAGAGCTTTTTAACCAGTGGGAGCATTTAAGTAGAGGAGTATTTCTACATGAGAAGAATCAAAGCAAAGGAGAAAGATGAAGAAGAAAGTAAGAAAAATAGGGACAGGACATTTTTATTAGCTTAAGAGAATGAAATCTGTAATATAACTAACTAGACCAAATTCCAGAGGTAATAATTACCTGGTTCATATGATTACTTCAGTAATAATAATCATATTATTATTATTACCCAGCCAGTGTGGTTTAGTGATTGAGCATTGACCTATGAACCAGGAGGTCACAGTTCAATTCCTGGTCAGGACACATGTCCAGGTTGCGAACTCCATCCCAAGTGGGGGGTGTGCAGGAGGCAGCCTATTGATGATTCTCTCTCATCATTGATATTTCTATCTTTCTCTCCCTCTCCCTTCATCTCTGAAATCAATAAAAATGTATTTTAAAAAAAGAAATCACAGCTGACTACTATGTATAAGTAGTGCATGTACAAAAGGAAAATGGAGTCTATAATGATGTGACCCTTTGCAGAAAGAAAACATTAAATTCACTTATCAACCAAATGCCCACCACTCTTCCCTTCTGAGACTACAAGCACTTTAAAAAAAATTTTTTTTAACTTATTGATTATAGAGAGGGGGAGGAGAGAAACATAGATTTATTGTTTCATTTATTTATGCATTCACTGATTGACTCTTGTATGTGCCCTGACAGGGGACTGAACCCACAACCTTGGTATATTGGGATGACGTTCTAACCGACTGAGCTACCCAGCCAGAGCTGAGATATACACTTTTTAAGGGAAATACCATGTCTTAATTATCTCTGAAATCCCTCCACTATCTTAGACATGATTTCTTAGACAAAATAAATCTCAATACAAGTTTATTTGATACAATTAATCAATTTAGTAGGATCCAACGTATTACTGATTTACAAACTGAACTTGAAATTTTTCTAATTTAAGCTGTTAAAAATGAATTTCCAATGATGTTGCTCAGTAGTTAAATGAATAAACTTACTTCTGCAGTACTTCTTCTTGACCACAAACTTTCAGAACATAGCTGCCAACATCTACTTCATTCAAGTCATCATGCACCCAGCAAAGGGCTTGCATAATAATAATTTCTACAGTAGAACTCACTGTAAAAGAGTTAGTCATCATTTTCATTTTGCTTATTTAACTCTATACATTTATTCAGATTGTATTTATTACCTAAGACAGCACTATGTAATAAAATATAATGCAGGTCACATCTATAATTTAAAATTTTCTAGTAGCCACAATGAAAAAGGTAAAAAGAAATAGGTGAAGCTAAGTTTAATGTTTTACTTAACCTAATATATCAAGATTTTTAAATTTCTGATTATCTTATATTCTCTTAAAATCCAGTGTGCATTTTATACTTTCAGTACATCTCAAACTAAATTAATCATATTTCAAGTCTCAATAACCACATGTGGCTACTGATTACTATCTTAGGGCTAAGCAAGTTACCTCCCTATTACAGACACTTCCAAAAAGGATGGCACTTAGCAGTATCTAGCAAACAATAATTTAAACCACCACTAAGAAAAAGAATCACCATTTTAAATGTTTGACATTTGCCTGGTAAATCTTCTGATAAAGAATAAAAATCTAACAAGTAGGAAGAATTGTTCAATTATCATTCTGGGAAACAGCTAGATACTAAGATCACAGCACATTAAAAACTAATGTAACCTTTAAAGTAACCTATTTCTATACTTCAAGCTCCAATGCTAGATTTAGAAGACACTGATTACATTAAAACTTCATGAAAATTATCAACTTGGCAGAAAAGGCCATAAAACCTCTATTTAATATAATGGCTACATTTCTGAATAGTTAAATATGTGGTAACATATATCATTTGAACATACAAACCATTTGTACCATAATATGGTTACATTTCTTAGCAGAAATGTACATTATAAATCTGCACATTTATGAAGAACCAAACATTAGGCACTTGAAATTTTTTTAAGCAATCAGATCTTGATATAGCAAATCAAAATGTGATACAAATTAAAACATTTATCATCCATGTGTAAGCATTGATACTCATGCTTATTTCAGTCAAGAGACCTATTGTCTTTTTTTTCTTCAATTTTAGTATTAACTCTTACTGCATAGAGTTAAATGTTTCTTCAAACCAAAATGTGAGGTATATTTAAAAAGAATAATTCTTCCTTTAGAAACTAAAGAATGACTGTTTATAGTTGGCTAACGTTTTTTGTTTCAGATTTTTTTCAAAGGGCCTTTAAAAGTACAAAGCTACAGAGTATCCAATATTAGACATATTCTTAGTCATAACCATTAAAGAAAAAAAATGGCATAATTTTTAGGCCAAAGTGCTATAGAAATATAGGATCTTATTCTACTGTTGGAATCCCATTAAAATAATATACATTGTGAAAAGCAATAAACTATAAAAGAAAATAAAAGCAGTTTTTAAAACTATAACAAAAAATTTCCTACATCAAATTTTGAAGGAAGGCTTAGAACTAAAGGAGAAATATCTTCTCCTTGGAGCAGCAATTTTCAACTGGTGTGCTGTAAGAATTTTAAAACATGCCATACCTGACTATTTAGTCGGAGGCACTGACCTCTTTTCCCTTAAATTGTCATTTTAAAAAATGACGCCCCAGCCAGTTTGGCTCAGTGGCTAGAACATCGGCCTGCGGACTGAGGGTTCCTGGGTTTGATTCCAATCAAGGGCACATGTCGGGTTGCAGGCTTGATCCCCAGTGAGGGGCGTGCAGGAGGCAGTCCATCAATGATTCTCTCTCATCATTGATGTTTTTATCTCTCTCTCCCTCTCCCTTCCTCTATGAAATCAATAAAAATGTTTAAGAAAAAATAAAAACCAACACAATAGCCATCTGGAGTGAATGAATCAAAATTATACTTTTTTTTTGGCAAACTGGTAAAAAATACATTTTTATGTATGCCATGAGATGAAAAAAGGTTGAAAATCACTGCCTTAAAAGAGAGGAGCTTAGCAAGATAACTGGAATTTCAATTTCACTGACAGCTTTTTATAAACAAGCATTCTTCTTGCCATAAAACTAAAAAATTTGATTTTTTATTTAATTAGCTATCTATTGGCCTTTTTATCTAATGTTTTTGGGCTTTGGCCAAGAGCCACTGACTAACCAAAGTTACTCAGTATTTTTCAGAGAAATATGTATAGTAGTTACAAAGGTAAACTGTCTTCCCACTGGTCCTAACCAGGAAAGTATCCAAATGAAATGCCAACTTTTTGAAAAGGATAACTAATGAATGTTAAGTATTTTACCATATTCACACACACACATTTTTTAAAACAGAGTTGTTTTCTTAAGAGAATGAAAATTATTAACATTTTAAACATTTCCTCTCTAATCAGAGCAAAACAGGATGGTTGGGAACTACAAACTTACCATCACATGTAAAAGTAACTGGTAGTTGAAATCCTTCAATTTCAATGGAGACCTTCACGCTAGCATTTTCTCCACATATGTTTCTTTGCACTGTGACTGGACTTAACAAATAGCCTGGATTTGTGCAGTGATTGGTATATGGAAAGTTGGTCTTTAATCTGTTCACAAGAAAGAAGAAATTAAATTCTTTTTTAAAGCTGCATTTATTTGAGCCCTGAACAAGGCTTTGCATGCTTACAGCTATTCAATTCTGTGCCTTTGTTCAATTCTAGAGCAGTTCATGAGAACTGCAATGAATGGACCCCTGTCAAAACTCCAAATACCAGAATTTGCCTTTTAAATCAAAGGAATTCAAGGAAAGAGATAAAGTACTGCCAGGATATCTTTGGTAGCATTATCAACATTAACCGAGCACACACTGGACACATAACATTAAATGAGGTGCTCTGTTTCAGATTCTTTTGCTACACAATATAATTACACAAAATGGTACGTTTTTAACAAATACTGATAATATAGGTGATGCAGCCCTAAATTGTAACTGCCAGAGGAATAAAAGGTTTGTTGTCTTTTAAAACATCTTTTTTCTGAGGTTCTTTTTCCTATACATTGTTTCTGGTTGTTAGACAATGATTTAAAAGTACACACACACAACATAGAAAATGGATTTTACAGTGCTATGAGGCCTATTTCCTCAAAGTAATTTCTAAAACACAGGGAATTTCCTATAAAAGTCCTCGTAACATTCATAGATATTCAGAGGAGCAATATAGTTTAAATTTAAATATACGAGCACGGTGTATAGCTCATCTCCAGACAGTATTTCTGTTATCAGAAGACAAAAGAGGATTTGATGCCTTCTTTAAACTAAGGGGCTTCTTTTTAACTTTTTTTCTGGAGGTTAGAAGATGAATTCCAATCTTCCCATCTACTTTTTTCACAGAGCTATAAATGAAATGAATACTGGAAGTGCTGCCTATTTGCTTCTGTAGAGATTAAAACAATTAAGTCACAGGGGAAAAAAGAGCCATTCATTTCTTCAAGGGACATCTCCTCCTGACTTCAATCTCCAAGGTCACAGGAGAACAAGAGAAGTTCCTAGAACAGGGTTTCAAAAGCACCTCTATTTCAGTGCTCACTTCGGCAGCACATGTACTAAAACTGGAATGATACATAGAAGATTAGCATGGCCCTGTGCAAGGATGACACACACATTTGTGAAGCCTAAAAACACAAAAAAAACGCACTTCTGCTTTCTACTGCTCTGAAATATTTGTTGTAATCATTCTCTACTAAAGAAAATAAAAATAAAATTACAATAAGAACTCATTCTTTCTTTAGTTCATTTTTGGGTTTCATATTACACAAGCCAGGGTGTGTGTGTGTGTAAATAAAAAATAATCATTTTAATAGAGCGTGGGCCTGCGGACCAAAGGGTCCTGGGTTCCATTCCGGTCAAGGGCACATACCTTGGTTGCAGGCTCCTCCCCAGGCCGGGAGCATGCAGGAGGCAACCTATCAATGTGTTTCTCTCACATCAATGTTTCTCTCTGTCTTTCCCTCTCTCTTCCACGCTCTCTAAAAATCAATGGAAAAATATCCTTTGGTGAGGATTAAAAATAAACAAACAAACAAATAAATGTTTGACCAAAAAATCATTGTAGATTATTGGCAGTCTTTGTAAATAACTCAAAGATTCAAGTAGTGAGAAAAGGCAGATCAAAGAGAGCCTAATTTCTTAAATTAAATGCAATAGTCATTCAACAGTTTCATAGAAAACACACAGGACTTCTGGAGAAAATTAAAGGGATTAGATCAGAGGTTCTCAACCTGTGGGTCGAGACCCCTTTGGGGGTCCAACGACCCTTTCACAGGGGTGGCCTAAGATCATCGGAAAACACATATATAATTACATATTGTTTTTGTGATTAGTCACTATTCTTTATGTTCAATTTGTAACAATGAAATTGGGGGTCACCACAACATGAGGAACTGTATTAAAGGGTCACAGCATTAGGAAGGTTGAGAACCACTGGACTAGATGAACACATAACAGATTATTTCCAAATCACTAAAGTAAAAGATTATTCCCAAATTGTTAACCACACAAACATAATGATATAATGGCATAGGTAATTTCTAATAAATGCAACTTGCATACTAAGTCATCCAAATTGTCTATTTTAAATGCATAGTGAAAAATATGAGTTTTAAAAATCCAGTTAAGGAGGAACCAAGATGGCAGCGTAAGGTACAGACCCGTGTGTGCTGCCTCCCACAACAACATCGAGACTACCAACTATAAGACAAACAGCTATCATTCAGAACCATGGGAAAGCTGGCCCAGTGGAAGCTCTACAACTGAAAGGAAAGAAAGAAGAGCATTGAGACTGAGTAGGATGTACAGAGGCGCCAAGAACAGAGGTACGGAGTCGCGTGCCAGGCGGGCTGCAACTGGATATGCGGTTTTTTTCAATCGGAAGGGGTTACAAACTCTTGAATCCACTGAGCTTGTTTGGGGTGGGATTCTGAGGTCCCAGACCTCTACAGGGAGAGGCGGGACGGCCTTGCAGCGGGTGGGAGAGCGAGGGTGACTTTCTTGCGGAGCTGCTCGCTGGCACTAGGGGACGCAGAGACGCGGAGTCGCGGAGAGGCAAGGAGTCGCGGAGACGCCATTGCTCTTTGCTCCGCCCTGGTGATTCCCGGAGACCCCGCCCTACTCAATTTACATCCC
The DNA here is from genome assembly GCF_000412655.1 of Myotis brandtii. Classification (NCBI taxonomy): domain Eukaryota; kingdom Metazoa; phylum Chordata; class Mammalia; order Chiroptera; family Vespertilionidae; genus Myotis; species Myotis brandtii. Next base: position 1,779,935 of record NW_005371138.1, read on the forward strand.
TGCCCAAGCTGTGCCAGTGGCACAAAAGGAACCACCTGCGCTTTTGCAGCCTAACCCAACAAACTGTAGATGTCAACTCCTTGCATAATAAGGGACACACTCAAGAAGCAGAATTAGGTTCAGAGGAAGCCGGAGCTGGACCCGGCTTGGCCGGCGACATGGAACCACTGTACCAACAAACGCACAAGCAGGTCCACCAGATCCAGTCTCACATGGGACGCTGGGAGACGGCAGACAAGCAGTCTGTGCACTTAGTAGAAAACGAAATCCAAGCAAGCATACCAGATATTCAGCCACCAAGAACGCCTGGAGATTTTGTCCAGCAAGGAGCCGCCCAACAAAAGACAGAATGCCAAACTTCATTGACCAGTTAAAGTATGATGTCCAGCACTTGCAGACTGCTCTCAGAAACTTCCAGCATCAGCGATACACAAGGGAGCAGCAGGAGAGACAGCGAGAGGAGCTTCTGACTCGCACCTTCACCCCCAACGTGGGATGCAGCGCCCCCTGCGAGGCTGCGACGGCCCCTGCGAGGCTGAGACGGCCCCTGAGAGGCTGAGACGGCCCCTGCGAGGCTGCGCTGGCCCCTGCGAGGCTGCGCTGGCCCCTGGGAAGACGAGAAAAATACCACATGATCTCACTCATTTATGGATAATAAA
>NW_005371138.1:1780769-1804597 GCF_000412655.1 Myotis brandtii
TGTAATACTCTTTGTAATACTTTAAGAAATAAAACAAAATTAAATTTAAAAAAAATCCAGTTAAGAGTCATCTTTGCAGGGAAGAAAAAGTGGCTCTACTGATATTTTCCTTCTTTTTTCCCCCTAGGGTATTCTGCAGAAAAGAAATTCTGGTTAAAAGGTAACATAAAGAAAGACAGTTTTAATGAAATATTACCAAGAGTCTAGAAAATCTAGTTGAATAGTAAGTCCATCAAATAACATTAAAATAATGTACCTACTCAAAAATTATCTGCAAATCTCAAACTCTGCTTTGCTTAAAGCAAATCACACTAGGGAAAATATGGGATTCAGAATAAATTCCCATGGTGGTGATCTACTTTCTCTTCTTTTGATAACATATCTCATCCCCTTAGCCACTTCCACTTTTTCCTTTCAGGGTTTTTTTCTATCTGGTGTAGACTGAGAGGACTCCATTTCATCTTTGCTAGCAAGAACATTAGATTATGAAATCTAACCTATCAGTGGTTGTATTTCCTGCCTTCAAAACCTCATCTGCAGTGGAAGAAAAGGAAGACAGAAAGATAGAAAATTAGAAAAGAGAATCCAAAGGGAGGAGGGATCCTTACAGTGTATGAATTCCTGGATCTGGCTCTCACTTAGCTCTCTCCTATCCTTCCTCTTTCTGCTATATCAGCTTGTAAACCAATCCTAGTACATAATCTTTCTTGATTTAAACTACTTTGAAGTGGGTTTTTAGTACTTATAATGCAAGTCCAGCTAATACAGTGATATAATGGAAAGAAAACACACTGAACCAGAGGCAAAAGAAACCTGGAGGAATAGGTCAGTAAGCTTGGTAGGTAACTTCTCTGAGTCTCAATTTCTCATCTATAAATATTAGACAGATTTAAGATTAAAAGAACGTTTTAGAAATGCATTTTTTTAAACCTTCAGAATATATACTTGCTCCTCTAATGGTGCCTGTTATCTCTTACAGAAGTATGACAGTATTTTGAATGCTAGAAAAGTATGTAGCAAAACAAAGTGTCCCTAAAACAAAAAAAAAGCATTATCTAAGTGTACTGAAACTTGAATGTTTAAGCCATAGTTTCACTGGTTAATAGATTATCAGATGTCTACTGCATGACCTCAATCTTTCTTCTAAATACTCAAAAACCTAACAGATAAAAATACACGTTCAACTGTAGTTTGTTTATGTGCCAATTGAAATTTTAAGCCACAGGGAGAAAATTATTAAAAACTTAAAGAATTTAGAATTATTAGCGCTAAGTTAATTTTCAATAAATATTTAAGCAAGCATTTAATAAAAAATAATCTTCAATTTATAAAAAAATGTCCTTACTTTGTAATGGACTGACAAAAAGCTGCTACTTCCTCGTTCTGCACTTCAATTTCTTGTAGAAGAGAACTTCCAGTTGGCAAACTACTGGTCCCATTTGGGTCTTTCTGTAATCAAAAAAGTATTTTTATTTTAAAAGTAAAAGATACCCAAAATGCTAAATAGCAGCATAGTACAAACACATTTTTACAAAGATATGGAGGTAAAATAAATGACATTAGTAACAGTTTTAAATTATGGACTTTTCTATCCATAAAAGTAATGCCAACTAAGCTTTATTTTAAAGTTCATTGGTTTTATTTGCTCAAAAAGTAGAAAGATGCTGTTCTTTGTGTTGGTTAGTAAGAATGTAATGGTAGCCTGGCCGATGTTGCTCAGTGGTTGAGTGTTGACCCATGAACCAAGAGGTCCCAGGTTCGATTGGGCAGATGCCTGGGTTGCTCGATTCCCAGTAGGAGGCAGCTGATCAATGTTTCTCTCTCATCGATGTTTCCATCTCTCTCTCCCTCTCTTTGAAGTCAATAAAAATATATTTTTAAAAAAAGGAAAAAGAATGGAATGCTGAAAACATTTTCATTCAAATACTTCCTGAAACAAACACAAAGTTAACAGCTGAATGAAATTAAAGGACTAGCCCTTATTTTACAAAAATGAAGAGAGAAGCCTATTTGGGACTTCCCTAATAAACCAGGAATTCTATATACAGGGTGGGGCAAAAGCAGGTTTACAGTTGTGAGTACACAAAACAGAGTTTACTCTTATATATTATTTATTAATTATTGTATTATTTTCCATACAAACAACAGTAAACCTACTTTTGCCCCACCCTGTATTTAACTTAGGCCTTCAATTCCAACAAAGCAGCTGGTTCCTTACACAAGACAATGAGATCTAGGAGTTAGTGGACATTTTCTATGATAATAAACTTATACAAACAATCCGATAGTCCTTCAAAAGTTAAGTTTATGTCTGATCGAAATTTGTGTGCAACATTTAGGAGATAAATTCACCACCCAAGCAAAGGCAAATTGCAGAGTTCATAAGTAGAGGCATTTTGGTTACTACATAAAAATACTTAATTTGGCACAAATTTCAAATGTAAATTTTCATTAAAATTAGAATTAGAATGTTCAACCATTAAAAATTAAGTGAATCAGCCCTAGCCGGTTTGGATCAGTGGACAGAGCAACGACCTGCAGACTGAAGGGTCCCAAGTTCGATTTCAGTCAAGGGCACATGCCCAGGTTGTGGGCTTGAACCCCAGTTGGGGGCCTGCAGGAGGTAGCCAATCAATGATTCTCTCTCATCATTGATGTTTCTATCTCTCGCTCCCTCTCCCTTCCTCTCTGAAATTAATAAAAATATATATTTTTTGAAAAGTAAGTGAATCAGAGCACAGTGTATAAACATCAAGAGTTGTAATGGATTTCAATGAACATTTTGTCAGAAAGTTAAACTGGAAACTTAGGGCAATAATTCCTTTACGAATTTTCTTCTTTTAAAACGTGGCAGAGACCTTTCTGCTAGAATGTGATATGCACATTTGGGGAAGAAAAAAAACAAACAAGTCTTGAGTTCCAGAAAATCACAACTAAAAATAACAAAGCTTATAAGAAAAACAGAGGTAAGGCTGATTACTCAAAATCATTGTAACTTCATAACCAAAGCCCCAACTAACACAATAAAAAGATCTTATAAAAATACTACCAAAATGAAGTCTCCACTTGAATTTGTACCTAGCATTATCCTGGAGCTCCTGCCTCCTCATTTATGATATGGATTCTTGAGGGCATTTATTAAAAATATCATCTAGACTATAGATTTCTTCAATAAACAAAGTTCTTAATGCAAAGAAAATGTCTTCACAACAGTTAATGTATTAACTGCTTCACCAGAGAGCTTAACACTGTGGAATATGAAACCATTCTTAAAGTTACTTATCCAACTACCATTTTTACTAAATACACTTCTGCAAGATTTTCAGTGTTTTCCTTAATATTTTCTTATATTACTAATACTTTCTCTTTAATTGTCAGAAAGTCTGATTGTTTTAAAATGTTAATATGCTGATAAAGATTATGTGTGAACTAATGCTACTTCCCCATTATACTGACATCAATCTCATATTTAACAATTACATCCATTAATTTGTGTTACAGAAAAAAAGCACTGGAGTAAACAGACCATACTATCCTAAAATACTGAGATTTGTTGTTCCTAACAAATCCTTTGGTCTGACATTCCAACCTTGTCATAATCTAATCCAATCATATTTCTGAGAACTTCCTAAATGATTTCTATGTCCCAGTTAGCTTGAATCATATCCTGTTCCTAATAAAACACAAATGAGCTTTCCTGCCCTCTGAAACTTTGTCTTCAATGCTTTCCTCGTAAATTTCCCTCAGAAGTAAAAAAAAAAACAAACTATTAATTTTAAGGTCCAACAGAATGCCACTTCATTTATAATGTCTTTTTTATGTTACTCAGTATGAAGCAATTCTTCCCTCCTAGCTCTTTTAAGTACTTACTTAGCCTGAACCAAACACTGCATCATTATATCCTATTTAATATTTTTCCTAATGTGAAAGCTCCTTAAAGATAAAAATCAAATTTTACTGAATTTTATATATTTTTTAGAACTTTATATGTAGTTCAGAAGGCACTCAACCATTGGTTCAATTTGTTGAATGTTTTGTTCCCTCTAAAAAAAAAAAAGTTAAAAGTCATTTAACACTTCACACCCATTAGAATGGCTACTATTAGAATGGCCCGGCTGGTGTGGCTCAGTAGTTGAGCGTCAATCCATGAACCAAGAGATCCCTGCTTTAAATCCTGGTCAGGGCATATGCCCAGGTTGTGAGGTTGTGGGCTCGATCCTCAGTGGGGGGTGTGCAGGAGGCAACTGATCGAGGTCTCTCTTTCATCAATGTTTCTATCCCTCTCCCTTCCTCTCTCTCTCTCTAAAATCAATTTTTTAAAAAGATACTTTCTTAAAAACAACAACACAGGAAACAAATGATGGTGAGAATGTGAAGACAACGGAATCCTTATGCACTATTAGTAGTAATGTAAAATTGTACAGTCTCTGTGGAAAAACAGTATGGTGGTTTCCCAAACAACTAAAAATAAAACTACCATATAACCCAGCATTTTCATTTTGGAGTACATACTCAGAAAACTTGAGAGTAGTTCTTGAAGAGATATTAGTACACCCATGTTCATAGTGGCATTATTTACAACTAGAGGCCCGGTGCACAAAATTCATGTGGGGGGGGGGAGTGTCCCCTCAGCCTGGCCTGTGCCCTCTTGCAGCCCAGAAGTCCCATGATGGATTGCCCCGCAGAGGGAGGCCCCGCCCACCAGGGACTCCCTCTGCGGGGTATCATGGGGCAATGGTGGGGCCCCCGACCAATCACACTGCACCTGCCTTGGCTGGCCTGGCACCAGTGGGTGTCATAGCGTGGTCATCTGGACAGTCATTCCACTGTTTGGCCATTAGGTTGATTTGCATATTATACTTTTATCATTATAGATAGCTAAAATGTAGAAGCAACCAAGTGGCCATCAACAGATGAACAGATAAGCAAAAAGATATATACATACAACACAGTATTATTTAGCCTTAAAAAATAAATTCTGCAATATGCTACAACATGGACGGACCTTGAGGACATTATGCTAAATTAAATAAGCTGGTCATAAAAAACAAATACTGTATGGCTCCACTTACATGAGGCACTTAAGAGTATTCAAAAATCAAAAAGACAAAATGGCCCTAGCCGATTTGGTTCAGTGGATAGAGCGTTGGCCTGTGGACCAAAGGGGTCCCAGGTTTGATTCCAGTCAAGGGCTCGTACCTTGGTTTCAGGATCCTCTCCAGCCCAGGCCCTGATCAGGGCTCATGCAGGAGGCAACCAATCGATGTGTTTCTCTCACATCGCTGTTTCTCTCTGTCTTTCCCCTCTCTCTTCCACTCTCCCTAAAAATCAATGGAAAAATATACTCGAGTGAGGATTAACAACAAAAATAAAAAAGACATGCCCTAACTGGTTTGGCTCAGTGGATAAAGCGTCGGCCTGCGGACTGAAAGGTCCCAGGTTCAATTCCCGTCAAGGGAGGGCATGTACCTTGGTTGCGGGCACATCCCCAGTAGGGAGTGTGCAGGAGGCAGCTGATCGATGTTTCTCTCTCATCGATGTTTCTCTCTATCCCTCTCCCTTCCTCTCTGTAAAACATCAATAAAATATATTTAAAAAAATAAAATAAAATAAATAAAAAAGACAAAATATATAATGGTGGCTGCCAGGAGTTTGGGGGAAGAAAAATGAGAAGTTGTTTAATGAGTATAGAATTTCAGTTTTACAAGGTAAAAAGAGTTATAAGGATAAATGGTGGTAATGGCTGCACAACAATATAAATGTATTTAATACCACTGAACTGTAATCTTAAAAAAGGCCAAGATGGTAAATTTTGTTACTTGTATTTTAGCACAATCGAAAAAATATTTAGCAATTACTGAGCATTTATTACATGTCTGGCTTTGCTGTAAGCAATTTACTAGTAGATATATATACATTATTTCTTTCTAACAAAGTCCTAGTACAGGGGTGGGCAACCCCTGGCACGCGTGCCAGATATGGCACGCCAGTAACTCTTGCTGGCACGCGAAACCCTCTCTTATAATCTTCCATTTACAATTTTTTTCTTAATATCGACTTTTTTATTTTTCAGATAAATTCAGTGTAGGTGCATCTTAGATAAATAAATAATTTTACATAACAAGTTACCTTAAAAACCATAGACATGGATTGATGTGAGAGGGGAAAAGCAATTTCTATGCCTCTGCCTTAACTCTCCCTGCCTTCCTAGATCCGACCAGTGTTTTGGTTTCATCCACATACGCTTGTGAATCTTTGTTCTCAGTGATGAATTTTGTTAAGTCTCGTAATAGGAGTAGCCTGACGGATGAAAGTAGTAGCTCGTGCATATCTCTGAAGGTGACGAAACATAAACCGATGTAAAATCTCTGTCATCAGTGATGCAGCAGCAAAAGTCCCACTGATAATATCAAACGGAGTCATAAAGTTTTCTGTCGGACTATCAGTGTACATGTATACATTAAAAAATAAATGTATTTTTCATCATCATATACTGTGTTTTTGTCGCTCGAATGAATTTTATTAGTTCTTCAAGGTTCTTCACATACATACACCTTAAGAGATATCAAGTAGGCGTAACATGTTCTCAAAAAATTAGGGTTGGCACGCAGAAGAATTTTGAGTCAGAGATTTTGCTGGTTTTGGCACGCACTCACAAAAAGGCTGCCCACCCCTGTCCTAGTAGGTGGATACTATTATCCCCATTTTACAGATTTTTAAAAAATGAGGTACAGAGAAATTAATTAACTTATATAAGGTCACACAAGTAATATATTCAGAGATAGGATTTCAACCCAGGTAGCCTAGCTTCAGAATCGCATACTTAATTACCATACCAATCTACCTCTCAAGTCTCTTAAAAAAAAATAATGCAATGAGAAAAACAACATATGACCTTTGCAGGAGCAATGTTATAGAAAACCTCTATTTTTGCTTGACCCAATAATCATCTTTCCTTCTTTAACTGTTTTGCATGTTTTACTTAACAGATTTTGAATCTCCTTAGTGACATTTCTAGATTTTTCAAAAATCAAATGTTGCATTTTTTTACAGTGCCATTCATGAATTGGGTCCTTCCTTTCAAGCAGGTTATAAGTTTCAATGGACAGTGAAAAAAATAGATTATAATAACTAACTCTCTAGTCATACATTAAGGTAATAATAGGCTCTGGGAAGTTAACTCAAAAGTTCTGTCCACAAAGTAAAAAATAGCTGGGCTGCCAATTATTTTGTCTCATTTTATTAGTTCTTCAAGGTTCTTCACATACGTACACCTTAAGAGATATCAAGTAGGCGTAACATGTTCTCAAAATTTTTTTTTTGTTTTTCTTCACTCTTTTTAAAAAAAATATATTTTTATTGATTTCAGTTTTGTTTTTCTTCACTCTTTTTAAAAAAATATATTTTTATTGATTTCAGAGAGAAAGGGAGAGGGAGAGAGAGATAGAAACATCAATTATGAGAGAGAATCATTGATCAGCTGCCTCCTGCATGCCCTTTATTGCAACCCAGGCATGTGTCCTGACCGAGAATTGAACCATGACCTCCTGGTTCATAGGCTGATGCTCAACTACCAAGTCACACCAGGTGGGTTCTCCACTCTTTTAAAAAAAAATTTTTTTAATTTTACACCTTGTCTCTAAGCTCTTGCCCCTAATCCTTCTCCACTCTACTCAAACAACCTAAGCATCCAAGTATCTCTTTTCTCCATTGATCTTGCACACTTTTATGTGGCACTCAAGGCTTTGTATTTTGTACTGCAATTTATGTGCATACACAGCCTGTCTCCCTCTTCTAACTCAAATTCTTTAAGGATGAGGTTTGCAAATTATTAATATTTGTAAACCTCACAATGTATAGCCTCAAATATTTTTCAATGAATGAAAGAGACAAATGATAATCAATAAGAAAATAACTGCTAATGCTATTATCCAATATATGGAACAAAGAAAAGTCTGTTGTGGAAGATACTGAGTTCTCTAGTAAATATATTAGGCTTGGAAATTTTTAATCATAATCTAGAAATATTTCATTCCAGAAATTCTATTCCAGAGCTAGAGATCTAGATTTGAGGATCATTCATCCAATTTCTGCAATTTCCTACAGGGAAAATTTATGTCTGCTAATCGCTGTCAGCCTCCATCAGGATCACTGAGAGGGCAATATCCCAGCCAAAGGGGTTTTGGGTCCAAGTTCCATTAATAGGAGACAGTCTTTTTACGAGGCTGAGGATTGCACTCATTGAAAATGAAGCTGGGACACCTCTCTCTCTCTCTCTCTCTCTCTCTCTCTCTCTCTTACACACGCACACGCATACACTCACACACACGCGCGCGTGCACACACACACACACAGAGATTGGTTGATTTATTATATGAAATTAAATCATGTAATTATAGAGAGTGACAAGACTTGAGAACCACAGTTGGCAAGCTGGATACCCAAGAGAGTCAAAGGTATAGCTCTAGTCTGAATCTGTCAGGCTCAAGACTCAGTAAGAGCCGATATTTCAGTCTGAGTCTGAAGGCAGGAAAAAAATCCATGTTACAGCTCAAAGGCAGTCAGACAGGAGGAGTTCCTCATGGGCAGGAGTGTCAGCCTTTTTGTTTAATTAAGGCTTTCAACTGATTGGACAAGTCCCACTGATATTAGAAAAGGTAATATGCCTTTATTCAATCTACTGATTCAAATATTAATCTCATCCAGAAACATCCTGACAGACACACTCAGAAGATCTGACCAAATGCCTAAGCACTCCGTGGCACAGTCAAGTAGACACATAAACTTAACCATCACAGCCTCTCAACCATAAAGACCCATGGAGTCACATCACTATAAAAGTCTAAACCAGTAGTTTTTAAATTCTGTATCTTGGAGCCTAAAGATACAGAATTGGAACAAGAGAAAACAGGTAACAAATATTAAAGACAACCAAGAACAAAACTTCAGGCAAATGCCTATGTTTAGAAGCTAGACAAAGGAAAAGGAGTCAAAGATCATAGGATAAAAAATAGGAAGTATGATTAACTAGGGCAACAGAAGAGAAGTTTCAAAAGAAGGATGTAGTCAATTGTTGCAAATGAAACAAAAGGGATGGACAGTGAATGTGGTCACTAGATTGGCAATTAGTAGTCATATGACCAGAAATAAATTTCTGCAATATGATGGGAACAATAGAGGACAGAGAAGACGGGAAAGGAAGTAAGTACAAATTCCCTTATAAAAAATAATGGTAGAAAATACTTTGGGGAGACAGGAATAGGAAAAGAGATGAAAGAATTAAATTTTGGAAAAGGGAAGGAATATCTCTTTCCTCAATCCAGAAAGAAGGGCAGGTCTGAGTTGGGCAAGTACATACAAAGAATAGCCTTCACCTCAACATTAAAAAAAAGAAAGGGTAATGAGGTCATCTACTAGAAGAGAGGTGGAAAGAGTTCATTAGGGGATTAAGGAAAGCAGTGAAGATTTGAAATGATTCACAAAAACTTATCAGTATATACTTTGTAAAGCAGTTATAAGAATATGGGAAAGGTTTATGCCTACAAAAGTCCAAGGTTCATGCCACATTACCCCAAAATTAGATGGAACACAATACTAAGTTTTAAATAAATATACCATAAGCATTAAATATATATAAGTTACTATTCAGAACTTGGTTACTTCCTTATTGGAATTTTTTTTTAAGAATCCTTTTATTATCCTTTATTTTTAGATATATTTTTGTTTATTTCAGAGAGGAAAGGAGAGGAAGAGAGACAGAAACATCAATGATAAAGAGAATCATTAACTGGCCACCCCCATTGGGGATTGAGCCCTGCCCGGGAATCAAACTGTGACCCCCTGGTTCATTCGTCCACACTCAACCACTGAGCCACACCAGCTGGGCTTCCTTATTGAAAAAATTTTTTAAAATTTACAGAAAAGACTTCAGTAACCTATCAAAATAGAGTATTACAATCAGCTAGGTAATAAAAATCATGTTTTGTTCAGGTTTCCCTCACCTTTAAAATTAATAATAGACAATGGGAATATAAGTTTAACATTAATATAATTAACTTTTAGAAAGAGTAAATATCCACAGAACTTTGCAGAACCACTTCTATGAAAATAATTTAATTCATTACTCAAATATATAAATGTGCTCAAAGTAGCTAAATATATAGCTATTAACTCAAAGTCTGATTTAAATTTAAATTGCCATAAGACAGTTTTAAGTAGTATTCCTTTTCTTGGTTTTATTCACAAAACATTTGAACTAAAGTATTTAGATTATTATTAACAAAACAAGACATTAAAAGGAAATAGGAAGTAAGCTTGCTGAGTAAGAAAAACACCCTTCTGAGTTTTCACCACAAAGCATAAAATTCTAACAGCTTTGAAAAGAATAATTAAGTACATAAAGTAACTAAAGAAAACAGACTTCACAATCTTATTTCCCAACAAAATATATAAACCTCAGGGGAAAGCTGTTAATTAGAGATGAATAGTGTAGAAAAATTAAAAGCTCCATCTAATATTTGTGCCACAAACTTCCAACATTACTAGTGTTCTGTTTGCCTCCCCCTTTTTGGCTTAAATGAAACCAAACTTTAACTTCTTGTACACAAAGAAAATGATAAAATCTTGTGTTAATAAAAGGGCTTAGAACTTTTCTTTAAATATAGAAAACCTTTTACAGCATTTTTAACAGGTGCACACCAAACTTCTGATTGAAGACCTTCAGTAATTGTACATTAACAGCCTATTGGCTACTTTTATAAATACCTTTGTTGACATTTACCTATTATACCTGCCCCCCTGAATTTTCTTTCCTTATTTTACTTTTGGGTACAATAAATTTTAAAATTAAGTTACTAAATTGAATTTCAATTCACAGAGAAATATATAAACAAATAAGATTTGCTTAATTTTTAAAAATATATTTTATTGATTTTTTACAGAGAGGAAGGGAGAGGAATAGAGAGTTAGAAACATCGATGAGAGAGGAACATCGATCAGCTGCCTCCTGCACACCCCCTACTGGGGATGTGCCCACAACCAAGGCACATGCCCTTGACCGGAATCGAACCTGGGACCCTTCAGTCCACAGGCCGACGCTCCATCCACTGAGCCAAACCGGTTAGGGCGATTTGCTGAATTTTTAAGTTTTCCATAAAATATTTAACTTTCAGCACCTGCTATCACTTGTCTCTATTAAAATTTAACACAATGCTTGCTACTTAATGTAGCATAAAGTAACATGCTTAACGTAGTTAACATATTGAAAATTTTAGTATCACTATTTCTTCTTTATTAGAATACTGTGGGCCCTGGCTGGGTAACTCAGTTGGTTAGAGCATAGTCCTATACACCAGAGGGTGGTGGGTTTGATTCCTGGTCAGGGGACATACCCAGGCTGCAGGTTTGATTCCAGGTTGGGGCACATGCAGGAGGCAACCAAACAATGTTTCTCTCTCACATTGATGTTTCTGTCTCTCTCCCTCTCCCTCTCTCTCTCTCTCTCTTTCTCCCTTCCTCTGTAAAATTAAAAAAAAAATTTGTAATTATAAAAGCAAAATACAAATCTGCAATTAGGTATATTATATTTGGAAAGGAAAAGTCTAAACCCTGCTGCCTCTCTTCTGAGGGAAGACATCCTGCCCAGCCACCCTTAACTAACTCCCTCTCCCTCTCTCTCTCTCTTTCTCCCTTCCTCTCTGTAAAATTAAAAAAAAAAATTTGTAATTATAAAAGCAAAATACAAATCTGCAATTAGGTATATTATATTTGGAAAGGAAAAGTCTAAACCCTGCTGCCTCTCTTCTGAGGGAAGACATCCTGCCCAGCCACCCTTAACTAATTTTTCCAGATAGTTAAGACTATATGAACTTGACAACTACACCATATAATCAATAATCAATAATAATAAAAGGGTAATATGCTAATTAACCAGACGACCTTCTGGATGTCCTTCCTTCTGGACCAAGCTGCAGCGGGCGGGGGCCGAGGCAGAGGTGAACAAATTTTGTGCATCGGGCCTCTAGTCCTATATAATAAAAGGCTAATATGCAAATCGACCGAACGGCAGAACAACTGGTCGCTATGACACACACTGACCACCAGGGAGCAGATGCCCAATGCAGGAGCTGCCCCCTTGTGGTCAGTGCGCTCCCACAGGGGGAGCACCACTCAGCCAGAAGCCAGGCTCATGGCTGGCGAATGGAAGGGCGGTGGTGGGAGCCTCTCCTGCCTCCAAGGCAGCACTAAGGACCCCTTGGGCATAGGCATCCGCCCCCCTAGGGCGCAGGCCAGGCTGAGGGACTCCTCACTCCCTTCCCCGTGCACGAAGTCGTGCACTGGGCCTCTAGTAGACTATATTTCCATTCCCCACTTTTATCCATATAGGTGATTAAAGAGAGTCCTTGCCCTAGCTGGCTTGGCTCAGTGGATAGAGCGTCGGCCTGCGGACTGAAGGGTCCCAGGTTCGATTCCAGCCAAGGGCACATGCCTGGGTTGTGGGCTCAATCCCCAGTGGGGGTGTGCAGGAGGCAGCCGATCAATGATTCTCTCTCATCATTGATGTTTCTATCTCTCTCTCCTTCTCCCTTCCTCTCTGAAACCAATAAAAAAATATTAAAAAAAAAAAAAAGAGAGAGAGTCCTTTAAATGGTTTTTCTCCTGTCTCTCTGGGGTTATCCTCATTCCCTCCCTTCCTGTCATTCATTCATGGTTAAAAACAATAAAACAATATAATGAGGAACAATATAACAATATAAAAAATAAAATGAGAATTTCTATAATGGAGCTAAAACCACAATTCCTTGTTTACCTTGAAAAATAAGAGATAAGAAAACGTAGGGCCACATATAAGAAGTCATGGAGAAACAGATAAAAATTATTTTAAATGCCTATCAGTGATAGCCAGATTCTTGATTGGAAGTTCTTTCAATTTATAATCCTTAAAAAGATAACAGTAACAGCAAGCAATTTTTCAATTGACCAAAACACATTGAATCCTTTATCATACAATGTAAGAGTCACAGCACACTTAAGAACCAGAAAATAAGATTCAAAATGAAAAATATTTTTACCTAATAAATTATGCACACAAATATGAATTTTGTATTACTACTAAGTTTGATAAGTTAATTAAAAAACAAAACACAAAACTGTACCTGAGATATTTGGCCCTGAGTTGTTCGAATATTTAAAGATTGGCTTCTTGTTACCATTGCCCCAGAAAGAGATTTTCCATTCACCTTTCTTTCAAGGTGACAACTTGCTAGTGATCTCTCTTCAAGAAGAACAGCATCCCAAGGATCCTCTGCTAGCAAACCTGGAACGTTTTTCTCTTCTTCATAGTCTAATACCTCCACACTGTCCACTTTAGGCTTACTTAGAGGATCTAAGTCTAACCAGTCAAATTTACTGATATCTTCAGACTTTGGAGATACCTGTAGACTGCTGATTGTAGCTTTTGAATTTGTTATTTCCAAATCAGTCCTTGCTTTTCCATTTTTTAAAAATGCTGATGTACTAGCTATTTTGTCAAACAGCTTTGCCATGTCAGGACTGACTACTGGACGACAGATAGGTAAGCTTCCTTGTGGATGAAACTGTGTGGCCGATGTCAAAGGATATGAAAAATATGGGGACTGTCCTGGAAGACTTAAATATATAGGTTCTGTGGATGGAAAAGTAGGCATTCTTGGATTAAAGCCGTTTTGGAATGCAGTCTGTTTACTATTATAAGTTGACTGATAAATAGAAGGTAAAGTATAAGTGGAAGGCCCAGATAAACCAGTTGGCCACTGTCCTCTCTGAATAGTAGGTCTAAGATACAGCTGCGCTGAAAACGAAGGGCTCAGAATAGGAGTAACTGGCATTGCAGGTGTTTTCTTTGTCTCAAAACTGTCATCTAGCAATAGTTTCTCCAGTTCAGCTTGGGTTAGCTTTTCTACATCAATATCAACTGCTCTTTTTTGGGTATCTGATTCAGGAAACACCATGAGGTCATAATCCTGTTTGTTATAAACTTGTGCTCTTTGTCTGGTGCTGCTTGACAACTCAAAGCCTCGCTGATTATCAGTTACTTGTCTACCTTTCTGCAGTTTTGCTAAAGCCTCTGCTTCCATCTGTAACGCTTCTTCTTTGTCCACATCTTTTGTTCTTGTTGGGTCCAGATGTGAAGATGAACATTGCTTAAATCCATTGCTGCTGGATATCTGAGCCATGTCCACTTAACAGACCAACCTTCCTCTAATCTTTTTTTTCTTGTAGCTCCCAATAGCAAGACCTATACACAAAAATAAACATAATACTCAATTAAATTTTTTAAACACAAATTTTATTTTTAACCTATAATTTAGTTAGCTTTTAAGCCACTTACAAAGACACTACCAAATAAAATAAAATGAAGTTAGGGGTGAAAGAACACTTAAAATTTCTTATACACTCACTGTTAGGTTAAGGAAGATATTTAGACATAAATATCTTGACTGCCCCATTCCCAGGAAAGCTACAACAGTAAATGAACTCAACAAGCTTTCACTTCAGCTGTCACAATAGCTACCATAAACCAGTGGCAGTTCTGCCAGAATTCTTGACATGAAATGGCTTAAATGCTAGTCACTAATTTGCAAGGGTTCCAACAGGATTTACTGTTATGCAAATAGCAAATCAAAAAGAGTTTCAATCTTTTGCTATTTGTTAAACTACTCAAAAACCAATTAGCAATAAAAGTACTCAATACTTAGTCAATAAAATTAAGAAACTAATAGTCTATCAAATATCATATGAAAAACTATTCAGTTTATCACATAGTTTTGATCACACTTCTGATTATATTTAATTAAAATCAGTAGTTATAATACTAAATTTTTTTCTAATTGCTAAAATATTCAGAAGACAGCTTATTAAACTTTCTCATAGATCAGTTTTATTTTTAATTTATACTTCTCTGTTTAAGAGAAACACTTAATTCAAATCAAGATTACCCTGTGAAGTAATAGGACCAATTAAAGGGTTAGTTATCTACTGTGTAACAGAGGGCACATTTCCTGCTTCTAATTAGTATAATACAGGTGTTAAGTGTGGGTTCTGGAGTCAGACCACCTTAATTTATGAGGCTGTACGACCTTGAGCAAATGAAAACTTTTTCATGCCTTAGTTTCCTAACTTCTAAAATGAAAAAAGTATCTATTTCTTAAATTATAAGGATTAAATGAAACAATGCAACTCAAAGTGTTTAACCATTGGCCTTGAGTATAAGCACTAAATAAATGGCACCTATTATTGATCTAATCTAGTATGAGATACACCTAGTTTGTATTATTGATCTAATCTAGTATGTGATACACCTAGTTTGAAGACTTAGAAAGCAAGAGAGCTCCTGTTTACGTCCTTTTTCTAGCACAGTGCTTGTCTACAGTATACACTTACTAAATATTTAATGAAAGGACATAGGAAAACACCCATAGCAAATTCAAATTAATATAACACAAGTGAAATCCTAAGTGTTGAGGTAATACTAAATTTAAAAAAAAAGTAATAGTGATGAGAACATGAAGAAAGAGGTATCCAAGGAAGACAACCTTTGCAATTCTTTTATACAACTACTAGAGGCCCTGTGGGGTTCCTCGACCTGGCCTGTGGGCATCCGGCCAAAACCAGCTCTCCGAAATCCCCTGAGGGTCCCAGATTGTGAAAGGGTGCAGGCCAGGCAGAGGGATCCCACTGGTGTATGATCGGGGCCAGGGAGGGACCGGACGTGGGAGGGCTCCAGGGCGTGTCTGACCCATCTCCTGTCTTGCCCAGTCCTGATCCGACAGACCCCAGCAGCAAGCTAACCTACTAATCAGAGCGTCTGTCCCCTAATGGTCAGTGCATGTCATAGTGACTGGTCTAACAGTCGGACACAGCCTATTAGGCTTTTATTATATAAGATAGCTGAATTTGAGGCATTTCACTGAAAAGCTATTCCAAATTTTTCCCTTCTGTGGTAGACCACAAACTAGGCACAACGTACACTTAAAATTTGTACACTTCATTGTATGTAAATGTTTTTATCAAAAGAAAAAACTGGCCCTAGCTGGTTTGGCTTACTGGATAGAGCGTCGGCCTGCAGACTGAAGGGTCCCGGGTTCGATTCCAGGCAGGGGCACATGCCTGGGTTGCGGGCTTGATCCCCAGTAGGGGGCATGCAGGAGGCAGCCAATCAATGAATCTCTCTCATCATTGATGTTTCTATCTCTCCCTCTCCCTTCCTCTCTGAAATCAATAAAAATGTTTTTTTTTAAAAAAAAACTGGACACAAATATTGACTCTTGCTAAATATGCACAAAGTAATTAGAGGAAAGTACTAATATCTACAATTTACTTTAAAATGCATAAAAAAATAAGATGAATTGATTAATGGAGGGATAATAGATGAATATGTGATAAGGGAAGTAAGGAAAAATGTTAGCAGTAAAGTCTATGTCAGTGATGGCTAACCTATGACACGCGTGTCAGAGGTGACACACGAACTCATTTTTTGGTTGATTTTTCTTTGTTAAATGGCATTTAAATATATAAAATAAATATCAAAAATATAAGTCTTTGTTTTACTATGGTTGCAAATATCAAAAAATTTCTATATGTGACACGGCACCAGAGTTAAGTTAGGGTTTTTCAAAATGCTGACACGCCGAGCTCAAAAGGTTTGCCATCACTGGTCTAGGTGGTAGGTATGCGGGTAGTCACTTTGAAATTGTTTCAACATGGCTAGATTACTGAATATTTTCAAAATAAAATGCTGAGTGCAGGGGGAATAGACACAAATTCCTCCCATTCCAGTATACACTGCCCTTTGCAATGTGACTTTACTGCTCCTCCCATAAGGAGGTGGGGTCTACTTCTTTACTTCATCTAAGCTGGTTTTGTGATTTTCTTTGACCAAGATAATATGAAAGAACTGACACTGTGGGAGTTTTCAGTCAGGGTCATAAAAGGCCAGTGCTTCAGCTCTTCCTTTTTTGAGTGCAGCCACTGTCATGTGAATACTTATAAAGAATGAAAGCCAGGGAAGAGAGGCCCAAGCAATAACTAGCACCAACCACCAAACATGTGAGTGAAGTCACCCTCTTAGACCATTCATCCATAGTCCAAATGACCACACCCACATGAGTGACCCAAGGCATGACCAGCAAAAGAAACCACCCAGCATAAGTTCAAGCCAAATTGCTAACCCACAATATCATTTTGCAATGGTTTGTTACACAGTAATAGAAACTGATAAACCTTTTATTTTTACTTTTAGAACACAAAACTGAAGTTACTTACCTATTTAATAACAATAAATTTCTGTTTTAACCAGGACAGTCACCAACACTACCTTCCCTTTACAATTCAGAGAATGAACAGTTCCCTTTTCCTTTCTAAAGCTGCTCCCTTTGCTTATATCCTTAATCCCACTAAATTCCCCTACTTCTTTATAATGATTGCCTCCTTTGCATTATTTATTTCTCCTTTACTTGCTTTTCGGCTCCTTTGCCATAAAAATGTTCAAGTTTTCTCCATACTGAGGGGAAATCTTCTCAACATTCTCCTTTAGACTCCAGTGCTTCCATCTCCATTTTCTCCTTTCAGGGCCAAACTTCTCAAATGAGTCCTTTCTTTACTCATTCTGTCTTGGAAAAAATCTACTTGTCCTTCAGGGCCCAGTTCAAATACAGCTTTTTGCCTGAAGCTTTTCTTAATGCAGCTCCTATCAGAATTCATCTTTTTAACTCAACTAATAATTCTTATCTTTATTTTGTAGACTTTATGCTGCTTTTGCCTGCTCGGCATCCTTTCTTCTGGTAGTGGTATCTATAATTTCCTTTTTGGAAACTACTTATCTCCCTTTTATTCCATCTAGTTTGAATAGGGCTGGACCGTATTTTCACCCCATCCCATCTTCCCCAACCACTCCAGAGGATCCAAGACTAGCCAATCACAGTTAAACCCAGGACTTCTGAAACTTTGTACAGGAAGCTCATCGTTGAGGTTGCTAAGCTGATAGGGTGTAAGCCTGACACTGCTGTATTGACTATCTTTGCCTCCACTTGAGGAGATGCTACCTGAGAATGTGCATCCAAGCCAGAAGAGAGCAAAGATAAATGAGACAGATTCTGGATATTACATTAAGCATCTGGATCTAACCCATATTCAAGGTCAGTCTTTTCTTTTATGTGAAGCAATAAAACCCACTCTTTGCTTTAAGCCATTTTAAAGTTACTTTCTGCCATGATAACCAAAAATATATTTATTAACACAGAATCTGTAACATGCATGTCCACCTAACTGACTAAAATATGCTTCTTAAGTGCAGAGGCCTACTTTGCTGTTTTTCTTCCCTACAACATTTAAAACCACCTTGCTTAATAAATATGGAACTAAATTTAATGAACATGTGTGTTAACAGGAGGGACTAAGGACTAATGAACAGTCCTGAAAAAAGGATTTCAGATCTCACAAGAGTATGGAGGTTTTATTGGAGAAATGAGTTAAGTGTAAATTGCCTGTTACTGAACACAACACATTGCCTATTTTTCCCCCCACAACATCAGATGGACAAGAACAAAATAACAATTTACAAAGATATAAAGATTCATCTTCCACAAGCATAACGACACTGTTATTTAAGTATTCTCCTGGCTCCCATATTTGATAATAATATGACATTGTTCTGAAAGGGGATCTGGATTTTTTTAAGTGAGTTTGAGATACAGTTTATTCGATGGAGAACATACTTATTCCAAGTATTTCAAATTAATGTTATTGCTCATTTACTAACAAAGGTATAAAATTAATAGCCTGAAATACATTTTAATAATGAATGTGGTGTTTCACATTATCAATTAATTTGCTTGCTCAATTCCTGGTACCAACCCAAAATAGTATGCTAAAGTATACAAAATAGTATGCTAAAGTTAGTATATGCTAAAGCAAATTCAACTCAGTGATAGTGATCTATTAGCAGCTAAATTACCATACTTTAATTTTCCATGTGAATACTCAAATGGTAAAAAGGACTTTAAAAATTGTCCAAAAGTAACCCTGTGCTTCAGCTATTTTCCTGGGGCTGCTGTACTGACATGCTCCATTAATTTTTAAAAATGAAACTTCATCTGATGACAAACATTTAGCAGGAAATAATTCCCTGCATGCTAATTCAAAATGAAAACTTCAATGCTAATGTTCTCCTAATTCAAACTGGGAAAGACAATATAAGTAGTGTTTGAATGATGGCTGTATACCATCTGCCAAAAATTTCCCAACATAAAGTAACCCAGTAATGAACTCAAGGCCGTAGCTACTTTAAATTCTTCAAAAGAGGCAATTAAGCTATTCAGTTAAACTTTTGGATACCATTTACAGACCCAAAAGAATTAGTTTAAAAGCTCTTGGCTTCTTCTGCAATAGACATTCATTTAGAATTTAAATTTAAATCTCAGGAAAAAAATAAAGTAAGCCAGCCTTGCTACTCATCTAAATGCTCCCATCTTAAAATTAAAAAAAAATAAACTAAGAAAATGGAGAAACAATGATTTAAGTTCAACAATACAAATATATCTCGTCTACAATGAAAGAAAAAATAAATCATGGTACCTCCTTGGAATTGAATATTATGCCACCATTAAAAATAAATTTATGAAGACTATAATAACTATGGAAAATATGTTAAAATTGTAGCACCCTAGCCAATTTGGCTCAAGTGGATAGAGCGACGGTGTATGGACCAAAGGGTCCCAGGTTTGATTTCGGTGAAGGGCACATACCTTGGTTGCAGGCTCCTCCCAGGCCCAGTTCCTGGTCAGGGCTTGTGCAGGAGGCAACCAAGCGATGTTTCTCTCACATCAATATTTCTCTCTTTCTTTCCCTCTCTCTTCCACTTTCTTAAAAAAAAAAAAAATCAATGGAAAAATATCCTCGGGTGAGGATTTAAAAACAAAATTGTAGTAAATATACCTTAGGCCAAACATTGCTTTAAGCATTATATTAACTAATTTAATCCTCACAAATTCTATTAAGTAGCTACTATTATTATCCCAAGTATACAAATGAAACTTAAGCACAAGTTATATTATCTGCCGAAGTTCATAGCAGCTAGTGGTGAATTCAGGACTCAAATTTAGGCAGTTCTAATTCACTATGATATATTTTAATGTTAACAATTATCTAGAATCATTAAGTGTCTAAACATACCTCATTCATTATAATTGTCAAGTTTCTTCCTTAATCTTGGGGTTATTTCTATATGCACTAATAAATTTTATTGTTTCTTTTAATTCTACCATTAAGTAGTTAATACTGCTAGTTAGTTATAACATGTATCAATTTATTGGTTAATTGTTTTATCACCAGATGACCAGCAAATTTATAATTTCATTGAGGGCATGAATTCTTATTTTATTCATCCTCTACTCTCAAACCTACTATAGTTCTTGAATGAATGCACCAACGACTCGAGAACTTAAGACATCAATCCTTTAACAAAGAAGTTCAAATTCTGAAAAAAAAGAACATACTCAGCCTTGGCCAGTGTTGCTCAGTGGTTGAGTGTCAAAGATCACTGGTTGAATTCCCAGTCAGGACACATGCTCGGATTATGAGCTCGATCCCCAGTAGGGGGCATGCAGGAGGCAGCCAATCAGTGATGTTTCTCTCTCATTGATGTTTCTATTTCTTTCCCTTCCTCTTTCTCTCTTTAAAACCAATAAAATATTTTTTAAAAAAGAACATACTTAAAGAGCTCATTTATTTTCTCTCTTTAAAACCAGTAAAATATTTTTTTAAAAAAGAACATACTTAAAGAGCTCATTTATTATTAATTCAACTAAATTTGAAAAATCATGTGGTTGAGTTTAGTATAAACAAGTGGTAACAGAAAATATTAACTTGTAAACTAGAAAGGAGATGGCAACAGAAAACTAAAAATAGAAGAGAAGTACTCTATCTGTGCTAAAAGGAAAAACTCCTATAGACAAGAAGATAATATTCTCCTATCTCTACTGATTCATGGAGGGAAAAAACTCATCTGACAAAAGAAACCAAGTACTTTGGGGGTAGGCACTATACAAATTTGTCAAAGAGACAAAATGGAAGACTGTCCAGGTGTTGGGTGACATTAGGTTAAAGCAGCACTATTCAAAAGAAACAGAACGCAAGGCATGTTTGAAATTTAAAAATTTTTATATTTATATTAATGAACAAAACAGATAAAATTAATTTTAACATATTTTACTTAATCCAACATATCCAAATTATTATTTAAATAAGTAACCCATATAAAAATATGAAAGGGTTATTTTACATTATTTTTTAAAATATATTTTTATTGATTTCAGAGAGGAAAGAGAAGAAGTGAAAAACATGAATGATGTGAGAGAATCACTGATCGGCTGCCTCCTGCACACCCCCTACTAGGAATCAAGCCCACAACCTGGGCATGTGCCTTGACTGGAATTGAACTGTGACTTCCTGGTTCATAGGTCAATGCTCAATCACTGAGCCACACCAGCCAGGCTACATTCTTTTTTTTATACTTAAGCCTTCAAAATCTGGAGAAAAACATGAATGATGAGAGAGAATCACTGATCGGCTGCCTCCTGCACACCCCCTACTAGGAATCAAGCCCACAACCTGGGCATGTGCCCTGATTGGAATTGAACTGTGACTTCCTGGTTCATAGGTCAATGCTCAATCACTGAGCCACACCAGCCAGGCTACATTCTTTTTTTTATACTTAAGCCTTCAAAATCTGGTATATATTTACACTTACCACATTTCAACTTAGACTAGCCACATTTCAAGTGTTCAGCAGTCAAAGGTGGCTAGTGGACAACACAAGATTAGAATTTATGAAGAAAGGAACTAAAAGCATGATAAATAAGCTTCATTATGGTAAGGAAAATTTATCTTTATGGTAAATTTCTTTATGGTAAGGAAAATTTATCTTCACAAAAGTTACCCCTTCCCTCAGGTCAATAAAGTATTCCAAATATCTAATAGTTATTTTTCAGAAGGAAATTTTATATTTTTAAGTCCCACAAATGTCACATAGCCTTTTAACTAAAGCCTATCTTATCATCTTTGAAAACTTTTTAAAGTATATAATTTCCAATTAATCTTTTCTACAATTAGAAAAACTTTAACATTCTATAGAGAAATATGTTGACAATGCCACTGAGCCACATTGGCCGAATAGGATAAGTTACAAAAAGATTAAATATTTAAATGTAATAAAAGGTAATAAAATCAAAAGAAAACAGAATGCTATGTAACCTCAGGATGAAAGGAAGCTACCCTAATATGGCAAACAAGCACCAATGAATTTATTAATTTCTTCAATAAATATTTATTGGGTGTATACTATAAGCCAGGCACTGTTCTAGGTGCTGAAAAGTAAAATAAAATAACCAATAAAAATGTCAATGAAAAGACAATAAACTAGAAAAAAAATTTGCTACTTATATCACAGAGAAAGAGGTAACTTTACTAATACATAACAAGGAGCTAATAAAGGAAAACAACCATATGGGAAAGGGGCTGAAGAGTCTGAAAAAGCAGTTCACAATAAAGATGTTTACTCTTGAGGCAATAGCAATTTAAAAGTTACACTAAAGCTAATATAAACCAAATTGATAACAAACTTACAGAGAAAGTGAAAAATATTCAAACCAAAATTTATTAGATACATAAAACAGTAAAGAAAATTTTATAGTAATTTTTAATGATGTCACATAAGTGGAAAGGTTGAAAAATTAATGAACTAAGCATCCATCTTATGAAAGAGAAATAAGAGCAAAAGAGCCCTGACAGGTTTGACTTAGTGGTTAGAGTGTCAGCCTGTGCACCAACGGGTTGTGGGTTCAATTCCTGGTCAAGGGCACGTGCCTGAGTTGCAGGTTCAATTCCCATGCACATGCAGGAGGCAACCAATTGATGTGTCTCTCTCACATCAATGTTTCTCTCTCTCTCTCTTCCCTACTCCCTTCCTCCTTTCCAGCCTTCTAATCAAATCTTGGTCTTTCTGGTGACCAGTCCCCATCCTGAAGCTATCTAGGGGTCCCCAACACTAGAAATCTCATTAGCATACAAAAGACTCTTCTTATCACTCTGGTGATTCCCAGGGCTTTATATTATTTAAAACATGTTTTGGTTGATACTTTAGAGACAAAGGGAGAAGAATGGAGAGATAGAAACATTGATGAGAGAGAAACATCAACATCAATCGGCTGCCTCCTGCATGTGCCCTACTGGGGATCGAGCCCGAAACCCCAGCATGTGCCCTGACCCAAAATTGAACCGGGGACCTCTTGGTTCATGAGTCAACGCTCAACCCTGAGCCACACTGACCAGGCGATTCCCAAGGTTTTAGAAGTTGCATTGCAGGAACTGGGGATAAAGACCAATTTGTTGTTGTTGTTAATCCTCACCTGAGGATATTTTTCCCATTGATTTTTACAGAGTGGAAGAGAGGGGGAGAAAGAGAGAAAGAAACATCAATGTGAAAGAGACATATCCATTGGTTGCCTCCCACAACCAGGCCGGGGATCAAGCCTGCAACCAAGCTACATGCCCCTGACTGAAATTGAGTTTGAGGGCTTACGTTCTAACCTCTGAGCAAAACCAACTAGGGCAAAGACAAATTTTTTTATTATTGTTATATCACAGTTCATTTAATGAAATTATATATAGCAATGCCAATGAGCAAATTAAAAAATTTTAATAGACTAAACTTAGAGACAATGTTAATGGAGAGACAAATATACATATGATTCCATTCATATAAAGTTCAAAAACATAAGAAACTAAATTATATT
>NW_005371138.1:1804607-1805543 GCF_000412655.1 Myotis brandtii
ATATATATATATGCCTAAGCAACCATTTGACTGTTCGACCGGTAGCTATGACACACAATGACCACCAGGGGGGCAGACACTCAACACACAGGCATGGAAACATGGAACAGACTGATGAATCTCAGAGGGAAAGGGGAAGGGAGTAGGTCGGGAAGAGATCAACGAAAGATGTTATATGTATACTGGAGGCCCAGTGCACAGATTCGTGCACCGGTGGGGTCTCTCAGCCTGGTCTGCGAGGATTGGGCTGAAACCAGCCTGGACTGCGGGAATCGGACCGAAACCAGCAGTCCCACATCCCCCGAGGGATCCCAGATTGCAAGAGGGCACAGGCCAGGCCGAGGGACCCCACCAGTCTATGAATCCGTGCACCAGGCCTCTAGTGCTTATATAAGGGTAAAACTGTGAAGGAAAAGAAAGGATTATCAAAAGTTAACATAGTGATTACTCATAGAGGGAGGAAGAGAGATTGATGATCAGGAACAAGTGCCCTGGGGACTTCTGGAATATCAGCAACGTTCTAGTTCCTAACCTATCTACTGATCATATAAGTGTTTACTTTATAAGTATGTGTTCGATAATCATATATGCTTTATGTACTTTCCTGTGTGTTATCTACACTAATAAAAGAGAAACATGGTAATTAGCGTACGACCACTACCCTTCCCATTGGCTAATCAGCATATCCTTATGCAAATTACCTGTCAGCCAAGATGGCAGCCGGCAACCATGCACTGAAGCGAACAGGGAGACTTGCTTGCTCCAGTGAAGGTTGCAAAAGAAGCTAACCAAACCCCAGAAACCGGCTTTCAGTCAGCCGGGCTTCAGCCAGCCTGACGACAACATTGTATCAAATACAACACGTAAACAAAGGCCAGAAACCGGCTTTCAGCAGCCGAGGCCTCAGAGCTAAAGCTGGCCCAGAATAGAAAAAAA
>NW_005371138.1:1806885-1820690 GCF_000412655.1 Myotis brandtii
GGCGCCCCAACTCCCCAATCGGCCCTGCTCTGAGCCTGACCAGGGGCTGCACCTAGGGATTTGGCGTGCCCTCTGCCACCCGGGAGCAGGCCTAAGCCAGCAGGTCGTTATCTCCCGAGGGGTCCCAGACTGCGAGAGGGCACAGGCCGGGCTGGGGCACCCCCCCACCCAGTGCACAAATTTTTGTGCACCGGGACTCTAGTTTATAATAAAAGCCTAATATGCTAAGTGTCTGGTCGTCTGGTTGGCCGTTCAACCAATCAAAGTATAATATGCTAATGATATGCTAAGGCTACACAACCGCTCGCTATGACATGTACTGACCACCAGGGGGCAGGCGCTCCGAACAATAGGTTAACTTGCTGCTGGGTCCAAGTTAGGGTTGGACACGCCCTGGAGCCCTCCCACAGTCCCTCCCCAGCTGGCCAACCTCCTGCGTTCCTCCCCAGCCCCTATCGTGCACCGGTGGGGTCCGTTGGCCTGGACTGCGCCCTTTCACAATCCAGGACCCCTCAGGGGATGTTGGAGAGCCGGTTTCTGCCTGACGGCAGAATGACCAGTCGCTAAGATGTGCACTGACCACCCAGGGGGCAGGCGCTCAATGCAGGAGCTGCCCCCTGGGGGTCAGTGCACTTCCACAGGGGGAGCACTGCTCAGCCAGAAGTCAGGCTCACAGCTGGTGAGCACAGTGGCAGTGGTGGGAGCCTCTCCTGCCTCCGAGGCAGCAATAAGAATGTCCGACTGGTGGTTTAGGCCCGCTACCCCCAGGCCGGACTGAGGGACCCCTCCCCCCGAGTGCACAAATTTCACGCACCGGGCCTCTAGTTTCACAATAAAACCACTCCCACATATTTTAAATACCACATTTTCATATCTATATTATGAAATGTGAAAAATAACAAAGAACACCTATATTATAAGTAGAACATGGGTATTTTTTTAAATTAAATATTTTATTGATTTTTTTACAGAGAGGAAGGGAGAGGGATAGAGAGTTAGAAACATCGATGAGAGAGAAACATCGATCAGCTGCCTCCTGCACACTCCCTATTGGGGATGTGCCCGCAACCAAGGTACATGCCCTTGCCTGGAATCGAACCTGGGACCCTTCAGTCCACAGGCTGACACTCTATCCACTGAGCCAAACCGGTTAGGGCTAACATGGGTATTTTTTACCTACATGTGGCAAATTATGTAAACACAAGTTCAACTTTTTAGTGATACCATATAAAAATACAATTAAGAGCTTTACTGTCCCTTTTCATTTGCCAATCTATAGGCTAAATTAAGGACACCACCCTTACTCATTAAGAGATGGAGAAAAGGATAAGTAAGACTGTAAAAGAAAACAAACTATAAAATACGGTTTCTCAAATTTTCACCATGTGTGAATTACTTAATGGGCATTGCACATAATATTATCAATTTATGTAAAAATATTCATTGCATTTTAAAACGCTAGTAAAACATTTAAAAATGAATAGTAAGATATTCCTATCAGTAAGAGATGATTGTACACTCTCACCATCCTATGTATATCCAGTAAATCTATCTTACTTCTTATTTGAATTAAATTAGAAAATACAAATTCAATTACAGTTTGTTAGGAAGGCAGCAATGTTTGGTGGTGGCTCTATCAGACAGTGATGGATATGTTCATAAAATCTTAGAGGCTCCTTTTCCCCCGCCATCTGGGAGCCTGGGGAGGCCTGCTGGGAACAGACTTCTACAACGACAAATAGGTCTAGAAGACTGTGGTCCAAGGCCATTTCTGCTGGCTGTAAGTGTGGTCTCTGGAACCTGAGGGAGCACACAGCTCTTCTTAAAACTGAAAGTATTTATGTTTGAAATGAAACTGAATTCTATCTAGGCAAGAGATGTGTTTATGTGTACAAAGCAAAGAACAACACGGTGACTCCTCGTGACAAACCAAACAAAACCAGAGTAATCTGGGGAAGATAATTCATGCTCATGGAAACAGTGGCATGGTTCATGCTATATTCTGAAGAACCTTCCTGCTCAGGCTACTGGACACAGAATCTGTGTAATGCTGCACTCCTCAAGGATTTAAACTCATTAAAAAGTAAATTTTAAAAAATGTACTCGAGTTTGTTTTAAAAAATATAGGCTCTACCTTGAAATATTTCTAAATCTGAGCATTCCTTCATTATATTCCAGTTACCTTCTTAAACCAACCATGATCTGTTGCCTGGATTATTGAAATAGCCTCATAGTCCGTCTCTACCATCCCTCTATCTCCCACTTGTAGACTATTCTCAACACAGTAACCAGAGTAATTCTGAAACACCTAGATCTTTTTATGCAGCCCTTTGCTCGGAACTTTTAACAGCTCCTATCTTTGCTCTGAGAAAAGGTAAAATCTTGACAATAGTCCATCAGACACTCTAATATCTGGCCCACCTATTACTTCTCTCCTGTTAACTCTCCTCTCTGCTACTCTCCCATCAGCCTCCTTGTTCCTCATTATGCATCTCATTTAGAGCTTTTGCTCTTCTATCCCCTCTGACTGATCTTCCCCTGGATAGCTGAATGGATCACTCTCTAACTTTCTTCAAGTTTTCGTTGAGAAGGTGACTTCTGAGTCAAGTCCTCACTAACGACCTAGTTAAAACCATAACTTTCTCTAACTTCACTGCCTATGCACTTTCTTATATTCTCCTTAGATTTAGTACCATCCAGTATACTATATATTTTACTTATTTATAAGAGTCCCAGTGCACGAAATTCGTGCATGGGAGGGGGGAGTCCCTCATCCTGGCCTGCACCCTCTCCAATCTGGGACCCCTCGGGGGATGTCCAACTGCCTCTCGCAATCTGGGACCACTGGTTCCTAACCGTTTGCCTGCCTGCCTGCCCCTAACCCCTCTGCCTGCCTGCCTGATTGCCCCTAATCACCTCTGCCTGCCTGCCTGGTTGCCCCTAACTGCTCCCCTACCGGCCTGATCGCCCCTAACAGCTCCCCTGCTGGCCTGATCGCCCCTAATCACCTCTGCCTCACCACAAAACCGGGACCCAGGCTTCCCTCCCTCTGGCCGGCAGCAGGCACCCAGGACCCAGGCTGGCTTCGCCCAGGCCGGCTGCAGCCACAGGGGACCGTGGGTGGGTGGCTTGTCCCTCTCCCGGGCTGCAGCCTGGCTGGTTCCCATTCCTCTTTCACGACCTCAGTTGTGCCTGGCTGGTCCCCATTCCTCTCTCGCGAGCTCATTTGTGCCTGACTGGTCCCCATTTCTCTCTCCCCAGTGTTGAGTATCTGAGCAGTTACAGCGTGATGGTGTGAGGGTATGACGACTATTTGCATATTAGCTCTTTATTATATAAGATTTTATTGTCTAGCTTTCCCCTCTAGACTGTAAATTTCATGAAGCTCAGATTTATCTGTTGGGTTCACTCCTATAACTCAAGCACCTAGAACAGTCCTAAAACAAGCAAGCTTTCATTCAGATGTTTATTAAATCAATAAATGAAATTAACTCTAATATGGACCAGATTAGGAAGCAACTATTCACTGTAGAGTATCTTTGGTGATCTGTAAGATACTTAAAGCACACAAAAATATCATACTTAAAGTGAGTATTTTAACCTACAATATTTTTAATCTACTCTTGTTGCATTCGTTTTCATTTCAAGTATTTGGGAGTCATCTTACCTATGTCAAATAATAAACCATTAATTTCTTTCTCTGAGAGAAGAAAATCATTGTGAATATTCTCAGAATTGGTTTTCAGAGACACATCATCCTTTTTAGTCAGATCAAAACACTATTTTGAAATATTTGTGGGAAATATAGTTCAAGTCTGCTGCTTGACAAGAAATACTGGGCCTTGGGATCAACAGAGCAATTTGGCTATGAAGACATGAAAGTAGTTGAGACTACCTTGGGAGAATGTGTAGAATGAAGAGAGAGAAAGAGATAAGGAAGAAATCATGAGGAAACTAAAGATCAGAGAATAATAACTGATAGGTATGAAGACTGGTATCAGAGAAATGAGGGAACAGAGTGTCCTAAGAAGAAAGCAATCAGTATTGTCAGAAACTACAGGGAGGTGACATAAGATGAGGATTGAAAAATATTTAGATCTAAGTGCACATTTGTGATTATTTAGTTTTATTGGGATATAATTCACTTATATAATTCACTCATTTAAAGAATGCTCGAAGACAGCAGTTTATACAAGTGTGGAAAAAATGAAAAATAATAAGGAATTACAAATAACAAGGGCATATTATCCTTAAGAGGACTAGGAGAGACAGGAAGAGTGGAAGAGGTGTCAGGAATGGCTATTTAAAGTGGGAAATGCCCGGCTGGTGTGGCTCAGAGGTTGAGTGTCCACCTATGAACCAGGAGGTCATGGTTCAATTCCCAGTCAGGGCACATACCCAGGTTACAGGCTTGATCCCCAGTGTGGGGTGTGCAGGAAGCTGCTGATCGATGACTCTCTCTTATCATTGATGCTTCTATATCTCTCTCCCTCTCCCTTCCACTCTGAAATCAATAAAAATAGCCTATCTAATAATAGACAAACATGGTAAGTGACCATACCTTCGCTATGCCTCCCATTGGCTAATCAGCGCAATATGCAAATTAACAGCCAACAAAGATGGCGGTTAATTTGCATGCGTAGGCTCCAAGTGACGGAGGGAAGACTGAAGGCAAGCTGGAGCCGCGACGACAGAAGACTGAAGGCGGTTCCGGCTGGAGCGAAGGCCTGGGTCCCGGGTGCCAGAGGAAAACCTGTGCTGGCAGCCAGGAGAAGGGAAGGCCTATTGCACGAATCTCTTCGTGCAACAGGCCTCTAGTTTTAAATAAAGAAAGAAAGTGGGAAAGGACTTCAACATATGGTAGGTTGAAGAGAAGAATTCAGGGAACAAAGACTAAAAGGTACAAGAGCTAGAAGATAAATACTAGTTCAGATTCTGGGTTTGGTGAATAACAGAATCAGAAGCACAGATGAAAGCACTTGCAAAGGAAGAGATACCTTAGGAGACTGAAGTGATAAAGGTAAGAAAACAATGGATGACTGGCAGTGGGGAAAAGCCAATGGTGGAAAGTATATTTACTTCTCATTATCTAAACTTTAATAGACTTTCAAATATTTCATCACTGGCAAGCTTTATTATATTAAAACAAAAGTGATAAGTATGCAATAGCAGGATTTTCTCTATTAGGCAAAAAATGAAATTGGAGCCATAAGCTGGACATAAGAAGAGGCTTTCCAATTTCTTCACAAGAAAAATGGATGAGCTTAGCCTGGCTCCTGCATTCTTTAATCTCAATACCACACATAAAATTATGCTTTGCCCAAGTACTACAAACAATTAATAAAGCTTGATTCTCCCATTTTGACAAAAAGCAATAGCTACACTGTTGTCGAATTAGCATTGATAGTCATTATACTTACTACCTTCAACACTTAGAAGCAACATTCCACAGATAAAAGATTCATAACCAGGGCATTCATCCAGAATAACTTTCTATATCTACACATGTGTACAACTGTATATGTTTGGGAGGGAGATACAGTCACAGCAAGAGGTTCCTGTTAAAAGACATTTTACTGACAAAGTAGTTTTCATTCTAACTCAGCATCCCAACAGTAGTACTGCTTTGTGGAGATAATTGCTGAACTTTGGACTACTTTATTGTTCATTCATTTAACATGAATAATTAAATACAGTCTAACATCACCCAATTCCAACATGACAAGTAACAGAAACCTTTTGTGCTAAGTCCTATGGTATGTGCTTCCATTCCAACTTGAATTAAGATAGGAAAAAATAAAACTGAGTAGCAAATGAGAACCCCCAAATGGGGAATAATAATAATAATGAAAAACTGATATGAATACTGGAATTTTGCCCCCAAACTCCATTAATTTCTATGGCTAACAAAATCTTGATTTCACATGACACCAATTGCATGAAATTGCTAGTTTCGTAGAACAGTGATAAGAGGAGAAAATGATGGACCCAAGCTCAAATATCACACCTCCCTCTGTGTAATCTTATGCAAGCTACTTTATCTGCCTTTGTCTTAGTTTTCACAGCTGTAAACACAGATCACATGTCATAGTGTTGTGTGGTTAAATAAAATTATATATATAATGCCTAGTACATAACAGAATTAAAAAATACATCTGTCAAGCCCTGGCCAGTATTTCTCAGTGGATAGAGCGTTGGCCCGAGCACTGAAGGGCCTGAAGGGTGGCAGGTTCGATCCCAGACCCTGGTCGAGCCTGGCTGGGGTGTGCGCAGGCAGGATGCAACAAATTGATATCTCTCTCTCTCTCTCTCTCCCCCTAGCCCTGGCCCCCCTCCCTGCTTCCCTCCCTTCTACTCTCTCTAAAAAGTCAATGGAAAAAATATCCTTAGGTAAAAGGATTAACAAAAATAGTAATAATTATAACATCAGTCCAATTATTGGTCCTATCATTATAAACAGCAGCTTACTGCCAATAAGCATATGAAAAGATGCTCAACATCATTATTCATTAGGGAAATGCAAATCAAAACCACCAGATATCACTTCACACCTTATAGAATAGCTATAATTTAAAATACAAAGACGAAGAAAATAACAAGTGTTGACAAGGATGCAGAGAAATTTGAACATCATACTTTGCTGATGGGAATGTAAAATGGTACAGTCATTTTGGAAAACACTTTTACGTTTCCTCAAAAAATTAAACAGAATTACCATATGACCGCTCCTAAATATACACCCAAAAGAATGAAAAACAGGAACTTATAGAGAGCATTTGAGATCTTGCTCCCCAGCATATGTCATCAATTTAACTCAAATAAACTCATAAAAAAATCAAAAACAACAAAAAAACAGGTATTATATTCCTGTACACAAATGAACAACAGCATTATTCACAATAGCTAAAAGGTGCCTACAACCCAAGTATCCATCAAGAAAAGGATATACAAAATGTGGTATATTACATACAATGGAATATTTATTTGATCATTAAAAGAAATAAAGTTCTGCCCTGGCCAGGTGGCTCAGTTGGTTGGAGCATCATCCCATACACCAAAAGGTTGCAGGTTCAATTCCTGGTCAGGGCTCATACCTAGGTTACAGGATTGATCCCCAGTTGGGGTGCATATGAGAGGTAACTGATAAATGTTTCTCTCTCACATGAATGTTTTTTCTCTCTCTCTCTTTGAAAGTCAATTTAAAAAAAGCCAAGTGAGGATTTTTTTAAAAAAAGAGAATAACATTTTGAAACATGTACAACATGTACAAAAACATTATACAAAGTTAAATAAGCCAGACACAAAAGGACAAACATTTCATGATTCTACCTATATGAAATATCTAGAACGGGTAAATTCATAGAGACAGTACATTAGCAGTTACTAAGAGCTGGAAAAAGGGGGAATGGGTAGTTACAGCTAAGTGGTTACAGAGTTTCTGTGTGCGGTGAAAATTTTTTGGAAATAGACAGTGGTGAAAGTTGCATAAATATAATTAATGTCACTGAATAGTACACTTAAAAATGGTTAAAACCTGACCAGAGAGGTCAGTTGGTTAGAGCGTTGTCCCAACATGCCAAGGTTGTGGGTTTGATCCCTGGTTAGGGTATATACAAGAATCAACCAATGAATGCATAAAAAAGTGGAACAACAAAAACTGACGTTTCTCTGTCTACCTTCCTCTCTCTCTCTCAAATCAATACCTTAAAAAAAAAAAGGTTAAAATAACAAATTTTATGTTACAGAATTTAAAAAAGTCATCTTGACAGAAACCTTCACACAATTTTCCATCTTCAAAAAACTTAATTCTAGAATCGTATCTTTGACAATTAGCAAACATCAATAGTTTACAAACATAAAAAAAATAGGGGAAACCAGATCGCTGTACTATTTTAATTTTTCTGTTATCTAAAACTGTTCTAAAAATTTATTTAATTTTTTAAGACAGCTATTGAATCTCAAAATTATTATGCTAAGTGAAAGAAGCCAGACTCAAAAGGCTGTATGTATACTGTATGATGCCAATTTATATGACATTGCGGAAAAGCAAAATTATAGGAATAACAAGAACAAAAATCAGTTGTTGCCAGAGACTGGAGGGTGAGTGGAGGGGACTGATTACAAAGAGTCATAAGGACACTTTTTGGAGTAATGGAAATATCCAATATCTTAATTGTGGTGGTAGTAGTTACACAATGTTGCTATTTATCACAATGTATAGAGCTGTACACCTAGAATGGATGAATTTTATTATAAGTAAATTATATCTCAATAAATGATTTTTTAAAAACGTAAACAGTTATGTTGGCATGTCATGCATTGCAATACAGGCAGAATTCCAGTCTGATAAGTGTCATCATGAGGTTTAGTCAAATAAAAACAGGCTATGAAACCCGAAGCCAAAGAGCACCTTTTCCCAACTCAGCACTGTGATCTAAAACAAAAATACACACACTAAACTAAAAAGAGGAGTCAGAACAGTTATAAATTACATTAGAAACACATATAAAGTAACTTAATAGATCAATGTGGCTATGGCAACTCATAGCAATATGGTTTTGTTGATAGGTTTAATTAGATCTCCTTTAGTGCTTATCTTGGGGGGAAAATACAGGCTTCACATAATTACCAAAACTTCAAATAGAACATTTTAAAAAGTGTTTTACTGTTCCCTAATTAGACAGGTATTTTCCTAAGTCTACCTATCTCTCCCATCAACATCCATGTTTTCCCCCCACCTCACCAGAAGGTAAGTTCCTGCACTGATTTCTATTGTTTCCTCTCATCTTCTGCACCGTTTTATCTTGAAAGAGGATTTTTGTCTTTGCTTTTTCCTCTCATTCCACAGCAGAACTATAACAATACTTAATCTCTTCCTGCTTCTTCTGTTATTTTCTGAAGGCAAACTGCCAATTTCTGTTTTTATAGGAAAACACTTTTTTTTAAAGAGCCTGCTTCAGTACTGCAAAATATAAACCAATTTTCTTAACTCTGCTATTCCTTTCTCATAATCAAATTCCTTATCAAATCCCTACTCGTTTCACAATAGGAACAAGCATTACTCTGCTGCTCATTTATAGTCACTGACCTCTCCTTCAGTCCTCTTAACCATGTCTTCCATACTACTCAAGCCACGAGTTCATAGCCTGTGCTAAGATTTCCCTAATCATCCAGATAATATAAAATTTTGCCACTGGCCTCTAAATTCTTTATAGCAGATGTCTATTTATTCTCATCTCTTACCTCACCTATGTCCTGTCCTTATCTTTTCAAATAAAGCTTGCAAACCTTTCCTTATTTATTTTCTCTTATCTAAATTTCCCCCAAAATTGTTCTCTGTGCACTGAAATAACTCTGTCCTTGACACCTCATCACCTTTTCCTACACCAACCCTGTAGGACCTAAATTCTTGCCAGAGCAAGCATGGCTCAGTGGTTGAGCCTCGACCTAAAAATCACGGAGTCACAGTTCCATTCCTGGTCAGGGCACATGCCTGGATTGCAGGCCCAAGGCAGCTAATCAATGATTGTCTCCCATCATTTACGTTTTTCTTAAAAACATATTTTATTGATTTTTTACAGAGGCAGCTAATCAATGATTGTCTCCCATCATTTATGTTTTTCTTAAAAACATATTTTATTGATTTTTTACAGATAGGAAGGGAGAGGGATAGTTAGAAACATCGATGAGAGAGAAACATTTATCTCTCTCCCTTCCTCTCTGAAATCAATAAAAATATATTTTAAAAAAAGATCTAAGTTCTTTATTCAAAAATCTTGCCTCGTTAACTCTCATCTTTTTAAAAAGTACCTATACTATTTCTTTACAGCTTTTATTTCCCATTAACAAGTTTTTATAACTACTTGTAGTTGGTCTTTTCCTAAGTGGAATTCTTTATTCAAAAATCTTGCCTCGTTAACTCTCATCTTTTTAAAAAGTACCTATACTATTTCTTTACAGCTTTTATTTCCCATTAACAAGTTTTTATAACTACTTGTAGTTGGTCTTTTCCTAAGTGGAATATAAACTCTCAAAAGGTAGGAAGTACCCATTATTTTATACTAGTACATATTCCAAAATCTGGTAAGTGCTATGCATCTAAACAATGAAGTACTATATGAAGAGATGCACTGAAAAAATACTAGGCTTAGCATTGTAAGACAATGCTCAAGCAGTGCCTCTAATGTATTATGCTAAACAGTCACAACCTCACTGGGCCTCATTTTCCTCTTTAAGAAAATGAGAAAAAAGCCCAGCCGGTGTAGCTCAGTGGTTGAGTGTTGACCTATGAACCAGGAGGTCATGGTTCAACTCCTAGTCAGGGCACTGCCCAGGTTGCAGGCTTGATCCCCAATAGGGGGTGTGCAGGAGACAGCCAATTAATGATTCTCTCTCATCATCGATGTTTCTATCTCCCTCTCCCTCTCTTTTCCTCTCTGAAATCAATAAAAATAAAAAATAATTGTAAAAAAAAGATTTGCCTTGTTTACTCACAGAAAATAAAGTCTGTGAAGGTGAAAAGCATCAGCTAAGTTATAATCAGCAATCAATACAAATACAAGGATATTATTTACTTTATCACTGTTAGTCATAGGCACTTGTTTAACACAAGGCTCTGGTGTTTTGTGGTTTTTTTTAAACCAAACTCAATGACTAGCAAATGATGTATATCAACATTGTACATTATTCACATAAATAATTGAACTGTTGTACTATAATACTAACAAAGACATATACTTAAGAGTAAGGATGCTAATTATATAGTATCTTACGTAAATGCATTCTCATCTCAAGGTTAAAAGGTAAATAGTTGTTGCTAAACCTTCAAATCAATTAAAATCAAGAATGTTTAAAAATCCCACTCCCTTTTATAAACAAATACCTGAACTTAAAATTTTAAGATATATAGAAGGTAGTTTGGTTTTTTTAAAATATGTGGGTGTTTTTTAATTGATTTTAGAGAGAGATGAAGGGAGAGGGATAGAGAGATAGAAACATCCATGAGAGAGAAACATCTATTAGCTGTCTCCTTTAAGCCCCCTACTGGGGATGGAGCCTGCAATCTAGGAATGTGCCTTGATTGGGAATCAAACCCAGTGACTTCCTGGTTCATGGCTCAACCACTGCGCCACACTAGCTGGGCTAAAAGGTCGTTTTAAATTACATAAGTCTGCTTAACTGCCTAAAATGTCCATGTGTACTCTCCCATTGTGCTTTGGATCCATCACATGTTGTAAAGAATAGATACAAAATATAAAAGCACAAAATAAAGACATCAAAAATGGGACTCCACCACAGAGATAAGGTCAACAGTTTCTTCTAGTTCCAACCATAACCCTATGAACAACCTGAAAGACACTCCACAGCAATATCATTTCCAAATATGACCATAATTCCAATAAAAAGAGCATCATGGATGAATACTATAAAAACGATTAGAAATTAGAAATGACTTTCACATTTTCCTTTTCAAGCAGGAATCTAAGATAGAAAAGCAGAATTTTTATACTTTAGATCTGCACTGTCCAATATGGTAGCTACTAACCATGTGCACCTATTGAGTGTTTGAAATGTGGGTAGTCCGAAGTGAAATGTGTTGTACGTGTAAAATGTACGCTTACAAAGAATGCACTCATTCCCTCTCCATCTCCCAGTCAGGTGATCACATCCTTTTCAGTACTACTTGGATCTACTACTGTCCTTAAAACCGAAGTGTTATAATTTGTGTGTTAGTCTCCCCCAGATAAACTAGAGAACTTTAGAACAAGCACTGTCTCATTCATTTTTCTGTCCCTGGAACCACTGGAGTGCCAGGCACCCTTACTGGGCCCGTGAAAACAATAAGATCTTTCAGAGGGTAAAGTTTTAGCCCTACTGTTAATGCAACTAACAAATCAAATCATGTACTATATAAATGCACAGCACTAACACATTCACCTTTATCATTTACCTGCCTTAAATTCTTTTTAGAATATGGCAAATATATAATAAAAGGGTTAATTTATGTTATCAAAGCAATACAAGATATAAAGCATTAAAAAAATGCTTTGCACTACTGCTCTGAAAAGTTTGGTCTGATGCTCTGATAAGAAGTCTGAGCTCTTGGGAAATCCAACACCCTCATTAGGTATAAGTTCGCTTACTGAATGAGCTTACTAAGTAAGAATATTGTGCAAGATGAAAGAAAGATTCCTAGATATGGGAACTGATGCAGCCATCTTCAATTAATTTAAAATTTTGGAACCACTCATGGCTGAAGGAGAAACAATCATATGTTAATATACAGCTAATTACATAATAGTTTCTAAAATTCCTAAATGCAAGCATGCCAACTTTCGTATTCTATAAAACAGAAAAAAAACAAACTGTGAAACTTGCGGGTGAAAACATTAAAATACATTGCTTGCCAAGAAAAATGGCAAGCCACGTGCAAACAAATAGCAACAGAGATTTTCATCAGAAAAAAAAAATTGCTTTATAATCTGTTAATCTAGGCAAAAATAACTGTGGAAGCTCTGTATGCGGCTTTGTACCGACATAAAAAAATCACTTCTGAATGAAGTTTGAGCTAAATAATAAAATTTCTATTTTCATTCAGTCCTCATGCCTTTCGGTACTCGATGACCGCAACTAAGGCGCTTCGGTCTGACCTGCCACCGGGAACAGGAGCGCCCACCCCAACCGCGGCAGCGCTGCTCAGGCTCCTCGGGAGGCTCGGCCACCAGCCAAGGAGGCAAAGGTACAAAGTCTGTCCTGGAACCGGTGTCCCCGGGCCTCCTGACGTGCGGTCTTCCCCCCTTTCAACGGCCTTCGCCGCTCTCCTAATAGCTTTCTTTTGTCTGAATCTCTTCTCACCTATGGCTTCGATGCGCCCAATATGTTAAAAAAAAAATAAATAAAAATAAAATAAAACTCTTCCCAACTGCCTGACACCACCTGGAAAGACTTCAGGCTATCTCTTTAATAGGTAATCGTGTTCAAAGAGGAAGGAGGCCTCTTTCCTTACACTCAACACCCACGGTTAAAAATAAAAATATAATTACAACCTCAACTTCTATCAGGAGACTCACAGGGAAAGAACTACTACAGAGCCTTCCACGTCCTTTATCGCCAGACTCCCCTCCTCACTTCGCGTTTCTCTTTCCTCGTTTCCCCTCTCAAACCCTGCTTCCCGCTCCCGAACAGAATTCCGCAGCTCGAGAAGCTCGTCCTTGGAGCCAGACCACTTAAGTGAGGAAAATAAGCATGGGCTGCTTTTCTCTTCAATTATTTATTGTTCCTCCGCCACTCAGGAAGTTAATCTGACCGCCCTCCCAGAAAGATGATGCGCTCAATACACACTGAAATAAACAGTCTTCCCCCAAGCAAGTGGATTCGCGGCAAAAAAAAAAAAAGGCAACCGCGGGGAAGGGGGATGAAAAAAAGGATCATTAGCCCCCAAAGCCCGAGGTGGGAGGGACAACAAGGTGAAAAGGGGGTGAGGGGAGGGAACATAAAGCGAGAAGGGGAATACACACTCGCCAGACCCAACAACTTCACGTTTCGTCAAGAAAACCACCGGCCAGAGAGACGCCAGCCCGGTCCCCAGGGACAAGGGGGTGGCCTTTCCTTCCCCTTTGGGGCTGAACGAACTCCCAGCCCCCCGCCCCAGTTCCCGATCGGAGGGCCTGGTAGGGGCGCAGGCCCCTGGCACCTCCGGCGGGGCAGTCGGCAATGGCCTGGGTGGAAGCCAGGCCCGGAGGGAGGTGAGTCGGGCTGGGGCAGCGTCAAGAGGACGGGATGGAGGGTCAGAGGCGGGCACCCCC
>NW_005371138.1:1821027-1826184 GCF_000412655.1 Myotis brandtii
GCCTCGCACCTCAGCCCCAGAGGAGGAGGGTGGGGCCTCCGTGGACTCCGGCCGGGCCTCCAAAGCCCTGCCAACCGCTGACGTGCTCCGTCGTTTCCGTGGCCTCTCGGGGACTCCGCGCTCGCCCCCGTCCGGGCTTCGGCTCCCAGATTCGCGGTCTCCGCCCCAGGCCGCGCCGAGATTCGTTTGTGATTGGAAGACTGGAAGGAAAAGACGAGATACAAAAACCCTGCACTCCGGCCAGCATTTACCGATTCCTCCCGGCGGAGCGGTGCTGTGGGGTGTGAGGTTAGGGACCCACCAGGTGGCTGTAGAAAGCGCCTCCAGAAGCGCTCATTTAACCCTCACAACAGCCCGGTAAAAAGATAGCCCAGGAAGTCCCAGCCAGTCGTTTCTTTTCTACGAAACAAACTATCTTCACATACAATCTCCATAATACCTTTCTCATGGTCGCTGAATGAGAGCATGCGTCTAAAGCGGTTTGCCCTCAAATGTTAGATTAAAAAAATTACGTAACCATGTCAAGCAGAT
This sequence comes from Myotis brandtii, assembly GCF_000412655.1. Taxonomy (NCBI): domain Eukaryota; kingdom Metazoa; phylum Chordata; class Mammalia; order Chiroptera; family Vespertilionidae; genus Myotis; species Myotis brandtii. The sequence continues at coordinate 1,821,559 of NW_005371138.1, forward strand.
AGGAAAATTATCCACATTTACAGATGATGGAGCTCGGAACAGGATTCAAATTGGGTACTAACTCCAATCCGTAGCATTTTACAAAAGATTTCCCTTAAACAGCAAGAGAAGGGGGTTCGCTCCTTCCAGATACTCACAATCGAATGTGGTACAGTGATTTGAGCTGCAATTCTGTTTAAAAAACAACAACAACAACAACTTTTTTTCCCCCTGAGTTTGTGAGAAGTCTGTAAGTAGAAGCTTATCTCCAACACATAATGGGAAAGAAATCTAATATTTTTTTCTTTTTTGAGGGGGCACGGGTTGGGGGGGTCGGGAGGATTTGAAGATTTGAAGTGGATGAAGTTCTCTAATTGCTGTAATAAATATGCCTACAAGTCCCAGGAGATGAGACTGGATAGAGTTGTTATTCTGTGAAAAGTTTAGAAGCAACTGGCTACCAACTCTAGTCCAACCACCCTTCCTATTCCTAACTTTCCAACCCCCTCCAGGCACACATACTTCCAATCAGGCTTTACACACCCTAGAAGAATGTCCCTTAGGAATTCCCTTAGTTTCACAGCATTGTTCTACTTTATCTTCTCATCAAAGGAGGAATTTCGAGAATTGGCAGCTCTTTCATAAAATTAAAAGGAGAGGGGAAACCCCATTTATCTTGGGGCTGGTATCCCAGCTCTGCTCCAGAACAGAGTGTACCTTCAGAAAAGAAGGAAGGGGCTTTGAGAGAACACTGTATCTTGGGGGAAGATTAACTTTGACTTACTTGTATTTTTCTTAAATTTTTTTTAGGAGAAATATTTTCCCTGGGTTCCAACAGCAGAGGACTCTTGCTTGAATGAGTTCCTTGTTGCAGCTCCACTTTCATTATTTTCTTACTAGAGGCCCGGTGCACGAAATTCGTGCAGGGGGGGGGGTTCCCTCAGCCCAGCCTGCACCCTCTCCAATCCAAGACCCTTTGGGGGATGTCCGACTGCCTGGTCACCTCTAACTGTCCCCCTTCCGGCCTGGTCGCCCCTCACTGCCCCCCTGCTGACCTGGTTGCCCGCAACTGCCCCCCTGCCTGCCTGGTCGCCCACAACTGCCCCCCCCCCCCTGCTGGCCTGGTTGCCCCATGCAGCCTGCTGTTCGGTCGTTGTGTGAAGGCATCCTGACCAATTTGCATATTCCTCTATTATTAGTATAGACTAGAGGCCTGATGCACGAAGTTGATGCAAGAGTAGGCCTTCCTTCCCCCAGCTGATGGCACTGGCTTCCCTCTGGCACCTGGGACCCAGGCTTCCCTCCTAGCCCTGGCTTCGTCCAGAAGGTCGTCCGGAAGGAAGTCTGGTCTAATTAACATATTGCACTTTTATTATTATAGATGGTTCTTGAATGGTCAGTGCTTAGTAGGCTCTGATCTATCAGAAGAGTCCCAATAAGAAGAGGAAGACCTTCTACCATGTGCGGATACAAGGCTATGTCCCAGTATAACCGGAAACCAAGGGGTCTGAGCTGCCTGTCACTGCTTGAGCCAATTAAGCAGAGATGGGTTGAATCATATATGAGCATTTATTCCAATAATGCCGACAGTGTGGGAGAGCAGCAGGTCATCCACAAAAATCTGTTCTGCCCCTCCCTATAAGCCAGCTGCTTATATGGGTAGAAAAGCAAAGATTACATGGGAAAGTAAGAATTACAGGCATGGGCAAATGGGCAAGGTATAATGGTTACAGGTTACAGGCAATGCAGTGTGCGGGGTGGGGTCACAGAGGGTGGGTGCCTCTGGGATTAGATTGTTTCAGCCAAATACCCAACCCCACAAGATCCATTCCAATAGAGTGTCTTTTTGGATTGAGTCACCAGCACCCATCCTTGAACAATTTAAGCATATTATAGGCAAAGTTACACCAGGCAAAAAAAACACCCTAATGTACAATATTTACAAGTGCACACAACAGACACACAACCATTTGTGGCTTACCATGCACAGCCAGACCTTACTGTGCACAGCCAGACAGTGTTGTCTCAACTCTAAGCACATCAGGCTCAGGTGTGGGGCCAAGGCAAGGACCTTGAGAGGCTGCTTGCAACCAGGAGCTGATCAGGCTCACCAGACTGGGGGTGGAGTTGGGTGGAGGGTGGTAACTGACAACTGACTTCCCCCTTTACAGAGTTACAGAACTCTCAACTTAGGTTTTAGGTGAGATGATGGAGATTGCTGAAGCTGTGGTTGGGACTTAAAACAGGAAAATTCCTGGCAGTGGTTAAGGAGTCCATGCCTCAGCTCCGGGGAACCCCAGTCCAGGCAGCAAGAGGACTCCTCACTTGTGTCCCATCAGGGTCGCCAGATGATGTAATAAGACAACCAAGGGGTCCGGGCTGCCTGTCACTGCTTGAGCCAATTAAGCAGAGACAGGATTGAATCATATATGAGCGTTTATTCCAATAATGCTGGCAGTATGGGAGAGCTGCAGGTCATCCACAAAAACCTGCTCTGTCCCTCCCCATAAGCCAGTTGCTTATATTGGATAGAAGGTCAAAGATTACTTGGGAAAGTAAGAATTACAGGCATAGGAAAGTAGGCATGGTATAATCTTTATAGGTTACAGGCAGTGCAGCTGGGAAGGTTGCAGAGGGCGGGCACCTCTGCTCCCCCCCCCCCCACCGCCACCACCAGATTATAGGCCATAGGGGCTGGGGGTTGCAAAGGACATGCTGTGGGGTGCCTCTGGGACTAGATTGTTTCAGCCACAAGGTTGTAAATCTTTCCATAATGGTAGGCAGTTCTCGGGAAAGGAGATTGGACTGCATTCCAACGTTAGCTCCCATGTCCCAGGGCATACAACTCTCGGCCAGGTTAGAATATGCTTTTTCTAATCAGAACAGAAAAATCAGTTAACAGAGCATGATTCATATTTCTTATAATTGTAGCTATTCTATTCTGCCCCTAACACTAGATCTGTAAGAGGACCCTCGCCCAACCATGCTGGCACTCATCAGATTTCCTGCCTCTAGGAATGTGAGAAATAAATTTCTATTATTTATAAGCAAAAAGAAGAGGAAGAAAGAGGGTTTGATGTTTCTTCAGGTCCCAAAAGAGCAGCTTTTAAACTGCCAGGTATCAAGAATCTGAACTCTCTTAGCATATCTTATCTGTCTGGCAATGGGCATATGAAGATGCATGTATAAACAAGAGAAACAGACTCCCAGGTGAAAGTGCATGCTGGTGCTGCTATCATTTGAAACCAAATAGAACATAGCTGGCAGCTATTTCTCCTTTTCCTTCTCCCACTGGCATTTGTCACATAAGAATGTCCAAATCTGTAGAGAATTTTATAAAAATTTACTTGAGCAAAACAGGATATACCTGAAGGCAAGATCTCAACAGACTGAGAAAAATGCTTCTCAGAACAACACTTTGCAGTTTCTTATGCATTTGGAATTAAGGAGGGAACAAAGGAAGATTACATAAAGGTGGGATAAAGCAAGGTAGGGATTGGATTAGCAGCGGTTCTCAACCTGTGGGTCGAGACCCCTTTGGGGGTCGAACGATCCTTTCACAGGGGTCACCTAAGACCATCGGAAAACACATATATAATTACATATTGTTTTTGTGATTAATCACTATGCTTTAATTATGTTCAATTTGTAGCAATGAAATTGGGGGTCACCACAACATGAGGAACTGTATTAAAGGGTCGCAGCATTAGGAAGGTGGAAAACCACTGGATTAGAGCATTGTCCCGCACACTGAAGAGTCTGGGGTTCAATTCCCAGTCAAGGGCACCGTACCTGGGTCGAAGGTTCCATCCCCACCTGGGTTGGGGTGCCTGTGGGAGGCAACCAATCAATGTGTGTCTCTCATATCTCTCTCTCTCTCTCTCTCTCTCTCTCTCTCTTTCTCTCTCTCTCCCTATTCTCCAGTCCCCGTTCCTCCCTTCCACTCTCTCTAAAAAAGTCAATGGAAAAAATATCCTCCAGTGAGGATTAACAACAACAACAACAAAAATAAAAAGATTTTAAAAAGAAAAAGGCTGGTTTCCTTTGTCATTCAGATCTGTTTACTTGTCACCTCCTGAGAGAGAATCATCTAATCTAAAATAATCACCTGGTTCTTATGTATAGAACATCAATTTATTTTAATGGTCTATGAAGTATCAATTACTGCTGATACTTTTTAGTTCACAGTTTTTCTTCCACACTAGAATGTAAGCTCAATGACAGCAAGGACTTCATCACCACAAGTTCATCTACATTGAGCGAGGGGCCTGTCACAGATCAGGAACTTAATAATTGTTCAATGAATGAATAAATTTACTTCCATTTATATTTAATATCCTCTCCTCAGTTAAAAAGACATAGCCAAGCCTCACCTCTTAAAGATTTTAGAAATGAGCATGAATTATGAAAGACAAATGTTATTTAAATGGAAGCCCTGCTTTGTAAACCAAGGGTGGGGGAGCCTTTGTACTGCCACTTGTTATGCCCAGATTTCAGGATCCCCAAGAAACCACATCAGGGAGCCAGCCAGTCCGATGCAAAAGCACAAGAGTCTTTATTCGAGCTAGCTCGGCTCCCCCACCTTGCCGACGCAGCGACAGGAAGCAGAGAGAGAGAGAACTCTGTGTGGAGAGGGGTTTTATAGGG
>NW_005371138.1:1829329-1829886 GCF_000412655.1 Myotis brandtii
GGATAAATAGTGATAGAAAAAAATATAAAATAAAATAAAGAAAAGAAAGATGTTGGGGTCCTGCCCCAGCAGGTCCAGGGGTTCCCAAAGGTGTGGATGGAGTCGGCGAAGAAGGAATGCCATGGAGGCAGCGTTCAGTTGGTCAGCATAGCCAGGTTCTTTTTTTTTATTGTCCTGTTACATCTGTATCCATACCATTTTATCCTATAAGCATGCCTCTATAATCACATCATGGTATGTTTTGGGTAACCTTCTACAGTTCCTTGTTTCATTCCCATAGTTTCTTATTTGACCTTACCCAAAATCCTGTCTCTATCTAGTTCTGTTGATTTTAATCTTGTCTAGGTTAATCTCTGTGTTCCATTATAAGGGCTATTCCAAGGTTGCTGCTCTACAAGGAAGTGACGGAGGAGATTATCCTACCCAGTAAAGGTCATGTCCTCCCAGCCTCGCTGCTTGCCTTCCCTGGGACTGCCCTGTGTCAGTGGGTCTCCAGGGGTATAGGCTTTGGTGCTTTCCCTGGTGGGCAGACCCCTGGGGATGCGGGCCCAACAAGT
>NW_005371138.1:1830800-1842021 GCF_000412655.1 Myotis brandtii
TGTCTAGGTTAATCTCTGTGTTCCATTATAAGGGCTATTCCAAGGTCACTACTCTACTGATAAGCTACAAGGAAGTGACTGAAGGAGATTATCCTACCCAGTAAAGGTTATCCTACCCAGCTTCGCTGCTTGCCTTCCCTGGGACTGCCCTGTGTCAGTGGGTCTCCAGGGGTATAGGCTTTGGTGCTTTCCCTGGTGGGCAGACCCCTGGGGATGTGGGCCCAACAAGTCCCAAATTTATTGCCAACAGTCTTAGTTCAAGTTCTTCATAACTAGTACATGGTATTTCTGTAACACTAGGGGGTTTCACTGATTTATTCTCTTCCTTAGTCCTGTTAATCCCTAACTCCAGGGAAAAATCCTCACCTGGGGAAACAACCTTTCTCAGGGAGGTGGTCCTGTTTAAAACACATAGCTCGAAGAGGGGAAGCAAACATATGCCATATACGCCAGGTCCCTTGAAACATAAGCTGTGCAGATGTTTCTTCCCTGCAGCAACTGTGTCAAGCAGCAAGGGTGGACCGGCTTCCGGCAAATTCCCCCTTTTTTATTTTTTAAATGACAGCGCATGTAAATCAGCGGCCACCTCTCGGATTTGGTTGGAAGACCTGTTTGTGACTTTGCCAACAGGTCAGTCCAAGGCTTAACCCTATATCAGCTCCCCATAGAAAGACAGGTGCCTTCTCCCCTAAAAGCAGGACCACTTCTATTAAAAAAAAGAGCCCTAGCTGGTTTTGTTCAGTGGATAGAGCATCGGCCTGTGGACTAAAGGGTCCCAGGTTCGATTCCAGCCAAGGACACATGCCTGGGTTGTGGGCTTATCCCTCTCCCTTCCTCTCTGAAATCAATAAAAATATATATTTAAAAATAAATAAAAAAAATAAAAAAAGAAATAGCCAGCCTACTCTTTTCTCTTCTCCTCTCCCCTCCCTGTAAATACTATGAAGAAAAAAAATAGCTGTGACAGGCACTTGACAAAGCAGCTAACATTTTCTGAGAGCTTAATAGGTGCCAAACTCTAAGAGATTTAATGGACTAACTCATCTATGCTTCACAATCACCCTATGGGGAAGGAAATATTGTACTTCTCATTTTATAGATATAAAACACAGAGAGGTTAAGTAACTTGCCTGTGTCACACAGCTAATAAGTGGTGGAGCAGGGTAACCAGATTCCAGTGCCCTAATTATTAATCATCTACTAGTATCATGCTGACTTAGAGGATGGCATGTCAATGAGTCTGAATTCTTGTCACCACTGTAGTCCTCTTTGAGGAGGGTGAGTAAGGAAAAATACATGGGGTGTGGAGGTATATGTCAAAACCACAGGTATTCCTTTTTTGTACCATGGATCCTTTTGGCAGTCAGGTGAAGTTTATAAAGTACTTTTTCAGAATGTTTTTACATACAAAGCTAACATACAATTGGAAGTCAGTTACATTGAAATATAGTTCTCAAAATATTAAATTAGCATTTGCTATAATAATATACATGTTACTTTTTGAAAATATTGATTGATTTGAAAGAGAGAGAGGAAGGGGGAGAAAGAGAGAGAGACAGAGACAGAAACATCTATTTGTTGTTCCACTTATGCATTCATTGGTTGATTCTTCTATGTGCAGTGACCTGGGTGCAACCTTGGCGTATCAAGACGACGCTCCAACAAACTGAGCTTCCAGGCCAGGGCCCAAAATGTGCTTTTTAATGGACTAAAACCACTCTTATGTGAGCATAGTGCATGACAATTAAAAAATATATATTTTTATTGATTTCAGAGAGGAAGGGAGAGGGAGAGAGAGAGAAACATTAATGATGAGAAAGAAGCATGGATCAGTTGCCTCCTGCACGCCCCACACTGGGGATCGAGCCCACAACCTGGGCATGTGCCCTGACTGGGAATCAAACCCTGACCTCATGGTTCATAGGTTGATGCTCAACCCCTGAGCCACACTGGCCAGGCAACAATTTTTTTTTTAAAGAAGGGAAAGATGATTATTTGTCTCTCTGCTGAGAATATGGTATTATTACCAGTCAACAGGGTCTGAATTTTTCTGTATAATTATTGTCAGAAAGCATGGCTTGAGATCAGCTTTTCTTACATTCAGATATTGTTTGTGGTAGATGTCTTTCAACATTTAATTGATTTATTGACAAAAGACTTATACAGCACATAAACTATAAAGTTATCTGGAAAATAATTTTTAAAAACTAATTTATTAATTTCAAAAGCTCAAAGGAAAGAATTACTATTCATGGAGGATTACTTGAAGGATACATAATGCATCCATTTCCCTAGACATTCTAAGTGTTATTTCTGATTTACAGCTGCTAGAATAAACTCTGTAGCTGGATTGCCTCTGGACCCTTGTAGAATTGCTTTTGAGTTTCACTTTGGATTTATGCATTAAAGTTAGTTTAAGAGATGGCCCCAGGCATCTTGCTGCTGTAATTATTGTAGGGATATTGTTGAGGACTTTTGCCATTATGTCATAGAGTGACTTAATAAAGGAACATTTCTCCAGATCTTATACCAGGAAGCTACATTTCTCTTAAAAACTACTTTGTTTTGATCACAGGGACATAAATTTCATAATTGTTTATGTTTTCCTATTGTTTCCTTCCTGGAGGTTCAGAATCAAATATGCAGCCCAGATATAGTTAATTGTTTAAAACTGTATTAAAGTGTATAATATGCACTTTGATAAACCAATACGAATAGTTGACTTTATTTTCCTCCTCCTGTTTGCTTTCACTTCTGACCTCCCCACAATCACTTCACCCATTTATTTACTGTATATTTTTAGAAGTTGCTTCAAATCCTTTTGAGAACATACACACTTTACATGTTTGAGAACGTATTTGCATATATATGTTTAGAGTGATGCTCAAGTATTTGGAATAACAAGATTTTGAGCTAGAAGTTGCTTGAATACTATTATTGAGTATTTTTCATAAAAGCAAATCTTGCATTGGAATGTATGTTTGTTTTCCCCCTTATACTCAATGCTTCTAATATCTATCCAACCCATGTGCAAACTCCTCTCCACCCCTGCTTTTTCTTACGCTCTTCCTCACCCCTTCTGCTCCTCGTTGCCAAATCTTCCTCCAAGGATTGCAGACTTTAATGTTCTTTCAGCCTGGAATGTTCTTCCTGACTGGCAGCTTCTCGATGGCTCCTCAGAGAGGCGTCCAGACCCCCACTCTCTCTGAAGCTGCCGTTTGTCCCCTACCCACCCCACCTCATTGCTCTCCCTCAAGGCGTCCTGCTTTTTTTCTTCATAGCACCACCTTCTGTCTTGTTTTATTACTTCACTCACTATTTATCTGTCTCCTCCTTTAGAGGCTGAACTCTGAGGGGAAGGAAGGACTGTGCTTCATCTAGGTCTTAAGATGAATGAATAAATTGTTCAGCTCAAGAACTGCAAAAAAATCTCTTTCATACGTAAGGATAGGTACCTTTTCTGAACTCCTGAATTTACTCCTGTCTGACTACAATCCCTCACCACATTTAAAGGCTTCGAATCCTCTTTGTTTCATGTTTTATGATGGATTTCCTCAGTCACATGGTGAGTTTTCAATTATTTGGCGAATGCTTAGAAGAACACTGAAGGTGCAGCTAGTAGTGTCTGGATTTCAGCAAGGACTTTAACTAGTCTCTTGTGATGTTCATGAGGGCAATGGTGACAGAAGGGCAAGAGAAGGAGGCAGAAAGGAAGCTTATATGTATTGAGAACTGCTGAGATTAGGCAAGACAGGAACCAGTGAATGCAAGCGATAGGAGGTGGAATTGGCTCACTTCTCAAACAATGAGGGTAACCCCAAAATAGAATGTTTCCTTGGAAGGGTTATTGAGGACATTTCATTTGCCAGGCATAGTTCTGGGCACTAGAAATAGAGCACAAACAAGATCTGGTCCTTGTTCTCATTGACAGGCTAGTGAAGGCTGGAAGGAATCCATTTCAGAAATGTTCTATTAGTCCTGGAATTGTGGATTCCAGCCCTGGGCAGAAACCAGATTCAGAGGGGGAATGGCAAAGAGTATGAACATTTGTTGAGAGCTTACTATATACCTCACCATTAGGAGGGCTGTACACAGCCTCCATATTTCCTTAAGACCCAAAGGAATTTGAGGGCAGGAACATTGTAGTGTTCTTGGGTCCCCCAGGTGCTGAGTGTGACTGTGCACATAAGAGACACTTGGTATTCAATTGATTATCATGCAAGTGCTTCAATGGTAATGAGAAGCTAGTAGCATTCTTATGCCCTTAATGCAGAAGTTAAGATAAAAATTAATAGCCCTGACTGTGAAGCATCCATCTTATATAAAAACTGCTGTTTGAAATTTTAACCTTGCTGTTTTGGCTTCTGTAAATGTTTGCTTGCTTAAATAATAAAGAAAATAAGACTACTCCCATTCCAGAGAGGCCATAAACCTTCCCAAGATGAAGTTATCAGTGCTGGCACCAGGCCAAGCCTTTGGTTGCGATCTCAAAGCCCCAGCACATAGTGCTCTTTAAGAACTTGCAAAGGGGACCGGAAAAACCCCATATTTGGGAGACAAGGAAGGTAAAAAGATATAAATAGGGAAAATTCCTCCATGTTGGGACCCAGAATTTGAAATACAGTTTTCTCTCGGCCCGTTCGTAATAATAATAATAATAATGTGTAACTCCATCTCTCTAAGTGTTGCTTGGTTCTTTTCCAGTCTTCCGTAACAACTGGGTAGTTCAGTTGGTTGGAGCATCATCCAGTCTGGGCACATATAAAAAGCAACCAATGAATGTATAAATAAGTGGAACAACAAATTGATCTCTCTCTCTCTCTCTTTCCCAAATAAAAAAATAAAAATATTTTTAAAATTAATAACACAAAACAAACTAAATTATTAGCCAGGGGCCCCTTTTTGCAGTTGTCATCAAAGCTGAATTTACTCTCAGGACTTTCTGGCCTGTAGTCATGAATGTAGATTTCATACCTCTCCCTCCATGTATATGAGGTAACTGTAATTGTTACGTAGCCAGTCATTGTAGGAATTCTGGAATGTCATAGTTACAACTATGCCATCTATAATAAGAAGCTTGATGAAAGGCTCTAGATCAGCAGTTCTCAACCTGTGGGTTGTGACCCCTTTGGGGGTCGAAAGACCCTTTCACAGGGATCGCCTAAGACCATCGGAAAACACATATATAATTACATATTGTTTTTGTGATTAATCACTATGCTTTAATTATGTTCAATTTGTAACAATGAAATTGAGGGTCACCACAACATGAGGAACTGTATTAAAGGGTTGCGGCATTAGGAAGATTGAGAACCACTGCTCTAGATACTATTTTATTTTATTTATTTTTTAAAATATATTTTTATTGATTTCAGAGAGGAAGGGAGAGGGAGATAGAAACATTAATGATAAGAGAGAATCATTGATCAGCTGCCTCCTGCACGCCCCCTACTGGGGATCAAGTCTGCAACCCGGGCATGTGCCCTTGGCTGGAGTGGAACCTAGGACCCTTCAGTTCACAGGCTGACGCTCTATCCACTGAGCCAAACCAGCTAGGGCTAGATACTAATTTAAATATGCTACAAGTTTTGCTTCCTCTGCCTTTCCATAAATGGATTCCATTTACCCATTTATCCAGACAAATTTGAATTCCTACTTTGCCTGCTGGTCTGGGGGAAGAGTGGACACAGGCAGAATAGGAAAGAGTTAGACTAGCTGTCAGTGATGGGGAAGCTAACAGGAGAGAGCAGGCCCCTTGGGGGAGGAAGAGGACTTTGAATTGGATCTTGAAAGTCAGTTAGCATTCCTCAGTCAATCAGTTGGAACTGGCATTCCAGACTGTGGGAATAATATGAGCAAATAATAGGTGCAGTGTGTTTGTAGATTTATAGATAGGAGAGGAGCATGGTTGAGGGTAGGTAAGGTAATTCTAGAAAGTGTGATTTATTTCAACAATGTTGGATAATAGCTAACCATAATAACTAGTATTTGTGTTAAACAAATAAATATCTAAAATTCAACAAACACTGATATAGCACTTAATATGTTCCAAAGCAGTTTTAAGCACATTACAAGCATTAACTAACTTAATCTTCACACAATCTGATTATTATCCCCATTTCCAAATGAAGAAACTGAGGAAAACTGAGTTTGAGTAACTTGCCCAAGGTCATGCAACTTGAGAGGGGTGGAGCCAGCATTTGAACCCTGGCAGTCTGGCTCTAGAGCAGCAGTTCTAAACCTGTGGGTCGAGACCCCTTTGGGGGTCAAACGACCCTTTCACAGGGGTCGCCTAAGACCATCGAAAACACATATATAATTACATATTGTTTTGTGATTAATCACTATGCTTTAATTATGTTCAATTTGTAACAATGAAAATACATCCTGCATATCAGATATTTACATTACGATTCATAACAAAAACAAAATTACAGTTATGAAGTAGCAACAAAAATAATTTTATGGTTGGGGTCACCACAACATGAGGAACTGTATTAAAGGGTCGCGGCATTAGGAAGGTTGAGAACCGCTGCTCTAGAGTCTCTGTTATTGATCTAAATATTTGATTTTCCTTATCTCCCTTGATTCTCACAACTCTGAAGTTGATGATACCATTATACCCATTTTGTAGATGAGGAAAGGAACCAGGTTAAATAATTTGCCTAAGGTCACACAACTGGTAAGCAATGATGAAAGGATTAAGCCCAAGCAGTCTGACATCAGAGTGATTGGTTTTTGTGATTGGTTTGTTTGCTTGTTATCTTTTCTTATTTTTTTAAAGTTGATATGCATTCAAAATGGTTCAAAATTCAGAAGGTCTAAAACAGTATACAATGAAAACTTTTTTCATATCTGTTACCAGCTACCCAGTTTTCTCTCTGAAACCAATGCTGGTTGGGCCTCACCAGTGCACTGAAAGGTTGCCGGTTTGATTCCTGGTCACGGCAAATGCCCAGTAGGGGACCTGCAGGAGGCAGCTGATTGGATGTTTCTCTCTTCCCATTCTTTGTAAAAATCAATTTAAAAAGTATATGTTATTTCCTCTGTACTATCAAACAAACTGTATACTACACACACTGTTTTGCATTTGCTTTTGAAACTTACTGAGATATCTTCTGAATGGCTGCATAGTATTTCTGAGTATGGATGTACTATATTTTGTTTAACCAGGCCCTTATTGTCAGGTGGTTTCCAATCTTTTGCGATTATAAAAAATAAATGGCAATAAATAAAAACTCTTGTGTACATGTCATTCCCCACGTGTGTGAGTCTACCTACAGGACTAAATTCCTAGAATATATTTGCTGGTCAAAGATATCTGTCTCTTGATAGAAGTTGTCAAATTGCTCTCTATAGAGGCAGTACTGATGTATACACCTTCATATGAGAGAGTGTCTGTTTCTCCATTCCTTCATCATTAGTGTGTTAAGTGAAAAAGTGTTATCTTAGTGCAGGTTTAATTTGCATTTCTCTTACTATGAGTGAGACTGAACATCATTTCATGTGTTTAAGAATTTAAGAATCGCCCTAATTGGTTTGGCTCAGTGGATAGAGCGTCAGCCTTCGGACTGAAAGGTCCCAGGTTCAATTCTGGTCAAGGGCATGTACCTTGGTTGCGGGCACATCCCCAGTAGGAGGTGTGCAGGAGGCAGCTGATCAATGTTTCTCTCTCATCGATGTTTCTAACTCTCTATCCCTCTCCCTTCCTCTCTGTAAAAAATCAATAAAATATATATTAAAAAAAGAATTTAATCATTTGATCACAACCTTTGTCCATTTTTCTATTGGGGTTGTTGATTATGTGTGTGTTTGTATTTGTGAATGTATGTATGTATTTGTGTGTGTGTGCGTGTGCGTGTGCGTGTGTGTGTGTGTGTGTGTGTGTGTGTGTGAGAGCTCCTGGCCCAAAGTCTACCTGTGATTTTTCAGGCTGAACTGTGGGCAGTTACAAAGGCTTTACTTGGCAGGCCTCACCGGGCAAAGCTGTTCCCACGAGACTTGATGCACACTGGAGTCTCTGAAGGGAGCTTTAGTCAGGACTCAGGCCCCTTGCAAGCAGGCTATGGTCTTAAGCATATCTGCATTTCTAGACCAGGAGCCTTACTTGGAGGTCTCTTTATTTAGGACTTTACTCAGGGGCCTCTACTGGAGCCTCCTTATTGGTGGGGGAGAAAGGAGGGAGAAATCTTGAAGACACTTTTGAGCTGTCATTTAAACACCCACCCCCACTGAACCCCCATATCTGTGCTGATCCACCTGACTTGTGATATGCCATGGGTGTCAGAAATTTTGTTTGAAATTATATCAGTAAAAAGGAAATACCTTACTTTTGCCAAGAGGTTTTAAGTCACTTTGATACAGAGTCTGCCTTGATTTCCACTCTAGGTGAGGAGTTTCAGATAAGTTCTGTCTATAACATTCCGTAGATTAACTTTTGTAATATTCCAGGAAACAGGCCCCTTGGTCCATTAGCAGTCCAAATTTAATGGAAACCTATGACAGATAGCTCTGCTTCACTGTGAGCTCATCAAAACACTGCTTCCCTCAATTACACCTAAAAGTGTGCCTTTTTTTTAAATAAAATATATTTTATTGATTTTTTTTTTTTTTTAGAGAGGAAGGGAGAAGGATAGAGAGTTAGAAACATCGATGAGAGAGAAACATCAATCAGCTGCCTCCTGCACACCTCCTATTGGGGATGTGCCCGCAACCAAGGTACATGCCCTTGATCGGAATCGAACCTGGGACCCTTCAGTCCGCAGGCTGACGCTCTATCCACTGAGCTAAACCAGTCACAGCTAAAAGTGTGCCTTTTGCTCAAATCCTTTAATGAGTCTATAGTTTGCTCTGTTTGGTGAGATGCCCCATAGCTTCTATAGTGTGCAGTCTCCCTCATAGTAAGGAGTCAAAGCCTTTTGTCTTGTCCCTGGTGGTCTTGGGCTGACTGGGCTAGGAGAGATTTGAATCCAGGTTTACCTATAGCAGAGTTTAGTGTTGAAATGCCAAGCTAAACCGAAAATTATCTAACCTTTATGTCATATACACTCTCAATGACCTTCGGCCGAAGACCTAGGAACACTCCTGTATTTGAACAAGTTTGGTTTATAACTCATTGCAGCAGGAGAGAACATATACCATGGGGAACCACGGGGCATCTCAGGAAGAAGGTGTTAGAAAGGACTCATTTAGGACTTGAGCTTTGGTTGGGTGATTTTGAGGAAGGTACAAAGAAGAGGGGGTACACTCTGGATTGGGTGCTGTTAGAAAGTGGGGACAATTTTATCAGTAAATCCTATCTGTAGGAAGGAAAGACTAGAGTGAGGCTAAAGCTATAATTGGCAAAGCGGCATCAGTCACATTAGCCAGGATAGCAAGATGTGTGGAATTTTATGGCTTGAAAAATGTTCAGGTTTTGTCTGTATTCAGACATGATTATGGAGTGGTCTTGTTTTTGCCTAGATCCATTATGGTCACAGAGTGGCCTTGCTTGACGTTGATGTGCTGTGAAATAGTTCATATGAAATAGAACATCAACACCGAGCTGTGCCAGGCCAGCTCATAGCAACTCCAAGGCCCAGCAGCTGGTAGTGCCAGGTCAGCTCCTGGATGTCAGGAGCTGCTTTGTTTTTCTCAATACCTGCCTATATGTACTGTGCACACGTGTACATATGCACATCTCTTAAATTTGTAACTCTAAAATTCTAACAAAAGCAAGCCAATATTTGCCATGCTTTCCATTTAATTAGGAGTGCATCTATATTTATGGCTTGGGCATGGGCTATATTTTGTTTTGGTTATGTATTTATTTCCTTTATTGAGTATGAAATACATTCACATGGTTTAAATTTTTTTTAAGTGTACAGAGAAAAGTCTCCTTTCTGTCCCTCATCTGCTCAAGTCCCACATTCTCTGATAGGTAACTGCTATTATTAGTTTCTTGTGTATCTTTCCAGAGGTACTCTTTATATAGGTAATACATAGGAATGTGAACATATTCTCCTTCTTGTGTTTCTTTTATAAACAGATAAACATGGAGTTTTGCATATATCAAGTATGCATTTTATAGCAAAGTCACTCAATCATTCTCCTATTGTTTATATAAAGAGTACCTCTGGAAAGATACACAAGAAACTAATAATAGCTTCTGGCTGAGCGGCACTCCCCATGTGGGAGTGCACTGACCACCAGGGGGCAGCTCCTGCGTTGAGTGAGATCGGGCCAAAACCAGCTCTCTGACATCCCCAGAGGGGTCCTGGACTGTGAGAGGGTGCAGGCCAGGCCAAGGGACCCCACCAGTGCACAATCAGGGCTGGGGAGGGACCTCAGGAGGGCTCCAGGGCATGCCTGGCCCATCTCGCTCAGTCCTGATCAGTCAGTCCCCAGCAACAAGCTAACCTACCAATCAGAGTGTCTGCCCCCTGGTGGTCAGTGCATGTCATAGCAAGCGGTTGAGCAGCCTTAGCATATCATTAGCATATTATGCTTTGATTGGTTGAACGGATGACCAGACGAACGGACACTTAGCATATTAGGCTTTTATTATATAGGACTAGAGGCCCGGTGCATGAAAATTCACACACTGGAAGGGGGGTTCCTCACCCCAGCCTGCCCCCTCTCACAGCCCAGGAGCTCTCAGGGGTGGGAGGTGACCCGGTGATCAGGGGAAGGTGATGACCCCATCACATCTCTGCTGCTGCCACTGCCGGCAGCGCAAGCCTCGGCCAGCCCTGGTTACCTGAGCCTTGGGTGGCCCTGGGCCGCTGGGCAGCCAACATCCGAGGCTTGCCTGTGCCTTGGGAGTCAGCTGGGCAGCCACCATTCAAGGCTTGCCTGCACTTTGTGCCAGCCCTGGGTGGCTGGGGGGCTGAGGAGATTGGGGGTCTCCAGAGACAGGCACGCAAAGTGGCCGGGCCCACCTGGGGGCAGGCCTGGCCTTGCCGCGCACCTGCCACCCCGGCGGAGCTGAGGGGACTGGGCACCGTCATCTTGTGGCTGTGGGCGCCGCCTTTTGAGGGTGGGGCAGTCAATTAGCATATTCCCTCCTTATTGGCTGTGGGCGCCCCCATCTTTGCGACAGCATTAGGATCAATTAGCACATTCCCTCTTTATTAGATAGGATGTTTCTATCTCTTTCTCCCTCTGCCTTTCTCTGTCTGAAAGTCAATAAAAACATATTAAAACAAGACGACAACAAAAAATTCTCAAGGAATTCTGTCAA
>NW_005371138.1:1842346-1860535 GCF_000412655.1 Myotis brandtii
CCAGAGACATACAGAGAGAAACTGGGTTTTGTGGCTTCAGGGAGAGGGCTGGAGGGATGGCTGCCACTGTCCCTGTGTTGAACCCTCTCCCCACATGGCCAAATCTGAGCCTGCATTATCCTGGTGAACTCCACTAGCTCCACCCTGATGACACCCTGAGACCCATTCTCCAATCAAAATGGTCTACAGGCCCTGGGCAGGTGGTGGCTGGACTCTGTGTACCCTGAGACTTTTGCTGAATCTGTATTATCCTGGTGAACACCATTTACCCCAACCTGGTGATTCCCTGAGACCCTGAAATATTCTCCCTTGTCTTACCTAGGCCAGGATTTTGTAGGTGGCTTCAGGGGATTCACAAGCTTCTTGAAATGAAATGCAAAATTCTGTGTATGTGTATGTGTGCTTTCTCTGAGGGAGAAAGTTCAGAGATTTAATCAACTTCTCAAAGGGAGGTGGGATGCTGAACTTCCAAGTCCAAAAGGATTTTTTTTAACCCCTTAAAGCCTTACTGATCTTTCCCCTTTGGGTAATAGAAGGTGTCCCAAAAAATGTATACACACACTTTGAATAATTTTAAAGGCAGTGTTCATTAAAATACATTTCATTTTCAAAATTGAGCTAGCTAACAGCTGTTAAAGTGCACAGGATCACTATGGGCAGTGACAGGATCCAATTTAAACATTCTTCACGGGGAGGGGGACCAGATGGGTAAAATGGAGAGAGGAAGAGATAAGTCATTGGACTCAGGACAAGTGAGAAGCATCTCGTGAGGTCCTTGTCTCGCATCTCCAGAATCTCATTTGCCAGTGCCCCTTGGGCAGGAAGTCACAGGGGCTGCCCAGCATCTTGATAAGCCTCTCTTGGTCATCAGGTTCCACTCCTGCTCCTGCAGACACCTCCTATCCAGGGGTAGGAGAGCATTCTCTGCTTTTCAGCACTCCCTGGAAAGCTCCTCTTTTTCTACTCACCACCTTCAACTACAAGATGGTGCTCAGGTAAGAGTTGGCTCAGAACTACCTTCTCTCAGAGGCAGTTTTGTTCTCTCCCTCTTAGTCCACATGCTCATGATTGCATTTTGGGGTGGAGCGTGCAAGGAGCCATGGGCTCCCATGAAGGAGAGTCCAGAGACATGAAGCTCCCTCAGGGGAGCCTTGGGTGCTGGTAGCTTAGGGTGTGAGGGACCCAGGTCCTTTCTGCTTCATAGACATTGTTTTCAAACTGAATTATTGTTAATAACCTCAGATTTTACACATTACCTTGCTGTTCTATGAGGTTGTTTGTTAATTTGTTTGTTTTATGCATGTATCATTCCTATCCCAGCCAAAAACACAAGGCACACAAAAATAGGGCAATTTTAGAGATTTTAATAAAAAGACTGTGTACAAAGGGTGAGCAGGACTAAGGGAAACCAATAAAGGATACAGAGGCCCCTAAAGATACAGTGGGGCCTTGACTTACGAGTTTAATTCATTCCGTGACGGAGCTCGTAACTCAAATTACTCGTATGTCAAATCTTAAAGTGAACGAGTGAGACACGTGATGCTGGGCTGATGTTGTGGCGTTCACTGTGACGTTCGCTGCGCCAACTAGCGGTGGGGTATCTGAAGCTGGCTCGTAACCTGAATTTTAGCTTGCAACTCAAAGCAAAAAATCGGCCGAGAGACGGCTCGTATCTCGAAAAACTCGTTAGTCGGGACACTCGTAAGTCAAGGCCCCACTGTAAATCATAATAGGGAGATATTGCCCTTGCGCATCCTGAAGTGTAAAGAGAAAGATAAGTTGCCAGAACATAGGAAGGCTGTGGCTGTAGCGCTGGTTGTCACTATGACCGAAAAAAAAGGCCAACAGACAGGAGCTATCTCCTTAGGTAGAGTAACACCACCATGGCAAACTCACAGGCAGACAGCAGAGAGGCAGGGAGTTAAAACCTCAATCACTGTCATTCTGCCCTCCAATCAGCTGTCAGTATCACCCTTTCCTGAGAGCAACCAGGAGCCAGAGGGAAAGAGAGCCCAATGGTGAGGCAAAGAGATGTGTCCTCCCAGGATGCAGCGGAGGGTAGAGAAGCTGGAAATGAAATTTGACGTCAAATGAAGATAATCCATTTTTCTTATAGCCTCTTCTTAGTTCTTTTTCCTAGGACTTTTCCTCTCTCACTGTGATTACATCAACTTGTTATTACATCTCATTTATTTGATCTGTTGACACCCCCCTACTGGGTGTCACGTCTTAAAAATAATATCTCTCATCATAAATGCCTTGAGGATGGAATGTACATTATTTTTCAAGGTGGTTGTATACAAATATTTTAAATAATTTCAATTTATGATTTTGGTAGCCCTAGAAAGAAATGTATAAGAGGTTATTAGAGCTGGACTGGTGACTTCAAGTCATCAGACACCTGTGCTCTTTCAGATCACTGCTCCCCAGCCCTAGAGGGGACTTCATGCTCCTGCAGGGCTCCCAGACTCATCTGCATTCCATCCAGAGGAGAAGAGGGGAAGGAAAGGCACAACCTAAAACTGGTTACATCACTGTGCTCACCTCCCATTGGCTACCACCTGGTCACATGGTGTCATCAAATGGGAATGGAAACTGGGATTAGAATCCATTTTTTGGTCTAAAACTCTCAGAACTATTATGTGAGAGAGAAGGAAATGGGTATTTAGACCAACTAGCATTTTCCTCACCCCTGAAGCTCTCTCATGTTCTGAGCTCACATGAAGATTTTGCTCAGGTGCTGATCCCACAATGAGGCAGAGAACAGTGGAAAAGCCTCAGGCTGGGCTCCAGGAAACCAGGGCTGGCATTGGACCTGCTGTTCACCCTGTGATCTCAGGGAAATCCTTTGGCTCTTTCAGCCTCAGCTTCTTCCTGAGTTAAAGGATGATATTATAACAGATGGTCTCTAAGGAACATGTGCTCAATGCCGAGGATACAATAGTGAACAACAACAACTACGAAAAAAAAGACAAAATCCAGACAGATCTAGTCGTCATTATTGAGGTTTGAGTTTAAAAAGGGACACAAGAGCTAGCAGGTTTGACTCAGTGGTTAGAGCAGCAGCCCACAGACTCAAGGGTAGAGGGGTTCGATTCTCCTGGGGGAGCCTGTGCTGGCTGAATTGACTGATTGGGTCTGTCCAGAGAGAAGAAGGAACTCCCGGAATCTCCGGTCTGCTCTCAGCTGGATTCCACCCACTTCTTCCACACTGGATAAGCTTCACTTCCTTGTTATTTATGTTATTTACCAAATTTGCCTATTCTAATTCAATAAAACACACAAATGAGTTCCCATTTTAGATTTGTCCCTGAGTTTACTTGCTTTCTGCCTTCCCCCACTCCCCCATGTGTACTGGACACATCACCCTGGTAGTGGGGCTGCAAGGTAGGGGAAAGCTGAAGACTCTGACACAGACCTGTGGGTTCAGATCCAGGCTCTTCCACTTGTGCACGTGAGAACTGGAGCATGTCATTCAACCTCCTTGTGCTTGTCTTTTCCTATGTGCCACATGGGAATAAGCATAGTACTGGCCTCATAGGGCTATTTGGAGGATTAAAAGAATGTAAGCACTCATCAGCTGCTACTCTTCACCTATGTGTAAGTAGATTTATGTTTCTCACCTAAATTCTGCAAGAGCTTGTCTCTTTTCATCCAAAGAACTAAGCACTTCTTAACTCCACCACCACCAGGAGAATTCTCTTACACAAATGCTTTGATCTGCAAAGAAATCTCTACTCCAAATCACATGTAGGGACATGAGTCGCTTTCCTATCACACGTATCATAGGAACCAGTTAATAATGCCCCTTCTGTATTTCTGTCGCAATTACCTCTATTCAAACCCTTGACCATCTCTCTCTTTCCCAAAATGGCTTCTTTCTTCTCTAAAATGAAGAGAAATTTAATTCAGTCCTGAATCCTCTCCCACCTGGATAGGAGGTGTCTGCAGGCATAAAAAAATTATTTCAAACACACAAGAGCTTTTCACAGAATGAAAACTTAGAAATGGAATTTTATTTTTGTTACATATGTGTTTTTTGATGGTGGAGTTAAAAGTGCTAACTTATATCTTACATTTAAAATTCTTCATTTAAAAAGATATTATATTATACTAGATGGCCAGTGCACAGATTCATGCACCAGTGGGGTCCCTTGGCCTGGCCTGTGGGGATCGGGTCAATATTGGCAATCCGACATTCCCTGAGGGATCCAGATTGCAAGAGGGCCCAGGCCAGGCTGAGGGACCCACCCAGTTCATGATCGGGGTGGGGAGGGGCTGCAGGAGGGCTCCAGGGCATTTCCAGCCTGTCTAGCCCAGTCCTGATCGGCTGGACCCCAGGAGCAAGCTAACCTACTGGTCAGAGTGTCTGCCCCCTGGTTGTCAGTGCCTGACATAGTGACTGGTCGAGCAGTCGAAGGAACAGTCGGACACATAGCATACTAGGCTTTTATTATATAGGATTAAATCCAAATTTTCTTCTTCGTTTGTTCATTCATTCATTCATTCATTCGTGGATTAACATTTTATTGACAGCCCCATGGTGTTCCCACACAGACTTAGGCCCTGGGGACACAACAATGGGAAGAGTAATCACTGTCTATCCTCATAGAGATGACACACTGGGACATTTCTAATGCAAGAGCTTTGGGTGTCCTCACTCTGTCCTAACAAGGGGTCTCATTCCCTTCATGAGCCTAAGTCATAACCTCCTTTCTCCCTCCTGGGTAGACCACTCTCAGTCACTGAGATTGCCCTGGGGCTTCTGACAGCCTGCTGTCAAACAAAGCCACTCTCCCAGAGCACAAGTACTGGGGAACTCAGAACCCTCCTGTCATCCACAGGACCTGTGCAGACTCTTCTCCTCCTGCCTCCAGGGCACATGTCATGGGCTGGATGGTGAGTGGAGAGGTTGGACATAGAGGGTCCGTGTTGCAGTAGAAACAGCCCAAGCTCTAAGATTCAGAGAGAACTGGGTTTAAATTCAGGATCCAGGACTCCAAGACTGTGTGGTTCAGAAAGAACCTGAATCTCTGGAAGCCTCCATTTGCCACAGACAGGGTGGCCATGAGGGTCAGTGGTCATAGAGCAGGTGCTCAAGTCTTGTTTTGTTCCCAGGCCCACAACTGCAGCGTTTCTGAGCACGACTCCAAGACTGTGTGGTTCAGAAAGAACCTGAATCTCTGGAAGCCTCCATTTGCCACAGACAGGGTGGCCATGAGGGTCAGTGGTCATAGAGCAGGTGCTCAAGTCTTGTTTTGTTTCCAGGCCCACAATTGCAGCGTTTCTGAGCACGGATATGACTGTCACAGCCTGGGAGACCAACCTCACACCAACCAATGGAAGTGATCAGGCCTTTCATCAATATGATACAAAGTTCATAATCTTGCAATTACTGACAGTCATGGTGGCCCTGGTTGGGCTGGCAGGCAACACAGTGGTGCTCTGGCTCCTGGGCTTCCGCATGCGCAGGAACGCCTTCTCTGTCTACATCCTCAACCTGGCTGGAGCCGACTTCCTCTTTCTCAGCTGTTATATTATACAAGCCCTAGAGACACTCATCAGAAACTTCTCTCTCATCTCCATATCCATCCCGGACTTTTTCATGATTGTGTCCATCTTTGCCTACATCTCAGGCCTGAGCTTTCTCAGTGCCATCAGCACGGAGCGCTGCATGTCTATCCTGTGGCCCATCTGGTACCGCTGCCGCCGCCCCAGACACATGTCCACTGTCATGTGTGCCCTGCTCTGGGCCCTGTCCCTGCTGCTGAGCATCCTGGAAGGGAACTACTGTGGCTACCTGAATTGGATTGTGCATGATTTTTGGTGCCCAGTGTTGGATTTCATCACTGTGTCATGGCTGATTTTGTTATTTGTGCTTCTCTCTGAGTCCAGCCTGGCCCTGATGACCAGACTGCTATGTGGCTCCCTTCGGGTGCCGCTCACCAGGCTCTACGTGACCGTCATGATCACCGTGCTGGTCTTCCTCCTCTGTGGCCTACCCTTCGGCATCTACTGGTTCCTCTTATTCTGGTTAGATGCCTTCCCTCATCTTGACCAGTTTGTAGTATTCCTGTCCTGTGTCAACAGCTGTGCCAACCCCATCATTTACTTCTTTGTTGGCTCCTTCAGGCAGCGATGGTGGAAGCAGAGACACACCCTGAGACTGGTTCTCCAGAGGGCTCTGCAGGACACTCCTGAGGTGGATGAACCTGGAGAAAGCCTTACTGGGGAAACCCTGGCCATGTCGGGAGGCAGTCTGGGGCAGTGATGAGAGCCTCTGTCCTGATCAGTCTGAAAGAACTTTGAGACTCACTGCTGCCCTGCCAGGCTTGGAAAGTAGTATTTAGTCTTCTCTCAGCCTCAGAATGTGTCAGTGATTCACCAATCTCTTCAAATAGGTTGTTTTTAATCTGGCTTTTCTAGTTTTTCTCAGAGAAAGCATTAGTCTGAAAGTTATACCTCCCCATCGTCCTTGACATTACCAATAAATTTCTCATGTGATCTGAATTTCCTTATTGAATGCTTTTCCTTTAAACTTCATTGCAACAGAAAGAATCCTTGTCTGAATCAGACAAATCCGGGTCTGAAGTCCTGGTTCTATAGCTCTCCTCTCCAAGCCTCAGTTAATTCATTGTAAAATGTGGTGAAATCATCTGCTCATAGGATCATAGTGGGGAATAAATTAGAAAACAGATGAAAAGCACTCAGCCAGGTGCAAAATATGACTAAATATTTCATAAACATCAGCGGTTAATACATGTGAAGCCTCTAATATATTATTGACTTCTGAGGTAATATTTAATACGTTAAAAAGAAAAGAATCCCTGTCCAAAACCATAAGTAGTCATTCAGAAATTGTTCTACCTGATTGGATAGAAAAAGAAGATTCCCTATGTTTATCTCAGACTATAGGCCCTTTAGATTCATGCTTAGTGCTGTGGTTGGGGGCATTCTACAGGGTAAAAGCTTGAATAAATGAGTTGGCCTACCTCTAATCTCATTGGGTTGTCTGGGTTTAGGGAAAATGATATCCTTAGATAAGCACAGTCCAGGAAATTGGGCCTCTGAAACGTCCTCTGGTAGCATTTGTCCACAGCATCTTCTCTGCCTGGATCTGGCACATTATAGGCACACAGTACTAGTAGAGTTGGGTAAACACAGAAATGTGTGAATAAGTTTCTCTCATTGTTTCAAATGCTTCATAGTTAAGTTCTTAAGGAAATGCCATGTAACTCCATTTGGCTGTGGCATGGGCACATGAAAGGAAGTTATAGGAACTAAAGCTGAAAACACTGGTTGTCCCCACATCGTGTGAAAGAAATCTAGCTAACAAATGTCCTGGGGAGAGAGAGATGTGACAAGTAGTGCATGTGCTGTGCTAAATTCTTTATCTGCTGAAAGGGAACACAGTTTACACAGTTGTTGATATTGATAAGTCACAACTAGAAAGGAGGTCTCATTACACAAAGCTATAATATAACTTGTAAAAGAGTTAAAATGGGAACTGTAAACATCGGTTGCTATTGGTGATTGAGATTAGGAGAGACTTTACATTTTTATTTTATATACTCTTGTGTCCTCTGAAATAAACTAATGTGCATTCATTACTCCTGGGAGTAAATGGAAACAGATCAGATGAGCCAGACCATGCAGGGCCCTGAATGCCAAGCAAACTCTTCTTTAGCTATGCAAGCTCACATTGCCTGTTGGGTGGGCTTCCTGAACACGCCCACAGTGGGCAGTGACAGGCTCCAGTTCAAACATTCCTCACAGGAGGGGGACCACATGGGGTAAGATGGAGCGAGGAAGAGATAAGCCATTGGACTTAGGGCAAATGAGAAGCATCTTGTGAGGCCCTTGTCTCACATCTCCAGAATCTCATTTGCCAGTGCCCCTTGGGCAGGAAGTCACAGGGGCTGCCCAGCATCTTGATAAGCCTCTCTTGGTCATCAGGTTCCACTCCTGCTCCTGCAGACACCTCCTATCCAGGGGTAGGAGAGCATTCTCTGGTGTTCAGCACTCCCTGGAAAGCTCCTCTTTTTCTACTCACCACCTTCAACTAGTAGAAGATGGTCAGGTAAGAGTCGGCTCAGAACTACCTTCTCTCAAAGGCAGTTTTGTTTTCTCCCTCTTAGTCCACATGGTCATGACTGCATCTTAGGGTGGAGCATGCAAGAAGCCATGGGCACCCATGAAGGAGAGTCCAGAGATATGAAGCTCCCTCAGGGAAGCTTTGGGTGCTGGTAGCTTAGGGTGTGAGGGACCCAGGTCCTTTCTGCTTCACAGACATTGTTTTCAAATCTGAATTATTCTTAATAACTCAGCTTGCACACATTAGCTTACTGTTCCATGGATTTTATTGTTTGTTTGTTATATGTTTGTATCTTTCTTGTTCCAGCATAAAACACAGAGCACAAACTAATGAGTAATTGAAGAGAGTTTAATAAAGGTACTATGTACAAAGGGGTGAGCAGGAGTAAGGGAAATTGATGAAGATGGAGAGGTCCCTAAAGATAAGTCATAATAGGGAGCTACTGCTGAAGGGTAAAGGGAAAGATAAGTTACCAGAACACAGCGAGGCTATGGCTGTAGCGGTGGTTGTCATTTTGACCATAAGAAAGGTAACCAGACTGGGGCTATGTCCTTAGGTAGAGTAACACCACCATGGCCAACTCACAGCCTGACATCAGAGAGCCAGGGAGTTGAAACCTGCCCTCCTCCTGCCCTCCAACCAACTGTCAGTCTCTCCTTCCTGAGAGCAACCAGGACACTGAGGAAAAGGGGTCCAGTGGTGAGGGAAAGAGGCCTGTCTCCCAGGATGCAGAGGAGGGTAGAGAATCTGGAAATGAGATTTGATGTCAAATGAAGAAAACCCATCTCTTCTTATCGTCTCCCAATATTTGGTTTACCTGGTCTCTCTCTCTCTCTCTCTCTCTCTCTCTCTTTGTTTGACTCTTTGCACCTCTCTATTGGGTGTCACTTTTTGGAATAATATCTCACTATCATCAAAAATGCCTTGATAATAAAATATAGTTTGTTTGGTGTGTGTTTTTTAAAGTGGGAGTACACTGTTAACCATAAGTATTTTATATTTATTATTTTGGCTGCTCTAGGAAGAAATCCATTATAAGAGTGAATTAAACTGTGTCCCACTAGACACACCACTGTTCAGGGAAAAGTACTTCCTGTCCTCATAGAGATGACACACTCAGCCATTTATAGCACAAGAGGATAGGTCATAATCATACCCCTCATAGCAAGAGATTGTGTTCCATTTATAACCCAAAATCACGATCTTCTTTCTGGAGGATGGACATTCCCAGTCACTGAGATAGCCCAGAGGTCATGGCTGGGGCTTCCAACTTTGAGTCCTTGAAAGGAAATCTCAGTCCCAGGACAGAAGCAATGGTGAGCTCTGAGTCCTGCTGTCATCCCACATTACCTGTCGAGACTATGCTCCTCCTGCCTCCGGAAGACATGACATGGTCTCCGACTATGAGTGGAGGTATTTGGACTACAGACTATTCCCATGTCAGAAGAGAGCCCTGACTCTAGAGTCAGAGAGAACTGGGTTTGAATCCAGGTTCCAGGACTCCAAGGCGGTGATGCCTTTGGTATCATAATCTCTGTAACACAGACAGTAATTCCCAGGTAGCAGGGTGGCCATGAGACTCACTGATCATGCACCAGGTGCTCAAGTCTTGTTTCTGTTCCAGTGGCACCAGTGGAGGGTTCCTGAGCATGAATCCATCTGTCACAGCCTGGAGCAGCGAACTCACATCATCAGTGGTGGGAGAACAAGCTTTCAACACAGAGTTCCTAATCTGAAATTACTGACAGCCATCGTGGCCCTGGTGGGGCTGGCAGGGAACCTCTGACTCCTGGGCTTCCCCATGCACAGGAATGCCTTTTCTATCTATATCCTCAACCTGACGGGAGCCGACTCCCTCTTTCTCTGCTGCCAGATTATACATTCCCTATGTTCAATTTTGTCCCCATTGAAATATGCAGATTTGTCATCACTGTGTCAGTGTTTGCCTACATCTCAGGCCTGAGCTTTCTCAGCGCCATCAGCACAGAGCGCTGCCTGTCTGTCCTGTGGTCCATCTGGTACCGCTGCCGCTGTCCCCAGACCCCTGTCAGCTGTCGCATGTGCCCTGCTGTGGTCCCTGTCCCTACTGCTGAGCATCCTGGATAAAAAATTCTCTATCATTCCGATGAATTTTTTAAGCCTTTCCGTGTGTCTGGTATTTGATTTCATCACTGTGATGTGGCTGATTTTGTTATTTGTGCTTCTCTCTGGGTCCAGCCTGGCCCTGATGACCAGACTGCTGTGTGGCTCCCACCAGGTGCCGCCAACCGGGCTCTATGTGACCATTGTGCTCACGGTGCTGGTCTTCCTCCTCTGCGACCTGCCCTTCGGCATCCACCGGTTCCTCTTATTCTGGCTTGAAAAATATTTTGATGCCTTCCTTCATCTTTACGAATTTATAGTACCCATGTCCTGTGTCACTAGCTGTGCCAAAACCATCATTTACTTCTTCGTTGGCTCCTTCAGGCAGCGATGGTGGAAGCAGAGACACACCCTGAGACTGGTTCTCCAGAAGGCTCTGCAGGACACTCCTGAGGTGGATGAACCTGGAGAAAGCCTTCCTGGGGAAACCCTGGACATGTCAGGAAGCAGTCTGGGGCAGTGATGAGAGCCTCTGTCCTGATCAGTCAGAAGTAACTTCCAGACTCACTGTTGCCTTGCCAGGCTTGGAAAGTATCTAGTCTTCTCTTAGCCTCAGCCTCAGAATGTGTCAGTGATTCACCAATCTCTTCAAATAGTTTGTTTTTAATCTGGCTGTTCTAGTTTTTCTCAGAGAAAGCATTAGTCTGAACATGATACCTCTCCATCGTCCTTGACATTACCCATAAATTTTTCATGTGATCTGAATTTCTTTTTTGAATGTTTTTTCTTTACAATCTTCATTGCAACAGAAAGAATCTCTGTCTGAATCAGACAAATCCAGGTCTAAAGTCCTGATTCTGCAGCTCTTCTCTCCAAGCCTCAGTTAATTCATCTGCAAAATGTGGTTGAAATCATCTGCTTGTAGGATCATAGTGGGGAATAGAAAATGGATGAAAAGGACTCAGCCAGGTGCCAAATATGACTAAATATATCATAAATATCAGCTGTTAATATTCATGAAGCCTCTAATATATTATTGGCTTGGAGGCAATATATAATAAGTAACAAAAAAAAAAAAAAAAAAAAAAAAAAGGAAAAAAGAATCCTTGTCCAAATCCATAAACTGATGTTCTGAAGTTTTTCTACCGGATTGGGTAGAAAAAGAAGATTCCTTATTTTTCTCTCAGACTATATGCCCTTTAGATTCATGTTTACTGCTGTGATTGGGGGCATTCTATATGTAAAAAGCTGGAATAAATGAGTCGGCCTACTTCTAATCTCATTGGGTTCTCTGGGTTTAGGGAAAATATCCTTAGAGAGAGTCTCTACTGCATAAGCGCAGACCAGGAAATTGGGCTTGTGAAAGTCCTCCAGTGGCATTTGTCTACAGCATGGTGACAAGTTGGCTTTGGGTTGTAGTAAAGAAAACCATGGCCTTTCCCTTTGAGAAATAATGAGTGGTTACAGCTCTCACCTCGACCAGTGTAGAGTGTAGCATTATGCCCCACCATTTCCAATGTGGTCATTGTAACCGCAGGGTCTATTTTAAAATAGAAATTATCTTGGAAAACAATTATTAGTAGCATGCAGATAGTAGTTTTTGAATAGTCTGTAAGCCTCGAGATTTTGTACAGATTATTGTGGCTGTGAATTGTAGTCAGTTTCATGGCCAGTCCTCATGAGTTGAAAACATCTGATCCTGCCCTAGTCATATCATTGTATGGTAGAAACTTAGGTTCCTTATAGAATTCTGGACTATTCTCTGACACAGGTTACTCATTCCTCAGAGAACTCAGGCAGACGTGGAGGGTCCCCTATGACAATGTGACAACAGACAGGGCTGTCTGTTCACACACAGTGAGGCTGCCCCATATATTTACACTCAGAGAGAGGAATGCACAAATGAATGCTGACTGCTCCAGAGACACTACAGGTAGCTGTGAAAATGATACTAACTACAGTTTTCCACTTTTCGAACCAAATATATCCATCAGAACTAGGTTTCCCGACGTTTGATCCAATGCTCTTCCCACTTCATCACTTTCTGATTCTGTGTCCTACAAGCACCCCCTTCATTTCCAGATGCTGTACTAGGCTTGGCTGTAGTAAGGGCTTCTCAGCTGGATGACAGGGTGGTGGAAGAAGGTAGGACGATAGTGCATGTAGTCTGTGCACCAGGCTGAGTGCTTTGATGTGATGCCACCAACTTACACTGAGGGTGCTTAAGAGATTCAGCCCTGTGAGCCTTATGATCCTTTCAAATGTACAGCTTTAAGGAACCCTGTAGGAAAATTTCACCTCCATTTTTTGAACCAAAGACAGTTGGGTTTCACCTGGGTAACTGGTTATTTTTATGTCAGTGGCATTCCTCTTCGTGTTGGCTGCAAGAAAACTTAGAGCTTCTGGATGCTCAAGCCCAGCCATTGCAGCCACAATGAACACATGTGGCCCCAACCTTCCTCTATAGATCACTTATAACATTGTCCCAGAGTGTCTGGTTTGTATGTCTCCCTCTTCCACCACACTGTGAGGTCTTGAGGAACAGATAGCATGCTTTTGAAAGCCCAGTGATGGTCTTGGCCTACAATTTAGAAGACATTAAGCAACAATTTTTCTCAAGCAGCTCCTGCCTGATAATTGTGGTATTTTCTTGAAAAGACTGGCTAAAGAAAAAAAAGGAAAAAGAAGAGACAGGCTCTGTCACAGGTCTCACTGAAGCTCCTGCAGGCATCTCCCACTCAAGGTAACAGAACGTGTTCTCTGGAATCCGTCAATAGGAGGAAGGCGCTTACCTTTCATCGCAGTTCTCATTGCTGCTTCCAGGGAGAAGCGTGGAGGGGAGGAAAGAGTCTGCTCATGAGCTGCCTCCTTTCCAAGTGTTCTCTGGAATTGGTCAATAGGAGGAAGGCGCTTACCTTTCATCGCAGGTCTCATTGCTGCCTCCAGGGATAAGAATGGAAAGGAGGAAAGAGTCTGCTCAAGAGCTGCCTCCTTTCCAAAGCCAGTGATGGCTTTTCCTGTGACTTCATCTTGGGTGGGTCATGCAGGACATAGAAATTTCCTTCAGCAAGAGAGGAAGGATATGAAAGTCCCTCATGGCACTTTTTGGGAGCTGTCATCCACAACTGTCTATTTATGCATTGCTTCAACAAACATCATTAAAACATATGTGACCAAGCACTGTACTTCTACATAGAGCAAAAACTTTTTCAAAAATATTTTCTCAGTAGATTGTGTAACCACCCCTTTCCATTCCATCTAGAAAAGGTACTGATTTACATCCAATAAATGCTGAGCCCTCAAGGTTACTCACTGATTCCCTAGTGCACATGGACCTCAGAGCCCTGAGTTATTTGCTTCACAAGAAGAAATTGGGTCTGTTTCTAATACTGCTTATGCCGTTGGGCTTATTTGTATACTAACCTCATTTATCAAAATACAATATAAATCAATGAAAAATGATTATGAAAGGAGAATTATAGGAGAGCCCTGAGTTATCTGCTTCACAAGAAGTATTTCCAATACTGCTTATTCATGTACTTATCTCATTTATCAAAATACAATGTAAATCAATGAAAAATGATTATGAAAGGAGAATTATAGTTCCAATTAAAAGTAATATGAGTGTTCAATTAAAGGAAGTCTCAGAAATATTGTTTTTGAAATGGGCATAAATCTGACAACTATTCTAGATAGAAAACATTTAGCAGTATTGAGAAATATCCTCATGCAGAATGAAATACATATGATTTTATGATTTCCACTTACTACATATAAACAGCAAATCATAGGCAAGACTTGATGGATGCGCTTTCTGCAAGCAAGACAGAGTACAATTCTATATGCTGACCCACACTCCAAGGAAATTCCTTCCCTCTCTTTCATTTTTGGTGAATGAATTCAAGGTAACAGTTTAATATGTATATTACAAATATATACTTCTTTTTAATTGCCTTTTAACTGATCTTTACAGTGAACCTATCCACATGTAGTCTTGAATATATCAAGCATGCATTTTATAACAAAGTCACTCAATTATTCTCCTGTTATTTCTATAAATAATAACTGAGCATCTCCTATGCTCCAGCCCCTGTGCCAGGATTTAGAGATTCAAAGACAGCATCCCCTCAAGCTGTAGAAGGAAGCAGTCCAGTGCAGCGCACACTGTCATACAACATGTTACATGCCATCACAGGGTTATGTTTGGGGGTCAGAGGAGAAGTCATCTAAAAATTCTAAGTTCTCTTGCCTCCATCCTGAAGAGCCCAATACCAGCCCAGGAGAGGCATGACAGTATAGATCCAGGTGGCTCCTCCTGACGGACAACATCCTCAGCAAAAGCTTTACCATTTATGCAATAGCTAGAGTCACTACGCCAAATCTGCCAACAGCCCCCAGTCTATGCTCTGACATCCACCAATACACAATTCATGAAGACATTTTTCAAGGAGAGTGCCTGCAGGTGCTTAGGTCACAGGCCTTGCTCCACTACCTATTCCTGAACCTGTTGGTCCAGCAGAGGAAGCCCTGTCTCCACCCAGCCCACTTTAGCAACCAGAGACCCTGGAATATGCAGAAATGAAGAACCTGTGTGTGCTAGATTTGGACCACTGGACCTGGATTTTAGGAACCTAGATTTTCATGATGACTCCATCAGAAACTTGGGTCACAAGCCCAGTCTAGGCAATTCAAACAAATAGTGCGATTATGAGGTTGCCTCAGTCTGAATCGCATGCCATTTGTGCTCAGGTATCAGTTTTCAAATAAGGTAGAGTTTGACTTTACCAGAGATGTGGACTGGAGGTAACTTCTGTTGCAAGTCAGGCTGGAAGTAAATGACAGAGACTAAAACAAAACAAAACAAAACAAAACAAAACAAAACCATGCCGGTTTGGATCAGGAGATGGAGTGTTGGCCCACAGGCTGAAGGGTCCCGAGTTTGATCCTGGTCAAGGATAAGTACCTTGACTGCAGTTTATGGACCGGGTTAGGGCGCCTGCAGACATCAATGTTTCTCTCTCTCTCTCTCTTTTTCTCTGCCTCCTTTCCACTCTATCTAAAAATCAATGGGAAAATATCCTCAGGTGAGGATTAAAAATAAATAAATAAAAATAAAAACCATTAAACTTTCAAAAAACAATCAAAAAGCCCAAGCCTGTTTGGCTCAGTGGCACTCCACTTTTTCAGTGCTGCTGGCCCTCACCAGGCAAAGCCTCCTCCCAGGCTCTGACCAGGCCAAATGTTCTTGTCCCCAGGGCTGCCAGACTCAGCCACAGAGGCGCAGGTTTTCCAGCTCACAGCCTTGCCCCTTGCCTCAGGTCGCTGCAGGGCAGGGGAGAATCATTCATTCCACAGGGTATGGAAGGCGGGCCTCCACTGCTCTAGATGTGGACAGGACCTCCTTCCCAGGCCACACTGTCCAGTCTCCATCTGGCTTTCCTTCAAACATTCCTCTATACACCCCTCAGGACCACTGGTCAGAGTGCCTGTCTGACAGCTCCACAGGCCCTGAGCTGCCCTGCATGGCTCCCACCCACAGACTCTCATGAAAGGAACTCCTGAAGAATGTGCTTTGGGGAATGGAAGACATGAAAAGTGAAATGCAAAGGTGAGCAAAAACATTGATGTTATGGGAATACATTTGAACAAACACTATTGAAAACAATATCTGTTTAATTCCTTTGGGAAAAACAGAGTCAAAATTCAGTCCTGGAGCCCAGTAGGTTGGGAGGATAGAAACAGAGTTGAGTTTCCCACTGTCTTGGTGCTTGGTATTCATGAGGAGGGCAGACTTCTGGGGTGAGCTGTATGGTTTGTCCACTGCACCAAACAAAGGCAGAGGAGGGGAGGGGGCCGACATACAATCCACTGGTTAACGCTTATGTCCAGGTGCAGGGCTCAGACACCTGGGAAGGAAGGGGCACATTTTTCTTCATAACAAAGGCAAGGTCAGAGCTGCTCAGCTCAGAAAGAATACCTTCTCCTAATCTGCATAAGTGTGCTAGAAGGGGACACTTTTACAAGGTACAACTACTAATTTTTTTAGATTTTACACAAATGTGTTAAATAGCTAAGGCAATTGACTGGAAAATAGACAGAGAGTGTAAAACTTCCAGATAAGTTGAGGAGAAAATAAACATGCTCTGTAAAGCCCCTGATGTACTGGGCAGTACAGAACTTCCTATGCTGCTCCCACTCTTTTATGAAATCTTCCAAAAATAGGAAGATCAGAGACCTGTGTCTAGTGAGATGAAGGTTGTAATGCCTGCTGACTAAACTGTCAGGGTATGGCAGCATCTCCTACCCGTGTGGGTCTGTGTAAAGAGCCTCAAGTGAGCAGCTTCCCTTTTAGGCAGAGTTTTGCTTGGAATGGCCAATCCTATAAGAATAGCACTTTCCTCACGGGCCTGAAACACAGGTTAGTAGGATAACA
The DNA here is from genome assembly GCF_000412655.1 of Myotis brandtii. Lineage (NCBI taxonomy): Eukaryota > Metazoa > Chordata > Mammalia > Chiroptera > Vespertilionidae > Myotis > Myotis brandtii. The sequence goes on from NW_005371138.1 coordinate 1,858,957, forward strand.
GATATATGATCATCTGAGGGTGAAAATATCTCAGTGGAGATTCTTTTTCCTCTATGTGTGTGTACTTTTGGAATATGATTTTGCCAGCTTTTTACTGAGATATATTTGTCATATAACATTATATTACTTTCAAGTGTACAACAAAATGATTCAATATTTGTGTATATTGTGAAATAATCATCACAATATGCCTAGTTAACACCCATCACCACATATAGATACCTTTTTTTCTCTTGTGAGGAGAACCTTTAAGATTTACTCTCTTGGCCCCTTCCCATTATACAAAACAGTATTATAAACTATAGTCACCATGTTTTACATTACCTGCCCTGGCCTTATGTATTTTCTAATGATGAGTCAGTTTGGGGGGGCCTTTTTTCCCATTCCTATTAAATTTATTAAATTAGTTGGGTAAACACAGAAATGACTGAATAACATTGGTTAAGAAATTATCTAAGTTTCAGCCCTGGCCGGTTTGGCTCAGTAAATAGAGCATCAGCCTGTGGACTGAAGGGTCCCAGGTTTGATTCCAGTTAAGGGCATATTCCTGGGTTGAAGGCCTGATCACCAGCAGGGAGTGTGCAGGAGACAGCCAATCAATGATTCTCTCTCATCATTGATGTTTCTATCCATCTCTCTCTCTCTCTTCCTCTCTGAAATCAATAAAAATATTTTTTAAAAAGAAATTATCTAAGTTTTAGGTGTCCAGTTCTATAATACATCATCTGTATATTGTACTGTGTGTTCACTACCCCAGTCAAGTCTCCTTCCATCACCATTTATGCCCCCTATACCATCTTCTACCCACACCCACCCCCTTCTCAGTGGAGCTCAATTACCCTTTGCCATCATCTGTAAGTTTTAGCATTATTTTTTCATGTCTAAGAAGCAAAGATTATCTAGGAACTGAGTTGGTCAATTCTTATTTGTTGTTAGGGTTCTTTCTAGGTAATGGGCAGAAGATATAGAAATATATTATTTATACATAATATGTAAAAATTTATTTTATATATTTTAGTTTTGTGTCCAAATATGCATTGTATTTATGTTTTCAGTTTCTTGTTTGATTTGCTGATGGCCTTATTCATAAAAAAATTTACTTTTTAATAGTTTTCTAATCAATATATTCATCTATGACCTTAGAGTTTTGTTCATGGTTTGGAAAACGTTCTCCAAACAAGGTTACAAAAGAAATCGCCCCATTCCTTTCTAATTCTATATTATTTCTTTATAAATATGTAAATGTACAAACCTCTTAAATGTAATAGGGTATAAGACACGGAATTTCATATGGATTTACATTTGATTCCCTGAGACTTGCTATCTCTCTCTCTACCTGTTTGTATATTAACACAACATTGCTGTTTACACTGATGGTATAGAATAGCCTCTAATATCTGTTAAGGCTGATCAGTCTTCATTGATTCCTGTTTTCTCTAGAAGTGGCCAGGTTTAATTTAGAGTACTGTGTTATATATATATATTGAGTGGCCAGATTATTATGACCACCCCATCAGTACTTCGTTGGGCCACCTTTTGCCTTCAATACTGCGGCGATTCTTCTTGGCATTGACTCCAC
>NW_005371138.1:1861329-1881809 GCF_000412655.1 Myotis brandtii
CCATGGTCTAGCTTTGTACCATTACTCCGTAATTCCTTGTGTGAGTTGCTTAGATTCTCTGTGTCTCATTTTCCTCATTTCTAAAATGGGAATAATAATACATAACTCATGTAACTGTTGTGATAATTAAACGAGATAATGTTCTGAATGTCATCTGATATGTAATAACTGCTTGAAAATGGTTGCTATTATTCCAGACTAAAGCATACATATATTTTTAAATTTAAATTCTGTATTGTTTTAAGTATTACATATGTCTCCTTTTCCCCCCATCGATCTCTCCCCAGCCGCTGACCCTCACTTATATTTTTTAATATTCAAAAATATCCATTAACTTTCTCCCATTCTTTTAAAAATGTCAAACATATACAAAAGTAGAGAGAATGTCTTCCTGGGTACCCATTGTCCAACTTCAACAATCAATACATGGCCAGTGTTATTTCAACTATATACCCACCCACTTTCTCCCCATACTTGGATCATTTTGAAGCAAATTCTAGCCATCATATCATTTCATTCAGTATGTATTTAGAAAAATAAGATCTCTTTTAAGAGTTTATGAACATCTTTTAAAAAGGTAGGTTAACTGAAGCTCAGTGAAGTTAAGTAACATTCATGAAGTGACCCAGCTGGTAAGTGTATTAACTAAAATTCAAATATAGGACTGGCTTCCTCTCCATTTTAATTTACTGACTGATATAAATACCCATGATCAGAAAGTAAGGCATCAAAATTCTAAATTTCAACAATAAATTTTAGCATTTTGAAATCTGAAAAAAAAAATCAGACTAGATTAAAAGCACAGGCCTTCAACACTGAGCAGTAATAGACCACAGATTAAGTTCCTTTGGATTTATTGTTTCTCTGGTTGAAAGGATTTATCTTGATCTTTGTAGCCATTAAGCATGAAGTATGAAAGCAGGGCATCCATTGTTTTAATGTTGTGTATGGCGAATAACTGAAGCTCATGTTTTTTCTCCAGCTTCCAGCACTAAAACAAATAACCTCCACACCTGCTTATGGTTTGTCAGACTTTCAAAAGGAAATACTATATTCTTAGCAAAGTGATTATTTAAAAAGGAAGAGTATGCAGGGAGAAACTGCATGTAGGGAATTAAAATTGTAGTGTCCAGAACCATGAAGGCGTTCAACAAATGTTAATTGATGGTGATGAAAATGACAGTAATCACAATGATGAGGTTGACACGTGACACATGAACCACATGAAGGAGCCGGAAAATGAGTCAGTTATTCATCTGGAAAATACAACTTGCAGAGCAGCTTCCCAGCTTGCCTGAGGATAAGGCCAAACAGGTGGCATGTATATTGCAGGCTTGGGAACCAGCCAGAATTCTGATCCCTACTACTAAATGTGTGACCTTGAACTCGTTACTTATCATCTCAGTTTCCTTTTTTTTTTTTTTAATTCTCACATGCCTAGAAAGAGGAAGGGAGAGAAACAAAACAAAACAAAAAATCGATGTGAGAAAGAAACATTGACTGGTTGGTTGCCTCCAGCATGATCGGGGTATGTACCCTGATCTTGAATTGAATTTGGGACCCTTCAGTCCTCAGGCTGACACTCTATCCACTGAGCCAAACTGGCCAGAGCCCAAGTTTGAGAAAATGAGGAAAATAAGATTGCTTTTCAGAAGCAAAGAAGAAGACTGAAGAGTTCTCGGGCTGTCATTCATGTACCCAGAGAAAGACTGGTCATTTAGGAGAGAGTAAACATTCCCAGTTCACCTGGCAACCTGAGGAGGACTTAGCCTCCTGGCTTAAGTTTGCCAACAGGAAGAAATGAGCTGGCATTCAACCTGCAAATATGCAAGTCCTGTGGCAGTGATGTCTCTTTGGATGGCTAGATTAGCATTTGGCTTCTATGCATTTTGGGTAGTCCAAGTCTGTCTCTCAGGCCCTGAGGCCTTTCATAAGAAAGAACAGATAAATCCAGACTTACTCTTAGACAGCATGCACACAAATTACCTAGCGGCCTTATTTAAATACCGATTTAGATCCTCCGGCCTGGGGTGGGGCACAAGATGCTCCCAGGTGATGTTGACTCTCCTGGTCCCTAGACCACACTTTGAGTAACAAAGCTGCGGACAACGCACAACCACTTCCAGTAATACCTCTATTTTTAACAAGGATTCATCAATAATATATTTATCATCCTTTTTTCTTTTTGGGGTTATAAGTTTCCAATCCAGAACCTAATACTTGCTGCCCAAGCACTCCATATCTAGGGACTGGAGCAAGCCTTTGTTTTGTTCCCTTATACCCAGACAGAGGTCAGGATGGGGTAAAAATGGGGGTCTAAATCCCCTCCCCCACTAGTCCAGAGCAGGTCCAGCCACGGCACTGGTTAAACTGCTGCTTTAGCTAGGTATCCTGTCGGAGGTAGACTGAAGCTGAGAGAAAAAGGTGTTGAACACAAGCAGCCCAAAAGCAAAGCAGGGGGACTGACAGGAAATTGGCTGGGCGGGTGGGAAGAGAACCCACGGCGATGAAGAGATGGTGGTAGGTGATTTCTCTGGGGTTAGGACAGTGGTCGGCAAACTCATTAGCCAACAGAGCCAAATATCAACAGTACGATTGAAATTCCTTTTGAGAGCCAAATTTTTTAAACTTAAACTATATAGGTAGGCAAGTTGTTATTAACTTAATTAGGGTACTCCAAGGGGCCAAAGAGCCGCATGTGGCTCGCGAGCCGCAGTTTGCCGACCACAGGGTTAGGAGATCTCACCGTATCTGGTAGACTCAGAACTGGTGGCTAGCATGATGGCATCACCATTCCTGTTACAGGCAAGACTAGATTTGAATCTGAGGACACTTAGAAGTCTTATTCAGACTTGAATTTGCTGAAATAAGGGGCAGGCAGAGCTTGTGAAAGAATCTTATTTTTGAAAATTTTGATTTGCTCATCTGAAAAACTGAGAGAAAAATTAAAATAAATGGATTATTTGAAACTTAATTGTAGACAAGATTAAAACTCACCTATAATCTTTAGATGGGTGGTGTTACACAAGAATGATGTGCAACATGTCAAAAGAAAATTAAGTACCACTGTTTTAATGGTTAAAAAACCTTGAAGTCTTGAAAACTTGTCCCTATTGTTTTCTCTTTCAAGGAAATCCTGTTATAATTCTTAAGTACTAAACGCACTTGAATATCCCCTTTTTTTCCCTGTGTGCTAAGTGTCTTTTGAATTATAAAATTAAAACATTTTCATTTTTCAGAAAGTTTTACTTTTTCTGTATCCCACGAATAATATTTAAAGCTGTTCAAAGTTTAAATTATTACAATCAACAGGATAAAAGCTTATAATCTCTCAAAGTAAATGACTTCAAGAAAGAAAATTCTATTAAGCTAAGCCTATTATCATTTGCTGCTACATAGTAACCAATAGGCACACAATGGCTTGGGGTCTAGCATACAACAAAGTACAGTTCTTCATCACAGTCTTGTGTGTGTGTGTGTGTGTGTGTGTGTGTGTGTTAATCCTCACTCAAAGATATTTTTCCATTGACTTTTAGGGAGAGTGGAAGAGAGAGGGAAAGACAAAGAGAAACACTGATGTGAGAGTAACACATCCATTGGTTGCCTCCTGCATGAGTCCTGACCAGGGCCCGGGCCAGGGAGGAGCCTGCAACCAAGGTACATGCCCTTGACCAGAATTGAACCCGGGGCCCTTTGGTCCACAGGCCGAGGCTCTATCTACTGAGCCAAACTGGCTAGGGCCATCACATAGTCTTGACTTTGATCTCAGCTAGATGTCTGACTTTGGTAAGCCACTTCATCACCATTAGCCTCATTTTGTTCTCTGAAAAATGAGGGATTAGACTAGTTGGTATCCAGTCCCAATGCTCGCTTGATTTAGTAGGAGAGTATACTTTTGATTCTGAGAGCATCAAAAAGTATTTGCCATTTCCCATACCACTGAATGTTCTCAAAGAAGTGAAGCAACTCACCCCCTCTGTCATAAGGCCAGAGCTAGGATTAAACTCCCAAGATGCTTGACTTCTAGCTAAGGATACTTTCTGCAATATCATGCAAACTAAATTATATCTAAATGAATCTGCACCAGAATAAACCAAAATGAAAATTCACCCAAATAAGCCACAGAAGATGTTGGTATAACATAATTTCCTCTAAGGAAATTACTAGTATTATTTTTCTGGGTGGCTTGACACAAGTCATAACTGACTGATTTATGGTCAGAGGTATGGTTGTATATTATGCTACAGAACCACAAGAAAGCAGGACAAGTTTTCATATGTAGCCAAAATAGCTGGTTTCAAAATTACCCAGTACTCATCCTCTTGGTCTGTGAGTGATTTGAGGGCAGAGGTCATGCTTGGTAGAACTGTGTTGTTAGCAAGCCAGGCATTGGGCAGCTGGGAAATCCTCCCACTAGTGCAGGGCTGTGGGGGCAGGGAGGGAGCAAAGGAGCAGATCTGCAGCATTAGGAGAGGGAGGGCACTCTCAGGAGCGCAAAGCAGGCTATGGAGAGAGATTTTACAATGGAACCTGAACAAGTGTCCATCCTCTGCGCAGGCAACGTGAGTAAGGATGTCAGGTGTCCTCAACAGAAGTTCCATACAACTAGGGAATGTGGAAGGCAGTGGTGGTGAAAAACTATAGCACTCATCCTTTTTTTTAAATAAATACTATACCATGTCCCTCCCCACTCTTCTTCCTTTGAGAAATTCATAACATTATTATATACTTAGCATTAGTGTTTCTGAACATACTACTTGAAAATGGATATGCTAGATAGTGAGATTATTCACATATCTTCAAAAAAAATTAATTTGAGAGAGACAGGGATAGAGAGATAGAAATATCCATGAGCAAGAACCATTGATTAGCTACCTCCTGTATGCCCCCTACTGGGGATTGAGCCTGCAATCCCGGGCATGTGCCCTGACTGAGAATAGATCTGGTGACCTCTGGTTCATGAGTTGATGCTCAACCACTGAGCAACACCAGACTATTCACATATTTTTATATAACACTTAACACGTGCCAGACACTATTAGAAGTACTTTCCAAATAAATATTGTAATTTAATCTTCATAATAACTCTATGAGGTATGTGTTATGGTAGGAAACTGAGGCACAGAGAGGCTATGTAACTTGTCCAAGATTGTAGAGGTAGTAAGTGGCAGAGCCCAGGTAATCTTCTCCCTAGTCCACACTTTCCCTTCTCCTTAAAAGACCACAAAGCAAATGGTAAGAGTGGACAGTTGTATTTTTGGCTGCTTAGCTTTTGGACCCACTTCTTGTGTTAGGGGAACCTTGGTGAGACTTGAGAGAGGCAGTCACTTCCCACTCTAAAAACTGTGAGTGGAAGATACTCATTTTCCAGCACATGTGCAGGCCCAGCCTTTCAGATGCACTAACTAGTTTGAATTTGCAGCTAATGATAAACGAAGGAGAAGCCATAGAAAATCCTTTCAGCTGCAGTGGGCACGCACCATGGGGAGATTACAGTGTTAGTGGTAGGGGACCTTTAGAACCTGACTACCGGGCTTTGAATCCTGGCACTAACCCTTGAGCAAGATGCCTAACTTCTTTGTGCTGCAAATTTCTCATGTATAAAATGAAAATAATAATAGTACTATCTTTTGGATTGTTGTAAGAATTACACAGGACAGTGGAGGTAAAACATAGTACCTGGAAGAGAGTAATTTCTCAATAAAGGCCTGCAATTGTCATTTACTTAAGTGCCCTATTTTACAGATGAGAAAATTGAGGCCCAGAGAGGAAAACTTGTACAAAAACATGCTGCTATAAAGCGAGGGAGTTTAAGTAGATACAATTCAGTTCACTACGACAACCATCTAATGAATGCTTATCATGTCAGGAATTTAGTGTTTTGACTTTAGCAAGCCAGCAAAAACAGTCTTTCATGGTCTAGTTGAGCAAATGAGGCTTCATACTGGTTGAGTTGGTCTGATCTCTGGGTGTCACATTATAGGAAACAAATATAGCTCAGTGGGTGTAGCTTAGTAGTTGAGCGTTGACCTATGAACCGGGAGGTCACAGCTCAATTCCCAGTCAGGGCACATGCCTGGGTTGTGGGCTCAATCTCCAGTGTGGAGAAGGCAGCCAATCAATTATTTTCTTTTTTTGTTGTTTTTATTTTATTTTATTTTTTTCCCTTTATTGAATAAGATATTACAAATGTGTCCTTATCCCCCCAATGTCCCCTCATCCTAATTATTTTCATCATTGATGTTTCTCTCTCTCTCTCTGAAATCAATAAAAATATATCAAAAACAAACAAATATATAAATCAAAATATAATTAGAAGTGGAAAGAATACAGAAAAAATATCTATTTATGTTTTAAATTGAGTTTTAGAGAGAGAGGGAGGGAGAGGGAGAGAAACATGGATGTGAGAGTGTAACATTGATTGGCTGCATGCCCCCCACTGGGGGTTGATCCCAAAACCCAGGCAAGTGTCCTAATTGGGAATTGAACTGGTAACCTTCGGTGCAAGGACGACACCCAACCAACTGAGCCACACCCATCAGGGCAAAGAGAAAAAGATCTTTAAACTTCCCTCTCCCTATCTCTGTCCCCGGTAGTAGTACCTTTATGGCAGTTGCTCCCTGACTTTTCCACTCACCCTCAACTTTGAACATAAAACAACCCAAACCTAGTTTTTGTAGCTGGAGACTCCTCTGCCCCTAGACTTTCCTTTAGTTTCTCTTCAACATTCTCTTTAGAAAGGAAATATCAGTTTTTGATTTTCAAAAAATATGTTTTTTGTTGATTTTAGGGAGAGAGAGAGAAACATGGATCGGCTGCCCCTGGCACATCTTCCCACTAGGGATCAAGCCCGAAACCCAGACATGTGCCCTGACCAGGAATGGAACTAGGGACCACTCCATGCATGGGACAATGGCCAACCAACTGAGCCACACTGGCCAGGGTAGAAATTCTCAGATTTTTGGCCTTCAGATTACTTTACATTTATACTTTCATATTGGAAATTGAACCAAGAAAACTTTAAAGACATTTTTAAAAAGACATTCTAATTGATTTATTTAAAGTTAGCAATGATGAATCCATTGCATGTTAACATAAATAACATCTTAGTATTATTATAAAATACCTTTGGTTTCATTTACGTGAGAGAGAACCACTGCCATTAACATTAGTAAGGTGTTAGTTTGTTCCAAAATATTAAAGAGCGTAATACAGGATAAAAACATAAAAGTTAATCTTATTTGACTTGTATTTTCTTAGTCCATTGGGGCTGCTATATCAAAATAACACAGACTCGGTAGCTTATAAACAACAGAAATCTATTGCTTACAGTTCTGGAGTCTGGAGAGTCTAAGGTCAAGGTGCCAGCATGGGATTAGCTCTTTTATCCTTGAATTTTGATCACAGTCTGTGGTCTGACCTAGCTCATGATTTCAATTAAAGGTTAATTTCATAGCCAAGGAAAATGCCAAACCAATTCATAGCCTGGAACCCATATCTAAGATTAGACCTGTTGACCAGTCCAATCATATCAGTTCAGAAACCGGCTTACAGTCCAGGCAGAATCCCAGCCAATACCATCTCAATACAATGTGTTACCCCAAGTTGTATTGACACAGGTAGACAACATTGTTGTCAGCAACTGAGAGAACTGTGGTAGATGTTAATGCTTATCTGGACATGGGAGGATTCCCAAGAGACTGGTATGACTCTAGTGGCCTAAATGGTGTCACTCTAGGGTCCAGCTCCTCTTCCTGTTGTATTCAACACTTTCAGACTAGTGGCATTAGGTATATTTTCATAGATTTTTCTCATGACAACATATTCTGCTCCATCCCCTTATGACAACTTTTTATTGCATAACAGTATGTCCCATCATGGCCCCACCCCATAACCTTTTGACCTAGCCAATTTCTATACCTGCTTATGACGATTCATGCACAGATATTTATTAAATGTCTTTAGATGCCAGACCCTTAATACACAAAAATTCTGCCTTTTAGTAACTCAACTTCTTTAATTCTACCAAAGGAGGTCAATAAATTAAAAAAGAAAACCTACTGTAGTTTTGTAATAAAGGTATGGGTATGAGTTCTTTACTAAATATATCTTTAAAATTCTATGAGAGCCCAAGGGAGGAGTTGTTTCTTTTTAAAAAATATATTTTTATTGATTTCAGAGAGGAAGGGAAAGGGAGAGAGAGATTGAAACATCAATGATGAGAGAGAATCACTGATCGGCTGCCTCCTGCACACCTCACACCGGGGATCAAGCTCGCAACCTGGGCATGCGCCCTGACTATGAATCGAACCGTGACTTCCAAGGTTCATAGGTCTTGTTATGGACCAACGTTCGCGAGAGTAAGACCACCAACTCCAATTAGGTCTTAAGCAGCAAGTGAGGATTTATTGAAAGCTGGCCAGCGACTGCCGTAGGCATGTTCTCCTACGACAGCGTTGACCCTGGTTCCAGGCCAGCCTTTTATTCCCAAAAACCATATAACGGTTGGCTAAACACACACAAAGTTACCTGGGATACATTAATCAACACTGCCCCATTACCAAGGTATTCATTAATCAACTTGCCCAGTTGCTCTAGCTACTAATATCAACTTGCCCCGTTTCCCTAGCTACTAATATCAACTTGCCCCGTTTCCCCAACTACTAATATTAACTTGCCCCGTTTCCCCAACTACTAATATTAACTTGCCCCGTACCCTAACTACCCTCGACCACAGTTGGTTCCATTTCCCCAGTACAAGAGGGGCTTAACTGTAACAGTCTAAGCTCAACCATTGAGCAACACCGCCCGGCAGGAGTTGTTTCTTAAAGATAGGAGAGTGTGGTTACGGGGAGTGATTTCTCCACTTGTTCTTGTAAGAATGACTAGGAATTTAGTGAGAGAGAAAGACATTTTAAGAAAAGAAGCTGCCTGAGCTAGGGCATACAGGCTGTAAGGAGAATAAGATGCTCCAAGGACAAATAGCTGGTTGATGTTATGGAATATCTTATCTTTCAGAGAAATAATGGTTTATACCACTTGGGGGATAATGAAATTTGTTTTAAACTTGACCAGGGATGTTTGATACCAAGGATATTTGACAATAAACATATAATAAGAATTAGGCCAATATTAGTGAATTTTTTGGAAAGTATCTTATGAATTAATTCCTTGATAAATGCATAGACTGCAAAGTTCTCAAATACAAAATAGGGACAAAATGTTCTAAGTTCAGAGTGGCAGGATCAACAAGAATGTTATTGGGATAAAAATGGCAGGATATAAAATCCTGCTCTTCTATCCTTATCACAATGAGTTTCCAAAGTCTGCATACCTTCCGGTGTCACAGATTGCCTTCCCCTCCCACAACATATTTTCTCCACACTGACTCACCTCTTTGTTATATGAAATTCCCAAAACAGTGTCACAAACTTAGATTCCTGCAAGTGCTAGGTGGATAATATGAGTAAAGCTGATTGAGTGAGGGCAGGTAAACTAAGAGTATCTGCCCTGTCCAGAGACGGAAGCTGTTCCTTTGCTCCAGCCAGTCACTGCCAGCTAGGAATGTAGGTCAAGGGTTCTCAGAACTCCAACATTTTCAAGAGAAGCCAGAAATTCTGGTTATTATGGAAACTCCCAATTTGATAACTAATTGGAGAAAAAAACCCAACCCAACCTAAGACTGTCCAACAAAACATGTTTATGGGCTGAGTCTACCCCTGGGCACCGTTTGTGACCTTTGTCCTAAAACTTTTCCAGTTTTATGTGATGTAATACTTGAAGGAATGAAGGATGTTCCATCTCCTCTGACATTACTGATTTCCCAGATACAGGCTCTACCTCCTTCCTCTTGTGAAGTACTATTTTTCCCCACCCTCTAGTGATTTCAGAGTTTGCCCATCCCTTTAAGCATCAAGTTTTACCCCTCTCTTAGTGATATCTTGAACTATACCAACAATCTTCCCCTTCTCTTTTGAAGGATACCTGGCCACACCCTTTATGACAACCATGCATTGCCCTACCACCTTGGAGTAACAACTCATTCCTCCTTTGCATATTTCTTTGTATCATCCCCTTGTGACATCACATGTCAATCTCATCCTAGGACTGCAACCTGGAATGCGCAGTGAGAAGATAGAATATGTATGGCATCACAAAAGAATGAGTTTGTTTGGGAAAGTGCATGATTTTATAAGAAAATGTCTGCAGAGATTTTAAAATGAATCATTAAAGTTAGAGACGGAGATTTAAATACATAATTTAGATCTCTTTAGAGTGAGTCAGAGGTATGGACTCAGTTTTCCAGGTACTTAAGGCCAACTTTTTTCAAAGTAAAGTTTTATAGGAGGTCTCTGAAGAGACTGCTCTCTGGGTGTACTGTCTATTTCTTAGGGGGAGTGAGAAGTTAGCTTCTTTTAACTTCATGAAATGAAACTCCAGAGATTAGAAATAAGATTTATATAACTTCAGTCATTGCACATTTTAAGGGTTTTGCTGGAAGGAAATAAAAATTATTAGTATAGCACCCAGTATTTATTTGATAATGTTCCTTACTACAGGACAACTGAACTTCATTCTCACTAAATTCTTATAATCATGAAATATAGACTTCAGGATTCTTCCTTCTACTTTGTTTCTAGTTTATGCTTTCTTAAAATTAAAATTTCTGAGTGGGAGTAGGATTATTATTCTTAGGACATTATCAAACTTTTTTGGTAGGGATAGTCTAATTTTAAAGAAAGGGACTCTTGCAATTATGGTCATTGTAACATGGACCTAGATGTTATAATTTACCGTTCTTTTAAAAAATTTTATTGATTGATTTCAGAGAGAGAGAGAGAGAAAAAAATTGATTTGTTGCTCCACTTATTTATGTATTCATTTGTTGATTCTTGCATGTACCTTGACTTGGGATCGAACCTGCAACCTTGGCATATCGGGATGACCAATTGAGTTACCTGGCCAGGGCCATGATTTACTGTTATTAATAGTTATCTTATATATACTAGTTACTATAATATCAGCAAGCAGAGGATACAATTTCCATTCTCTTTCTAAAGGAAAAAAGATAAAAACAAAAATCAAATCCCTTTGCCAAAACATTGAGAAAAAAAATCCCCAACAACCTGAGAATCTAAGAATTATCTAATTATAGGTGATTTTCCTTTTATTCTTATTCATTCATTCAACAAATATATATTGATTATCCATTATATGCATCAGGCACTGTGCTATGCTAGGTTCTGATTAAATAGTGATAAACAACCCAAATACGGTTTATACTCTCATGGATCTTATGGTCTAGTGAGAGAGATAGAAAAAAAAAACAATTAAGAAAAAAGTGCATATATATATGTACATATATATGTAAGTGAATTTCATATACATACATATATACACACACACACACTATACTATTCATTAGGGAGAATAATGGGAGAGAATTGAGTTCTAATGAATGAGAAGGTTCCAGCCATGTAAAATGTAGGGGAAATAGTGGTCTACTGAAGTCAGGACAGCTTGGGCAAAGGCCTTAGCTGGGAATGATTTCTAAGGATAAAATATCCAGCATGGCTAGGGTATTTTGATTGAGAAGGAGGGCAGTGAGAAGTGAGGTTAAAGAGAAAGATAGAAGACATCATGAAGAACCTTGATGATGGTTTTCAGTGGTTCTCAACCTTCTGGCCCTTTAAATACAGTTCCTCATGTTGTGACCCAACCATAAAATTATTTTCGTTGCTACTTCATAACTGTAATGTTGCTATTGTTACGAATCGTAATGTAAATATCTGATATGCAGGATGGTCTTAGGCGACCCCTGTGAAAGGGTTGTCCGACCGTCCAAAGGGTCGTGACCCACAGGATGAGAACCGCTGGTTTAGTTGAAGGAAAACTAAGTATCAGGGATGTATGTATGAAGGAAAACTAAGAATTAGGGATGTATGTATCAAAGAAAACTAAGAATGAGGGATGATTCACAGGGTTTTGGCTTAAGCAGTGGTGTGCATACCATTTACTGAAATTAGAAAGGTAGAGTAATAAGTAAGGGTCGAAACCCACAGGATGAGAACCGCTGGTTTAGTTGAAGGAAAACTAAGTATCAGGGATGTATGTATGAAGGAAAACTAAGAATTAGGGATGTATGTATCAAAGAAAACTAAGAATGAGGGATGATTCACAGGGTTTTGGCTTAAGCAGTGGTGTGCATACCATTTACTGAAATTAGAAAGGTAGAGTAATAAGTAGGTTCTCTAGGAAGAAGATGCTGAGACAGAGTTAGGTGTATAAAAGATTTATCAGGGAATCTATATATATAAAAGCCTAAGCGACCATTATGATGGAATGACCAGTCGCTATGATGCGCACTGACCATCAGGGGGCAGACGCTCAACGCAGGAGCTGCCCCCTGGTGGTCAGTGCACTCCAACAGCAGGAGCACTGCTCAGCCAGAAGCTGGGCTCACAGCTGGCGAGCACAGCAGTGGTGGTGGGAGCCTCTTCTGCCTCCGTGGCAGCGCTAAGGTGCGGTGAGCTGAGCAGTAAGGAGTGAGCAGGCAGGCAGGTGAGCGGCTAGGGGTGAGCAGGCAGGCAGGCAAGCGGTTTAGGGATGAGCAGGCAGGCGAGCAGTTAGGAGCGAGCGGTCCTGGATTGCGAGAGAGATGTCCAACTGCCGGACATCCTAGGGGTCCCAGATTGAGAGAGGGTGCAGGCTGGGATGAGGGACCCCCACCCGCCGCCATGCACGAATTTCATGCACAGGGCCTCTAGTCCTATTAAATAAAGAGCTAATATGCTAATTAGACCAGATGGTGGAATGACCTTCCAGAACGACCAGAGGGTAGGGCCTCGGGGCTGCATAGCAGCTGGGCCACAAGGCAGCTGGGGCTGTGAGGGACGAGCCCCTTGCATGAATTTTGTGCATCGGGCCTCTAGTAGTGCTTATAAAAGGAAATGAGGTATAAGTTGAATTGCGTAAAGGGAGGTTACAGACAGTGATACAAACCTGACAAAGTCTTTGCCAGCCCAATGGGGAGCTCCAGAGCAAAGACTGACAGTTAGTGGAGTTCTGGGTTAGAATAGGCCCTTGTACTACCAGTTCACTGGCAGGGACTCTCCCCAAGAAGAGTGTAACTTGGGCTCTAGAGCTGAGTGGACCCTGAAGCAGGTAACAGGAGCATGCTGTCAACTAACCACATTCCTCACAGCTGGGCAGCCAGTCCCTTCCTGAAGGAGGATGTGAGCAGCACATCATCTTGCAGCTAAGAGAATGGCCATTTAACCTATTTCTGGTCAATGGAACTTAAAGGTTGTTGAGTGAAAGCTTTTCCTTTGCTGATAAGAGGAGAAGGAACTTCTCACATAAAAGGTCCCTTTGCTGCTTCCCTCCTCCCTGTTTTTCTACTTTTGAATGTGATTGATTCATGATGTCAGGAAGTATGACAGCCATCTTTCAACTTTCAATAAGCTTGAACAAGAAAAGCCAGAGCTGAGGAAAGGAAAGAGGTGGTGATGATATTGCTTAGCAGCTGAATTAATGTCAACAACTACCTACCTCCAGACATAGAAAAATAAATTCCAGTTCATTGAAGCCTCTGTAGTTAGGTTTCATGTCACTTTAGCTTATACAGGTACAGAATATGGGGAAAGTATGGTGGCTAATCCTTTTGTTGTTGTTGTTTCATCTTGTTTTCTGTTGAACACTTCTTCCCAGCTTGATTCTAGTTATAGACTCTGTTCCCCAGGCAACAGGAGTGAATGCCTCACCTAAACAGGACTTAGATTCTTTCTACTGAGAAATTGAAACTTAATTAGGAATACCCAAAGACAGAGGGAGATAGCCTAATCATCACTTTGAGAAAAGAGGCTCAAGATCTCCTGACTCTGGGATTTTTTTCTCTAGTCTATGAGTTACTCCTCTATCCTCTCAATAAATCCCCCTTTTCATTATGTTAGCTGGAATTGATTTCTGCTGTTTTAAATCAATGGTTCTCAACTAGGGGAGGTTTTACTCTTCAATGGATATCTGGCAATGTCCAGAGATATTTTTGGTTGACAAAGTCTGGAGTTGGTGTTATTGGCACCTAGATTCTAGAGTATAGATACCAGGGATGCTGCTAACATTCTATAATGCTCAAAACAATTCCCCACAACAGCCTGGCTGTGTAGCTCAGTGGTTGAGCATTGACCTATGAACCAGGAGGTCACAGGTTCAATTCCAGGTCAGGCACATGTCTGGGTTGCAGGCTCGATCCCCAATAGGGAGTGTGCAGGAGGTAGTCGATCAATGATTCTCTCTCATCATTGATGTTTCTATCTCTCTCCCTCTCACTTCCCCTCTGAAATCAATAAAAATATATTTTTAAAAAACCCAAAACCAAAAATAAATTCCCCACAACAAAACTTTGGCCCAAAGTGTCAATAGTGATGCTGTCAAGGAACCCTGCTTTAAAAGAGAGAGTTATTTAACTTGTACAAGGAGGTTCTCAACAAGGAGGTTTTCAACAAAGCTGACTAGGGTCAGCTGCTAATGAGTGGAAAGAGAAACAGGACATCTGAGGTGCAAGGAGAAGTGTGGAATGGCTTTTGAGAGCGTGGAAGAGAAAGCATGCTGAAGAAACATTGGAGGATTGTTAGGCAGCGATTAGATTCTGTCTGAAGTTGATGACCATGACTTTAGAGACATGGAACTAATGATGTTTCTTCTGCAGAGCTATAGTGGTACAGACAAGGATAAGGCATATTTTGGGTTCACCCAGGGCTGGATTTTTGTCAGGTGAGAGAAAGAGAAGAAAAGAAAGGAAGGGAGTTGATGTTTGTATGGAACTTATTTTACTAATGAACCAGAGGGAAGGAATAAGAAAAAAATTGATAATAAAAAATGATGACCCTGTGGTAGATAACAGGTAATAAAAAAGTAGAAGATAGTTCCTGCCTTTAATGTATTCACAACTCAGTCTTTTCCACAGTGTTGGGATGTGGTATTACCTTCTGATCTTATACCAGTGGTTGGCAAATTCATTAGCCAACAGAGCCAAAAATCAACAGTACAACGATTGAAATTTCTTTGGAGAGCCAAATTTTTTAAACTTAAACTATATAAGTAGGTACATTGTTATTAACTTAATTAGGTTACTCCTAAGCAGGCCTTTGCTAAAAACGTCCTCAATCTGATTGAGGTGTGTTCGCTGAGGTCGACCCCTTCCAACTCTCCCATCCACACTCGTCTTGTATACTTGTTTCAGATAGACGAGTGTGGATGGGAGAGTTGGAAGGGGTCGACCTCAGTGAAAGTACCTCAAAACAATGTACCTCCCCCGCGCTGAGTGTCCTGCAGCCCACCTGCGCCGCGTCTCCCGTCGCCCCACTGACTGACACCCCCCCACTTCTTCTAACGCCATTTCTTCAAAATAGACTCACCCAGGCCGAAAACCGACTTCTGCGCATGGGTCACGAAGTTTCAATCGCACTGTACGTGCGCGTCCGCACGTGGTATTTTGTGGAAGAGCCACACTCAAGGAGCCAAAGAGTTGCATGTGGCTCGTGAGCCGAGGTTTGCCAACCACTGTCTTACACTAACACTAGAGGCCCGGTGCACAAATTCATGCACATTGAAAGGAAATTAATTAAAAGAAATATTTAATATCGCTATTCGCCCTTTCTCTATAATAGAAGTGTCAACCAAATTCACAATCAACAATGACAGAAGGAAACACACACGTGCAACTGGCACCAGCGAGAGCTTTATATATATACATCAACTTGCTTAATTAGACCTGCTTTTTGATTTAGCTAAACTTTTTTCCAGCCCAGTGAAGCACTCTAACTTCTCTTTCAGGTAATTGTCAGCAACACAGCAGTAAATATCAACACGAAGCAGATTATTATTGTAGATCACGCAGGGAGAACAAAGGGTGAAATATTTAACTGTAGCAGTGTTTGACTATATTTTGTGCAGTGAGAAAACCTGAAGTCATTTTCAAGTTCCACTATTTCTTACTTCTTTTCAGTCAGGTCAAGGTTCTAAACTGTCTTAATCTCCGTTTTCCAGCTAATGAAAATAGGATTCTACCGTGTCTCCTACCTACCTACTCCACAACTTCTGTGAGGATCAAGTGAGATGAGGCATGTGGAAACGCTTTACAGACATTTGGTTAAAGTGTAAAATGTTCACACCTGGCTATAAAGCAAGTTGTGTTTCTGGGCTGAAGAAACTCCAAGGAGGCTAGTTGCTAGGGAAAGGAAGTCAGGCATTGCTACGTGACATCATTACCCAGCACCCACAGCCACCATTTCTGGGCTGGGCTGGGCTGTGGGCCGCATTTTGCACCATGGGGTCTGGGCAGCATTGGCTGTGATTTGGTGGGCTGTCGCTCTGGGGTGGTGGTGGGGCCTGTGTCCCACTTGGGGGAAGCCGAGTATTGCTTTGTTGGCGCCAGATCTGTGATGCCATTTCTTTGTAAATGGCCAGTGCCTGCCACAGTAGCTCCTGTGTTGAGCGTCTGCCCCCTGATGGTCAGTGCACATCATAGCAACCGGTCAGACAGTCAGAGGGACACTTAGCATATTAACCTTTTATATATACAGATTGGTTACTAATGATACATAACCAATACTAAAATATTTCTCATGCATTTCAAATTGAAATGTAGTGCTCCTACACCATAACCTCTTGAACATCCTTTCTTTCTCTAGTCTTGACTCTTCAATCTATCCATGAGAACTGAAGATGATTGTTTTTCTTATGTTTGCCTCTACTATCATCACATTATCATGAGTCAGGACTTAGGGAGACAGTTTGAGATTTTGATTTATAGAAAATGGGTAAGTGTTTTCTCCTGAGCCTTAAATAGGAGCTTAACTATGAGGCATTGTTCTAAGTATGTAGATGAGAAGTATATAAGAGTAAAGATTGTTGATCTTGGAAACCAGACCTGAATTATAGGCCTAGCTCAGCCACTAATGTGAAAATGGCCTACATTTACAGAGCACTAACTATGTGCCAATCACTTTTCTATTAACTTGTTATGCTCTAAGGAGGAGGGTGGTATTTTAATCCCCATTTTAGAGACAAGAAAACCGAGGTACAGAGCGTTTAAGTAACTTACCCTGTCATGGAGATGGTTTGCGGTGAGTCTGGTTTTGCAACACAAGCAGTCTGGCTCCAAATTGGTGCACTTAGCTACTACTTTCTATTATTTTCTGATTTTTAAAAAAAGCTATTATTTCTAGCATATGCAACAGGTTCTGTACTGGTTTTCTGGAATATTATCTCATGTAATCTTCACTAACAACTGTGAAATAGATGATGCCATTTTCACAAAGGAGAAAACTACGGCTCAGAGACTTTCAAGCTTTGAAACAAGTCTTGGTGCTCCAAGAGCTTCTCTAACCCTCGAGCCACGTATATCTTTGAGCTTCAGGTTCCCCATCTTTAAAATGATGGTTGGAGTAGATGCCTCAGTTCTATGAGGGCGATGGACGTAGAGATAAGAGGTAAGTCCGCAGATGAGTGAGAGAAGTGGAGTAAAAAGCAGTCAAGCCTCAGTGGCCGAGGGCCCAGCATCAGGGAGGTCGGAGGGGAGGAGGCTCGGGGGTGTGAGACCCCAACGAGGCCCGTGGGAGAAAATGGGCCTGACAGCCCGTCGCTAACTGGTTTGGGCACTGCCAGTAACTAAGGGTCGGCCGCTCCCGGGACAGCAGCTCACCCGCCCAAATCTTGCTCTACAGGCTTCCCCTTGAAAGCAAACGAAGGAAGGGGCGCGGCTTCCCCGCCCGCGTAGCTGAGCGCCACGTCCCTCTTGGCTCAACTTCCCCTAGGCTTCAGGGTGGACGCGCTACCCGCGGCGAGGTCTTGTCTCCGTACCAGCCAATCAGCGCCTTCGTGATCCAGTCGGACCAATCACCGCTGCCTGGGGGCGGGGGCTGTTGCCAAGGCAGCGAGGAGGCGGGCGCGCACTGTGAGCAGAGGTACAGAGCTAAGCTGCAAGCTGGAAGCTGGCAAGACGCGACAGGTCTGTGCGGGGCAGGCATTCAGCTGGCGGAGATTCGGAGGTCGAGACTGGGGCTAGGTGAGGCCCGTGATCTCGAGGTGGGTGCGGATCGTACCGCGGGAGGCTGGGGCGGGTCCTGAGATAAGGCTAAGGTCTGCCTTGCCGGGGTACTGAGGATGGGTTGGGGCCGCACTGTGGGAAGGCATGGGTTGGAGGGGGCTTCCAGCTCGAACTTGCAGCGGGGCTGTGTGTGTGGGGGGAGTCCTTGCCTCTTCTCCATTCGCTGCAGGGCACCCAGGCTTTCTTTGGGGTCGATGAGGGTGACAGGCACTTGGCGAGGAGCTGGCGGGGGGTTGGGGGAGTGGGGGTGGGTGCTGGACCGAGACCCAGGCGTGGTTCCAGCCTGGCCTTGGCAGGTTGATGGGTGACGGAGGTGCCAACTGTTGAGGTGGATGTACCCACAAATTCCCGGCTAATGCTCACCGCCTCCTCCCCCTAACTCCCGCCGCGCTGCCGAGCAAAGCTAGGCCGGTGAATCCTGCTCTTCTGCCCGTTCTGTTAAGGCAGTGACCCCTGACACTTAGGAGAGGAGAAAGTCCGTGTCATTTGTGTTATTGTTTTCCCTTAAGTGACAAATTGTTGGGTGTGTGGTGAGCTCTTTCAGTTTCAGAATATGAGAAAATGGTATTTCCTTGTTGCACCTGCTATGTACTAACTCAGTGAGGAAATGTGGTTATTGCGGGTGATGCTCTCCACTAAACTCCTAAATTGGATAATGTACATTTTACACAATTGAGTAAGTGCTGTCTGCCATCGCTGCCTTTTATTGAGGCTCTTAAATCCATGGATGAATATGAACAACAAATGATATATTGTTTAAAAAAACGTGGAGGGAGGTTAAATGCAAATATTTCTGATAGTTGTTTGAAGGAGATTGTGGATTTAGAATTGATGAGACAGTTGCTTTAAGGAATTCTTAAAGTAATATGACTAGATCAGATTTAGATCAGAATATCTATAGCTTCTTGTACAACCTATATAAATTATTTGTTTCTTAAGGTCTTCCCTGGTAAATTCTGATGAATAATTAGAGTCAGGCAATATCCAGATTCTAGCATCTTACCCCTCATAGAAATTGTCTCAGGATTTGTCCTGATTTAATCCAAGTGTGAGTTCTTGTTTTACAAAACTTTAACAAGTTAAACAAAAAAAGTTTCAACAAACATTCCTCAGTTAATAGGGTCAAGAATTTTTTTTAAAAAAGAAGAAGCTAATGTGGACATTAAGAATTAGAAATGAAATCTCAAATAATATCACTCTTGTTATTAGGGTGAACATGAAACTTCTAGTTCTCATTTTGGTCTTTAAACTCTCCATGATCTGGTCCAACTTTGTAGTATGAGTGAAAAATTTATTTCTGTCTCCTTGTGGTTACTCATTCTGTTCTACAGCACCTATTCTAATTTTATTCATCTTTCAAGGGTCAGGTCTATGTTGTATTTACTTTTCTCTGATCTTCTGAGAGAGTTATTATTCACATCACACATTTTGTATATACCCACTCAGCATGCTTTTTGGCAAGCTGGTTTGTGGTCTGTAAAGCCCAGTTAAAATGTAATGCAAAATGAAGGCAATGAGGATAACTTTCAAAACACTAGTTATTGAGCCCTGGTTGGTGTGGCTCAGTTGGAGTGTTGCCCTCTGCACTGAAGAGCACATGCTCAGGTGGGGTGTGGGGGTGGGGCATGTGGGAGGTGGGTGATGGATGTTTTCTCTCTCTCTCTCTCTTTCTCTCTTTGAAAGATCAATTAAAAACAAACAAACCAACAAAAAACAAAACAAAACAAAAACACTAGTTGTTGATATAGTTTATTAGACTCTAAACTTTAGAGTGTCAGTAACACCAGTGTCTTTTTGTTTTGGGACTTGTTGTGTATATCTCTATACTAAACCAATTTTGTGTTATTTAGAATAAAATTTAAATTGCTTTCCACTTTCTAAGGACTTTTTGGGTGACTTAGGTGTGCAAAATAGTCTTGTAAATATTGGGTAGTTGGAGGAATCAAGTGTAGGATTTTTAAATGTATTTAAAATAATCCTTAAAGTAGATAATCTTTTAAGTATCGTGAATAATTGAGTTAACTATATTTGGCATGATACATGATGAACTCTTTCTTAATAATTGAAGGTCTAGAAAGGGGAAATTTGTTATTTTTATGTTCAATATATGCAACTAGTTTATAGACGTTAGAAAGCAGGCTCCTAACAATTTCAAATAATGTATTAGGAAAAGGAAAAACTTTAATCACTTTAATGATTTTCAATCTAAAATATAAAAGAAAACCCCACCATGATATGGTAAAAAAATATGCTTAATTAGAATTTTTTTTAATATTCTTTTTTTTATAATATATTTTATTGATTTATTTTTACAGAGAGGAAGGGAGAGGGACAGAGAGCTAGAAACATCGATGAGAGAGAAACATCGATC
>NW_005371138.1:1881965-1899406 GCF_000412655.1 Myotis brandtii
TTTTTTTTATTGATTTCAGAGAGGAAGGGAGAAGGAGAGAGAGATAGAAACATCAACGATGAGAGAGAATAATTGATTGGCTGCCTCCTGCACACCCCCTACTGGTGATCGAGCCTGCAACCTGGGCATGTGCCCTTGACCGGAATCGAACCGGGACCCTTTAGACCACAGGCCAATGCTCTATCCACTGAGCCAAACTGGCTAGGGCCTTAATTAGAATTTGATAGGCAGATTCCAACCCTGGCTCTACCAAATGACCTTGGCCAAATCAGTTAACCTTCCTGTGTTTTACAAACTTTTATAAAAGTAAGGTCTGAACCAAACCATCTCTAAGATAATTTTTGGTCCCAGAATTCTCTATTATCAAAGATACTGTAACTGATTGTTACGTGGGAAAAAAGGCCATGTAATGGATTCCTGGATTGATGTCCTTTTTTTGCTGACATGAGCATGAGAAACACTAACATCTATAGTATAGATTAGATTCTATACTGATGTCTTGATACAGGGAAGGGTTGAAGTTCAACCCAGCTGGTATTTTATTTTGAACCTCACTTTCCCATTGACTCTCATTTTCAAAGGGAAAAACGGAGTTGAGCATCAGGGTACCAGTTGTGCTCATTACTGCTGCCATGGAGAAACTTGGAAGCCATGTTTTCTCTACCCCACTCCTTTTCACTGTTAGCATTATGACATTGACAGTAACAAGCAGCAACCCAGGTTTCTTGGCTCAGGGCTGTGCCTTGGAGAAAGAAACCTGGGCCTCTTGCAAAATCTGTTTTAATGTCAGGGAGGAAGAGATTGTGTTCCGCCTCCTTGACTGTGTTCTTTTCATTGGCCTATAGCTGCATCCGGGCCCGGGTTATGGCAATGCTCAGCGAGTGCTAACGTGGCCCTTCAAAAAATGACATTTAAAGGTTGTATGTTGCCCTAACCGGTTTGGCTCAGTGGATAGAGCGTCGGCCTGCAGACTGAAGGGTCCCAGGTTCGATTCCGGTCAAGGGCATGTACCTTGGTTGCGGGCACATCCCCAGTAGGAGGTGTGCAGGAGGCAGCTGATCGATGTTTCTCTCTCATCGATGTTTCTAACTCTCTATCCCTCTCCCTTCCTCTCTGTAAAAAAATCAATAAAATATATTTAAAAAAATAAAGGTTGTATGTCAAACTGGTTTATTGCTTTTTAACAGAACGGATTTTCATTATTTCAATATATAGCTATTTCATTTTTAAGACAGGAAAGGTATTAATATTTATTGAGCATTTACTATTGCCATGTATTATCTACTCACACTGTATTCATTCTTCTTTTCATCCAATAAAAAACTTACAATGAAGTATTAGTTTAATTTTATAGGTAGAAAAATTGAGAGACTCAGAGGGACAAGTAATGTTCTAGTACATAGGAGTGGTTAGGTTTCCATCTGTTGTTTAATTTTTACCATGGTGTGTTAATAAAAGTCATATGCCTTTCCCACATATAACATGCATATGGTTACTCTTCTGCTTAAGATTTTTATGTTAAATATGCCATAAGAGTAAATAAATATATCTGTTCTTAGAATTTGAGCACATCTTATTTTCTTACAGACTGCTTAGAAATAATTAATTACGTTCACTAGTGAGTTTGCACATGAGCTAACTGCTTTGAATTTTATAGTTAGGTAGTGGGGTTTCAAAAAAGAATTTGAGATATTTTGCTTTATTACTGATCTCTGTGACAGACTAGGGCCAAAGTTAATTTTTACAAGTAGTGGTAAAGGTGAAGAAAGATTCCAGTTAAGGATTTAATGGGAAAACTTACCCTATATCTTGAAGTCTTATTGCTGAGAAAAATAAACTTTTAGTTGGAGTTCTTCTTATTTATTTAAAAAGGGAGCAATACAGTAAAACCTGGGTACCACAGTCACTTTCTCCGTCTATTCCATTTTTTATTCTGTTTATTTAATATAGCTATCTCCCCTCACTACTGGTATATGATAGAATTTAGTCTTCTTCCACATCATAATCACTTAGCACTTTTTTTTAGAGGATGTACAAATGCATACACTGTCATGCCATTACCACTGTACTATGCCTACATTTATGTTTATATTTAATCTTTTTATTTTTTTACATTTAGATCCTGTTAAGAGTCCATTTTTGGTGAAAAAGCATTGAGCTTGGAGCCAAGACCAACTCCTTATTAATTTGATATTGTGCAAGTCATCTTACCTCTCCAGATCTCAGTTGCCTCATCTGTGAAAAGGAGATAAAAATTCTTAATTTATCTGAAGGTAAGAGATCAGTTAAGAAGGCAAAAAAAGAAAAACAGACTTAATGATGACTTAAACACATAGTATTTCTTTTTTCATGTGAAATAATTCTTGAAGCAGCAGTCTAGGTTAGGTGTGGTAGCTTCGTGAAGGCATCAAGGACCTAAGCTTTTTCTAATTCTTTGATCTGCTATCTGTAAGGTGTGGCCCTGGGCCTTGTAGTCCGAGAGAGCTGCTAGAGCTCTAACCATCACAGCCAAGTTCCAGGCATTGAGGCAAAAGCAAAGAAGGATGTATGCTCTCCTTTTGGAGAGACATCCTGAATCTCAGGCTACCCGGGAAGCAGGGAAATGCAGCTGCCCTGAATAAAACTGGACTTTTGTTGTTGAGGAGGAAGGGAAGATGTAGCTATTGGCAGCAAATAGAATTACCTTCCAGAGTATGGGTCTTTTTATCTTTTATCTCTGAGAACTGGTAAGCCATGATAACCACTCATAGACGCTTTGGTAATTTTCCATGGTACAACTTTTAAGTCTGACCATGTCTACAGAAGAAAATAAATAATAAATTGTGGTTTTTTACTTTTATCCCATGATTCATTATAGAAGCCTTTCTGTCTCGATTGGGATTTATTCTGGTTATTTTTAAAATTACTCATAAATGCTAATAGATTTTGTGTGTGCAATTTATAGATGTGTTAAAAAAAGAGCTATCTTTTTTATTTTTGAGCCACTTGCTTTATGTAAGGCATTAAAAAGACAGAGAGATAAGTTATCCCAAAGGTATCACATAATCATCAGAAGTAAATTTTTTTTTCAGTTTTCAATAATTGTGCCTTGGATAAACCTCATGGGCTAGGATACTGCCACTGTGCAAAGCTAGGAAGTAAATGTGTTTTTTTAAAATTCTCACTTCCTCGTTTGAGGATAATGTTAGAGAGAGAGAGAGAGAGAGAGAGAGAGAGAGAGAGAGAGAGACAGAGACACGAGAGACGGGAGATAAACATGGATCAATCAGTTGCCTCTCGCACCTTCTCATACCTGACCCCTGGAGATCGAGCCTGCAACCTGGGTGGGTATGTGCCCTCCCTGAGAATCAAACTTGAAACTTTTTGGTGTACAGTACAACATTCCAACTAACTGAGCCACCTGGCCAGGGTTAGGAAGTAAATGTTTGATGAAAAGTATAATCCATCTCAATATACATTTAAGCTCAGTATGAGGGACACTTTTGCCTTCCTTGTTAGTCAGAAGTTATGGTTTTCATTTTTTAACCATTTGTTATCTATCTTGAAATTTCTTCTTACTTTGCTAGTTTTTTGTGTGTTTTTTTTGTTTGTTTTGTTTTTTTACTTTACTAGTTCTTGCTTAACTTACTTAGGTATACCAGTATTTTATTTTATTCCAGACTTTTATTTGCAAATACTATATGAATATACTCTATACTTGTCATGTGAAATGGTTTAGTTGCTATTATATCTGTGGAGAAAGTAACTTGAAATAGCTTTGAGAAAAGGAAACTGAAATTCAGGGAATGTAAATTGGAGAGGAGAAGGATCTAAAGCAGCGGTTCTCAACCTGTGGGTCGAGACCCCTTTGGTGGTTGAACGACCCTTTCACAGGGGTCGCCTAAGTCCATCCTGCATGTCAGATATTTACATTATGATTCATAACAGTAGCAACATTACAGTTATGAAGTAGCAACGAAAATAATTTTATGGTTGGGTCACAACATGAGGAACTGTATTCAAAGGGCCAGAAGGCTGAGAACCACTGAAAGAGTCAATCAATCTTTTGGGGTTATTAGAAGGAAGATAAGAAACAAATTATGATTTTATTCTACCAATTATATGTGTTTTCCAAGATTTTGAATTTTTTGTTGTATCACTTAGGGACACAGTATAGTAATTCTTTTGCTACTAGTGCTTTTTAAAATATTGTTGACAATATTACAACTGTCCTCCTCCCCCTGCCCCTTAACCCTTCTTCACCCAGCCCCCACCCCACCCCAGGGATTCCGCACACTATTGTCTGTGTCCATGAGCAATGCATATATGCATATATGTTCTTTGGTTAATCTCTTCCCATCTCCCCCCTTACCCCTCTGAGATTCTGTTCCATGCATCCATGGCTTTGGACCTATTTTGTTTATCAGCTTATTTATTTTTTTTTTAATATATGTTTTATTGATTTCAGAGATGAAGGGAGAGAGAGGGAGAGAGAGTTAGAAACATCAACGATGAGAGGGAATCATTGATTGACTTTCTCCTGCACACCCCACACTTGGGATCAAGCCTGAAGCTGGGCATGTGCTCTGGCTGGGAATTGAGCCATCACCTCCTGATTCATAGGTCTACATTCAACCACTGAGCTATGCTGGCTGGGCATCATTTTATTTTATTACTAGAGGCCCGGTACATGAAATTTGTGCACAAGAGGGGGGGGGGCGTCCTTCAGCCCTGCCTGCACCCTCTCCAATGCGGGACCCCTTGGGGGATGTCCAACTGCCATTTAGGCCCGGCAGTCGAACATCCCTCTCACAATCCAGGACTGCTGGCTCCTAACCACTCACCTGCTTGCCGGCCTGTTCCCCCTAACTGCTCTCCCCTGCTGGCCTGATCCCCAACTGCTCTCTCCTGCCAGCATGATCCCTCTAACTGCTCTCCCCTGCCAGCCTGATCCCCTTAAATGCTCTCCCCTGCTGGCCTGATCCCCTTAACTGCTCTCCCCTGCCAGCCTGATCACCCCTAACCACCTCTGCGTGGGCCCTGCCACCATGGCTTTATCCAGAAGGACATCTGGAAGTTCATCCAGAAGATGTTTGGTCTAATTAGCATATTGCCCTTTTATTTGTATAGATTATTTTTAAAAAATATTTTTATTGATTTCAGAGAGAAAGGGAGAGGGAGAGAGAGATAGAAACATCAATGATGAGAATCATTGATCAGTTGCCTCCTGTATGCCCCCTACTGGGGACAGAACCTGAAATTCAGGCATGTGCCCTTGACTGGAATCGAACCCAGAACCCTTCAGTCCAAAGGCTGATGCTCTATCCATTGAACCAAACCAGCTAGGGTTGGGCATCATTTTAATTCTTGTAGTAGACCCTCTGGAGCTACTGAGATCCTCTGGAATAGAAGCCGAATAAGGAAAATTTGAATCATATTGTGGGACCAGCAATAGTTGGTCTCAATCCTGTTATATCCTGCTAGATATTTTATTGACCTATTTATTTGAAAAATTATTGACCAGAAATAATTTTAGCAAATAACTATTGGCAAAGGTAATGATTACTAAGGTTAAGAGACTATTTGTAGCTAGTTATTTGTTTCTTTTAATCAACTTGTGCCCATAGAACACCCCTTTCACAAAATTAAGTTGAAGCTAATTAAATATTATATCCAGAAGTAATTTTGGCTCTCTAATATTTTAATTGAGAAAAAAATGAATTTTTTTCTTATTCTCTTTTTTTAAAAAACATGGGCCATTTATTTTTTTAAATTTTGAGTCCTTCATTGCCATCTTTATTTGAAGCTTTTATAATTAACCAGTTGTTTTCTTATACTATATAAACTGTTAAAATTTTATTTCCTTATCTTTTTAATTTTAGCTGAAAAGCATTTCTCCCTTGATTTTCTTTAGTGCTATATCTTAAGCATTATTTTTATGTTATAATCTATTTTAAGCATTTTCCTAGAATTCTTTTGTTGTATTAAACTTCTTGAAATTTAATATATTATTAATGTGGCTTTGGGAATTCATGTATATACAGTTTGAAAACATCTTTTCAGGACCTTTTTATAATTATACCTTTATTTCAGATGAGGTGGAGTACCATCCTACAGCAATATTATTTTCTCTCGGTTACATGTCTACTTACTGCTCTTGAAGCTGTGCCTATAGACATAGACAAGACAAAAGTAAAAGGTGCTCAGCCTGTGGACAGTGCAAAGATAGAACCACCAGTAAGTCAAATGACAAATATAACCTTATGGAAAGAATTTTAACTAAAATATTGCTAATATTTATTAGTAATAAAATTGGGCATTTTGAAACTATTTTTTAAAATAGCAGTGAAAGGAGTATAGGACAAGCACATATTATTTAATATTAGACAATTTTTTAATGCAGTTAATATATATATATTAGAGGCCTGTTGCACGAAAAGATTCATGCAATAGTCTTTCCCTTCCCCTGGCTGCCGGCATCGGTTTTCCTCCGGCACCTGGGACCCAGGCCTTCGCTCCGACTGGAGCTGCCTCCTTGCCTTCGCTGCTCCGCCTGGCTGCCCCGGGTCAGGTCGCACACGGGGCGCCCAGGCAGGCCGGCTGATAGCTGCTGCACCACCCGGCCACCCCAGGCCAGGTCACACACGGGACGCCCGCTGCCCCAGGTTGCAGATAGCAGGCCTGGATGGCGGCAGGGCAGGTGGGATGGCGCTGTCCCACCCTGCCTGCAGTATGCAAATTAGCTGCCATCTTTGTTGGCGGTTAATTTGCATATCGTGCTGAGTAGCCAATGGGAGACATAGCGAAGGTATGGTCAATTACCATGTTTGTCTATTATTAGATAGGATAATATATATTTAAATATATTTTTATTGATTTCAGAGAAGAAGGGAGAAGGTGAGAGAGATAGAAACATCAATGATAAGAGAGAATCACTGATCAGACTGGGGAATTGAGCCTGCAACCTGGGCATATGGCCTGACTGGGAATTGAACCATGACCTTCTGACCCTAGGTCAGTGCTCAACCCTGAGCCATGCTGGCCAGGCCTACATGTAGTTAGTATATTAAGCAATGTATAGAAGAATTAATCATAATACATTTCTAATGTAGAGATAACCAGACAAAAAAACATTGTATTATATTCAAAGGAGAGATAGATGGCAAAGAGGAGAAACAGGTACCAATGGGGTAAAACCAATTAATATTCTTTTAAAGTCTTCATTGACTAAGCCATATAGAAAACCTACCTTTACGTAACACAATTTTGGTGTGATCCCTGAAACATGGTTTCTGCAACTCTTCATTTGAGATTTTTAACTTTGACTGCCCAAACTATCAAAGTAGTTCAATGCTATTTTGCTAGACTTCTTTGTTGTTGTTGTTAAATTGAGATCTTTAGATGCAGAGAAGGAAAATCTTTCAGAAGCTTACTGTTTGTTTCTTAATTTGAAGGATACTGGACTATATTATGATGAATATCTCAAGCAAGTGATTGATGTGCTGGAAACAGATAATCATTTCAGAGAAAAGCTCCAGAAAGCAGACATAGAGGAAATAAAGGTAAAAGTAATTAAATAATTATTTTAAAAATATTTGAACATGCCGACACCAATCTAAGTGCTGGGGATATAAAGAGGAGACTCACTCCAGCCCTTATAGAACCCTCAAGGGAGACTAACATCCAGAAGATTATTAAGATGAGTAGATAGTATATTTTGGATATACAGAGGGTGGATTCATAATTCAGTAAGAAGCAATGGGGAAAGGCGGGAAGTCATTCTTTTTGGTGGAGATTATGTCAGTGCTTAATGATGTGACTAAGAAAAGGAAAGAGACTGGGAGCCATCTAAATAAGAGATATACAGGGAACTGGAAGTAGTAACTGTTGCTGAAACCTAGACTAAAAAGAGGAGGCCATGATTGGCTAAAAGATGAGGTGGGACAGAGTCATGGGTTAGAGGGCCTTGTGCATCATGTTAAAGGGCTTGGATCATGATGTGAGGACAGAAGGAAGCTAATCAAAGGTATAAAATAGGTTAAGTTCTGGAGTCTTAATCAGGTCCAGATGTAATGGGCCACATCTTATGTCAACGGGCGATTTAGCCCTAGCCAGTTTGATTCAATGGATAGAGTGTCAGCCTGCAGACTGAAAGGTCCTGGGTTTAATTCTGGCCAAGGGCGTGTACCTCAGTTGTAGGCTCCTCCCTGACCCAGGCCCTGGTAGGGGCTCATGCAGAAGGCAACCAGTCAATGTGTTTCTCTCACATTGATATTTCTGTCTTTCCCCTTTTCTTCCTCTCTCTCTAAAAAAATCAATGGGAAAATATCCTCGGGTAAGGATTTAAAAAAAAATTGGGGAGATTTAACTATTTGCCTCTGTCTTAAGAATACTATTAGACATAATTATAGCCCCAAACATCTCCTTAGTACTCATAATAAAGAAAGGGAGTTGTAAAAGACTTACCAGAGAGATTCTTTTAAAGCTCATCCTTGAAGGGTGATGAATCAGTTTAGTTGGGTTTATCTTAGAGTCAGCAGTAAAAAAACTTCCAGTGATTTAATATTAAACTTTCAGTTATACCTCTAAAGATAATGTTGTTTGCTTATGCTATTTTTGTTTATTTTTAAAAACTTTTCTAAAAAAATACCTCATCCATTTCTAGAATCAGAATTAGAGACCTTTGTTAGAAGAAACCCTTCTGGGTCATCCTTCTTATTTTAATCTCTGTCCCACCTGTGCATGAATTCATGAACTGGGCCTCTAGTAGGTTATAAAGTGTTCCCTCCAAAAATTCCAGTGTCCACCTGGCCCCATACATAGTTATTACAATATTTTAAATTATATTTCCTATGCTTTATCTTACATCCCCATGCCTATTTCATAACTATCAATTAGTACTTCTTAACCCATTACCTTTTTTCACCCCCCAGCACTCCTCCCCTCTGGCATTCATCAGTCTGTTGTCTGTATCTATGTTCTTTTTATGCTACTATCTCTTTGTTTAAGTTCTCACTGAGTTCATCTATTCTTACCCTAAGTTCCTTGAACTTT
Organism: Myotis brandtii; assembly: GCF_000412655.1. NCBI lineage: Eukaryota > Metazoa > Chordata > Mammalia > Chiroptera > Vespertilionidae > Myotis > Myotis brandtii. Next base: position 1,890,999 of record NW_005371138.1, read on the forward strand.
CTTATAACTATTGTTTTGCACGCTGTATCTGGTAGATTCCATTTTATTTAGCTCTTTTTCTAGGGATTTCTCATGTTCTTTCATTTGGGACATGTTTCTTTGTCTCCTCATTTTGGTAGCCTCTCTGTATTTGTTTCTGTGTATTTGGTAGATCTATATTTCCCAGTCATGGTAGGTTGGCCTTATGTAGAAGGTGTTCTGTGGGACTCAGCAGTGCTGTTTCCCTGACTACTTGAGTTAGGTGCTCCAAGAATGTTCCTTGTGTGGGTTATGTGAACCTTCCTGTTGTATATAGTTGAGTCTTGATTGCTGTTGGACCATTTGAGGGTGGCATTGATCCTCAAGTTGGTGACTATGAGGATTGACCCTGGCCATAGTGTATAAACTGCTCTGTGGGGGCTGATACCATGAAGTGGAATTCATCCAAGCAGGGTCTGGTGCCTGGCAAGATCTCCCTTTGGGTGTGCTGCTTGTGGAGCTAATTAATGTGGTCTGAAGCCTGCCACTGGGTGTGTTGGTTCTGGAGCCTCTTGTGAGGGACTCTGGGGCAGGTCAATGTCAGATGCTACTTGTGACTGGCCCTGGGCCACCTGTTTGGAGTTGCAGAGTGATCCACTGTTTGTGGCAGCCTCTGCTGGGCCTGGGTGTGCATGGGAGGGGACAAGCTGCATACTAAGTCTTGCTTCCACCAGTACAGAGCCTAGGGGCAGGTCAGCCAAAGTCCCAAGTTAACCTGAGATCTGCCTCCACCTGCTGGCTGCTTGTTAAGCTCAGTCACTGACCATAGGCAAGTTGTGCGAGATAGGTTCTCAGTGAGTCACCAGGTTGGTACAGATTCAAACTCAGTGCCAATGCTGGGGTCTAAGGCCATTCAGCAAAAGTCTCAGGGTACACCAAGGCCAGTTGCCACCTGCCTGGGGCCTTTGTGCCTTTATGGTGGGGCGGGGTCTCAGGGCTTTGCTAGGGTAAGGCCATCAGAGTTCATCAGGCTAAAACAGATCAAGATTTGGCTGTGGGGAGGGATGGCTCTGCACAGGAACAGTGGTGCTGGCCTTGTGTGTGAGAGAAAAATGGCCCTTGCCCTAGAACCACACAACTCAGTCTCTCCCTTTGTGTCTGCCACCCCCTGAGTCTCTCCAGATCTCCTCCACAGCCCTCTAAGAAAGTCTGCACCATGGGCCCAGGTTGGAGACTGTGACAGACTGGCAGGGCAGGGCTTGCAGGAGTTGGCAGGGAGGCGCTAGTGCCACTCCAGGCTGATGTCATGAGAGGTAGGGGCAAGACTAACCCTAGAACGTTGGTGCCACTCAGGTGCTCAGGAAAAAAATGGCCTTTGCTTGACAGCGACACAACTCAACCTCATTCTGCATGACTCTGGTACTCCTCGAGTTTGCCTGAGCTTCCTCAAGAGCTCCTCAATAAATTCTGCACAAGGGGCCCAGGCTGGAGGGCAGGACAGACCTCTCTACCAGAAGCGATCCTGGCAGGGCAGCACCTCTAGGGGTCGACAAATAGGGGCTATTGCCACTCCCAGGCTGATGCCTTATGGAGGGGAATGCTTGGCCTAGGAATGATGACGTCTGTGGATGGTGTGGGAGAGGGACCTAGCACAGGGACATTTGCTGCTGTCTCTCCAGCCCTCTGCTCACAGCCATGCCATTCAATCTCTTCCAGTATGACTTCTGTCCCCTCCAAAATGCTGATCCTCCACTAGAGCCCAGAGTGAATGCTGCGAGTGAGGTTTTGTGCACTGGCTCTTTAAAAGACCAATCTCCCTTCTCACTAGGGTGGGTGGAAGCCCCACTGGTTGTCACAGCCAGATACTGTGTGGGCTCAGATTCTTGGCTCTGGTGCTATGGGTTAGGGAGCCTGGTATGGGGCTGAGGCCCCTTGCTCTTCCAGGGGACCTCTTCAGCCGAGATATCCCTCTGGACTCTTTTTTAAAATATATAATATGTTTTTATTGGTTTCAGAGAGGAAGAGAGAGGGGGAGAGAGAGAAATATCAATGATGAGAGAGAATCATTGATCAGCTGCCTCCTGCACACCCCCACTAGGGATTGAGCCCCCAACCCAGGCATGTTCCCTTGACCAGAATCAAACCCAGGACCCTTCAGTCTGCAGGCTGATGCTCTACTCACTGACCCAACCTGGCTAGGGCGTCCCTCTGGATTCTTACTCCCCGCCCCTACCCTCATGTGGGTGTGGAGCCAGCCCTTTTCACATCTCTGATCTTCCTACCAGTCTCCATGTGGGTTCCTCTGTATATCCTTAGTTATAAGACTTCTGTTCATAAAGGAAGGGAAAGAATAAAGAAAATAAAAACCTTGGGAATATTAAAAAAAGACTGTTCAGTTAGTCTTTAGATGGTTATTCAGGTTGATTGTTCCAACTTTAGTTGCAACTCTGATATTGATATGGTCTAGGGAGGAGGTCAGTGTAACTTCCATCTACTTCATTGCCACCTTGCTCTGAACTCTGACTTCTTTCTTTCTTTTTTTTTTAGGTTTCATCTGAATACACATTTATTAGATAAATATTAGAGGTTATCACCTCATTTAACTACATACAGCTTTGCATCAATGACTTCTTAATTGTTAAATCTAGTGAACACTTTTTATTCCTCTTCTTACTGAGCTCTTTTCCTTTATCTCAGTGGTTCTCAGATTTCAGGGCTGGTTCAAACACAGAGTTAGGGCCCCACCTCCAGACTTCCCGATTCAGTAAGTCTAGGGCCTGTATTTCTAAAGCTCCCAGGTGGCGCAGATGCTTTCACTTGGGGCCACGCTTTGAGAACCATTGTTTTATCTAGCAATAATGACCATTCTCTCCTTGAAATATACTGCTATTTTTGCTTCTACAACAGTATATTTTCCTAGCTCTCATTCTTCCTCTGTGAACATTCTTTCTTGGTCTCCCTTGTGGGGTTTCTTCTCCCTACCGTCCTCAGCAGGTCCCATTGACTCAGTCCTAAAGGGTTTGCCTGACTGCCAGTTAGACTTGCAGTTTGTGACTGCAAGTGCACTTATAAATAAGAGAAAGTAAACCACTAGCTATTTTGTTTCTTAAATCTTGGAACATGTATCTGATTACTTATCTATGAAAAAAGTAATCAAAGGAGTCAACCTAAAAAACATGAATTTTGAAGGTATTTATATATGGAATGACTATAGCTGAAGTAGGCCAAGTTTCTTAAAAAAACCCTTTATTAAATATAATTCACATACCATAAAATTTTCCCCTTTAAATCTTAATATTCAGTGTTTTTTAGTGTATCCACCAAGTCATGTAAGCATTACCACTAACTTTAGGACACTTTCATTTGGCCCCAAAAGCAATCCTGTACCCATTAAGCAATCTCTCCCCATTTCCTTCTCTCCTTAGCCCCTGGCAACCATTAATTTACTTTCTATCTCTATGGATTTGCCTATTCAGGACATTTCAGATGAATGCAATTATGCAATATATGGCCTTTCGTGTCTGGCTTCTTTGACTTAGCATAATGAGTGAAAACATATGTTCTCAAGGTTCATCTCAAAGTAGCATGTATTAGTACATTGATTCCTTTTTATGGATGAGTAATATCCCATTGTATGGATATTCCATTTATTGGTTGTCAGTTCACCAGTTGATGGACATTTGAGTTATTTCTACCATTTTGGCTAGTATGAATAATGCTACTGTGAGCATTCATGTACAAGTTTCTAGGTAAATATAGGTTTCAATTCTTTAGGTATATACTAGTACCTAGAAATAGAATTGTTGGGTCATATGGTAACTCTGTTTAACTTTTTTTTTTTATAAGAGCAAGTTTATTTAATTTGTATTTATTAATGTTTAGAGAGAGAGAGGAAAGGATGGAGGGAGAGAAACATCAATTTGTTGTTCCACTTATTTATGCATTTATTGGTTGATTCTTATATGTGCTCTGACCGGGGGTTGAACCCACAACCTTGGCACATTGGGACGATGCTCTAACCAAATGAGCTACGCTACTTGGCTGGGGCAAGAGAAAGTTATTTAGAAAGTTACAGAGGCAGAAGAAGTAAGGTGCAGAAGAAATTGGCTCAGAAAACAAATTATAGAAGCAAAAGCTCTCCTTGGAGCTTAGGAGGAAGAGAGGCAAGGAAAATGCCCCTGCGGGGAGGGGCTGGGGAAAGGTGCAGGCATGTTTCTTAGAGAGAGCTGCTGTGTTTAAATTTTTGAGGAACTGCCAATTCTTTCCCCAAAATGGCTGCACTATTTTATAACTCAAGTGACTTTTTGAGTTTCTCCTTTGTGCTTTAATTATGCCTTTATAAATTTTATGCTTTTAGATATCTTGATTTCAGACTTACAAACTGAATATTTTCTGAAAGAAAATGCTTTCGTAATATCAGATTTACCAAAATTAGCCAAAAGTATCTATCTCTACTTTATTATAACCCTATTTTTAATATATGGTATTTGTTCTAAAATATAATGTAATAGATAAAACTAACTTATTATTTTGTCAACAGAGTGGGAGGCTAAGCAAAGAGCTGGATTTAGTAAGTCACCATGTGAGGACAAAACTTGATGAACTGAAAAGGCAAGAAGTGGGAAGGTTAAGAATGCTAATTAAAGCTAAACTGGATTCCCTTCACGGTAAGAGCTACATAAAAGGTAGAAAAATGTCAATATCTGGTTGTTGAGGTCAAATTACATTAAGTAGCATATGTCATGTTTTCTAGTAAAAATTTAATGTTAGATTTATTTGTTTTTTCTTAATTTTTAAAATTTAATTATTTGAATAGTTAATACATTCACATCATTAAAAAATGATTGGCTTAAAATAATTATATCAATAAAAAGGGAGGATGAAAAGTAATGAATTAAGCCACTGATTTAAATGAGGAAAAATAACATCAAAGTAAACCAAAAGAAAAGAGAGAGAGAAAATCTAGTTGGAACAATTTTCATAGATGAAATAGAAAAATTGTCAGAGAGCTAGCTTCACAAAAAACACCAGCCCGGCCAGTGTCAACGGGAATTTTATCAAAACATTGAAGGGCAGATGGTGAATGCTCTTTAAACTATTCTAGAACATAGAAAAAGAAGGAACGCGTCCACACTCTTATTATGTATGGTGTCAAAACCAAAATTATTTTTGTCAAAAGGATTCTAGCCCTAGCTGGTTTGGCTCAGTGAATAGAGCGTTGGCATGCGGACTGAAGGGTCCCATGTTTGATTCTGGTCAAGGGCATATGCCCGGGTTGCAGGCTCAATCCACAGTAGGGGGCGTGCAGGAGGCAACCAATCAATGATTCTCTCTCATCACTGTTGTTTCTATCTCTCCCTCTCCCTTCCTCTTTGAAATCAATAAAAATATATTAAAAAATATATATATCCTCCAGTAAGGATTAACAAACAAACAAAAGATTTGTCAAATGCCCTTTCTGTATGTATGTCAAATGCAACACAGGCATTTGACAAAATTTAACATCTCTTCTTAAGTTGATAGTAATCAATAGCTACTTCTGTAGCATGATCAGATATATTCAACTCAGCTACATCATACTTAATGGAGAAACACAAGTATGTATCATAACTAAAATCAAGAGCTAGACAATTGATGCTCACTCTTACCACTATTAATTAAAATTTTATTGGAGGTACTAGCCAAAACAATTATACAAATGAAAAAAAATTGAGGTGAATTAATTGGAAAGGAGGTGATAAAACCATCTCTTGCTGAAACCGGTTTGGCTCAGTGGATAGAGCGTTGGCCTGCGGACTCGAGGGTCCCGGGTTCGATTCCGGTCAAGGGCATGTACCTGGGTTGCGGGCACATCCCCAGTGGGAGATGTGCAGGAGGCAGCTGATTGATGTTTCTCTCGCATCGATGTTTCTAACTCTCTATCTCTCTCCCTTCCTCTCTGTAAAAAATCAATAAAATATATTTTTTAAAAAAACCATCTCTATTTGTAGATGACGTGTTTGGAAAAACCAAAGTAATTGGCTGAAAACTTAGTATAAACTTCAGAAAAACTCATCAAGGTAAACTTATACAGAAATCAGTATATTTCACATGTACAAATAATAGCCAGTTAGAAGATATAATGGAAGAAAAGACTCCATTTGTAATACCACAAAAATAAAATACCAGGAATAATCCAATTAAGAAATGTACAAGATGTAAAGACAAAAAATTTAAAATACTCCTAAAAAAACACAAAAAAAGATTTGAAAAAAGTTGGAAGACATAACATCTTTTTTGATACAAAAACTCAACATGATAAACATGTCAATTCTCTATAGGTTAATTTATAAATTTAACATAATCCAAATAAAAATATGTACTTTTCCCCCCTGGTACTAGCCAAGTTAATTTAAAAGTTCATATGAAAAAGGAAACAAGCAAGGAAAGCCACATACCTCTGAAAAAGAAGAATGAAGAGGACTAGATATATTAGATGTTAAAATATATCACTATGCCTCAGTCATTAGAACTGTATGTTGGTTTTCTTTGTTGTTTGTTTGTTAATCCTCATCTGAGGATATTTTTCCATTGAATTTTAGGGAGAATGGAAGAGAGAGGGAAAGATCAATGTGAGATTTCAATTGGTTGCCTCCTGCACGAGCCCTGACCAGGGCCTGGGCCGGGGAGGACCCTGCAACCCAGGTAAATGCCCTTGACCGGAATCGAACTTGGGACCCTTTGGTCCACAGGCCAAAGCTCTATCCACTGAACCAAACCAGCTTAAAACTATGTTTTTGACATATAAGTAGGCTGACCAGTGGAATCAGACTAGAAATTCCAGAAGTAAAATTAAATACACATAGAACTTAGTTTGAATTAAAGGTGATATCTAATTTTTAGTGGGATAAAGCTAGATTAAAAAAAAATAAAGTGTCAGGACAATTGGGTATCCTTTTGGAAAAAGGTACAGTTAGTTCTGTATCCTGTATATAAGTTCAAATAAAGATTTTAAGTGTAGAAAATAAAATAATAAAAGCATCAGGTGACAACATAGGTGGATTCCTTTATTATTTTAGAATAGCCTTTCTAATAATGAATGAAAATCAAGGGGCCAGATTTAGCAGGTGGGAGACCCTTTAAGCTGGCTCCTGTGTCCTTGTGACTTGCCCCCTAGGTTGGTTATTTGGGTGATGCATTGTCATTAATAGAATCTGAACATTTACTCTTTGTGGAATAATAGTTTTTAATCTTCAGATGGCATAAGAACCACCTGGGGAGCTAGTTAAAAGTGCAGATAACTGGAGCTCAACTCCAGATATTCAGATTTTGGAGATGAGTAATCTGCATTTTAAACATGCACCTCTGGTCAATGGATTATATTGGAGAAATGTTCTTGTAGGGCATTAAACTCCCTGCTGGTGAATAAACTTAGAAAACAAGTACCAAATACTCATTATCCTGAAATTAAGGATATCAATGAGAGGTAAACTGAGCTTATACCATACTCTTTCAGGTCACCAGGCACACAAGGTAATTTCATCCTTGAAACCAGCCCAAGCTGTTTTGAGATTTCTTTCTCCTTAGACAACCTCTATTTCCTCAATCTTGGCAATATTTTCTTTATTTCAAGATAGAGACTGAATTCTGTTATCTAAAGAAAACAATATAATAAGCTTAGAAAACTTATGAATATTTTGTCATTGATTCAGAATTTATGAATTGAAATTTCTGATAATTTGAAGAAGGGTTTCAAGGATCTTAATTTGGGGGCGGGTATAATTTTTAAAGTAGGTAATACATTCACATGGTTTAAACCCAGAAAGACTAAGGTATAGCAAAAAGCTCCCTGATATTTTTGTAAGCTGCCAGTTCCCACTTCCCCTAACATAATCCTTCCCAAGTTTCTTTATTCTTATACTAGAGGCCCGGTGCACAAAAATTTGTGCCCTGGTGGGGGGGGGGTCCCTCAGCCCCACTTGTGCCCTCTCACAGTCTGGGACCCCTCAGGAGATAACGACCTGCTGGCTTAGGCCCGCTCCCGGGTAGCAGAGGGCAGGCCCAATCCCTAGGTGCCTGCCCCGCAGCTCCTGGTCGGGCTCAGAGCAGGGCCGATTGGGGAGTTGGGGCGCCGCCCCCTGTCATGCACAGAGCAGGGCGGATCAGGAGGTTGTGATGCCACCCTCAGTCACGCTCAGGGTAGGGCTGATTGGGGGGTTGGGGTGCCTCCCCCTGTCACACTCAAGGCAGGGTCAATGGGGAGGTTGCGGCGCCACCCCCTGTCACGCACAGAGCAGGGCGGATCAGGGGGTTGTGGCGCTGCCCCCTGTCACGCACAGAGCAGGGCCCATCAGGGGGGTTGGGGCTTCGTACCCTGTCATATACAGAGCTGCAGGGCGATCAGGGGGTTTGGGCACTGCCCCCTGTCACGCTGCTCCAGGGGCCAGGAGGCCTCACGGCTCCGCTGATCC
>NW_005371138.1:1901313-1904478 GCF_000412655.1 Myotis brandtii
GTCAGAATTGAACCCAGAATCTGCGTTGGGCAGGCCGAGGCATTATCCACTGAGCCAAACCGGCTAGGACAGGATATGACATTTCTTAACCCTCCAGCAGCAGACCTTCCTTTTTTTCTCCAGGAGTGTGGTAAAAAATCCCTAGATCACCTATTTGGACTCTCATTACCCAAGTTACTAAGAATATTACCAGTGGCATACAGGGCGCTTAACCAATCAGCAGTCAGAAAAGGGGTTTCCTCTGTAGTTCACACGAATTGCTGGTTTGGCCCCTGCCCAGGCCTAACACCTCTGGCGAGTCATTAGCCCTGGGCCCGGGCACCCCCAGCTCCCCACCACCGCTGCCATCAACAATCGCTGGCTGGCTCCTCCCTGACCCTGGCCTAAAGCCTCAGGCTGAGGTGTTAGGTCAGGGCGGGGGCACCCCCAGCTCCCCGCTGCCGCCGATCGCTGGCTGGCTCCTCCCCGGCCTCCCCAGCTCCCCGCCATCTCCGCCATCAACGATTGCTGGCTGGCTCCTCCCTGACCCAGGCCTAAAGCCTCAGGCCGAGGTTTTAGGCCTGGGCCGGGGCACCCCCAGCTCCCTGCTGCTGCAGCCATCAAGTATCGCTGCTGGCTCCGCCCCGGTTCCCCGCCTTCGTTGCCATCAACCATCGCTGGCTCAACGATCGCTGGCTGGCTCCTCCCTGACCCAGGCCTAAAGCCTCAGTCCGTGGCTTGGCGCTGACATATGCAAATTAGCCGCCATCTTGGCTGGCGATTAATTTGCATATCTCACTGATTAGCCAATGGGAAGGGTAGCAAAGTTACAGTTAATTACCATGTTTCTCTATTATTAGATAGGATAAGCAAATGTAAAAAAAAGTTCTTATTTTTTCTCTCTTTGTATATAGAAGCTAGCATACAATACACATTTCTTTTTGCTTTGTGTTTTTCCTTTAACAGTATATTTTGGAGGTCTTTCTGTATTAATACATAGAGACATCTTCATTTTTTAAAAACAGCTGCATAGATTTCCATTACATGGAGAAACCATAATTTATTTAGCCAGGCCCCTGTTGATAGACATTTGTTTTTTTTTCTAGTGAACACTCTTGTACATATATTGCTATGTACCTGTGTAAGATTACTTGTAGGATAACTTCCCCACAGTGAAATCATTAAACCAAAAGACATATGTATTTGTAATTTGGATAGATATTGCCTCCTCCACAAATGTTGTATTAGTACACATTCCCACCAGCAATAATTTCTCACAGCCTTGCTAATAGTATGCATCTTCAAACTTTAGGAGTTTTGCCATTCTGTTACATGGTATTTTAGTGAAGTTTTAATATATATTTCTCTTATTTTGAGTGAGGTTAAGTGTCTTTTCATATATTTCACTGGTCATATCCTTTAGGACTAAATTTTGTAACACATCTTTTCTTTATAAGCAAAACTCCTAGAACAGTGCCATACTAATAATTCAGTAAAAGTTTGGTTGAACTAAATTTAGCAGTTTCTTCCTTTCTTGCATGACATACTATCCCAGGCTTATCTTGTATTTACCCTGTGCATCCCAGGAATCAGGCATTTTTGTGAGCATTTCTGTTTGTTTTTTAGTGTGAAATTATATTACAAACCAAGGGCTGACACTAGCTGTGCTCATTGCTTCTGGAATATATATTCTTCTTGGCACTTTCATCAGATAGAGTTAGGAAATACATGCATGTCTATACACATATGCAAGTATGCACATTTGTAAACATATACATATATATATACACACATGCACATATATATGAAAAATACATGTACATGTACATATTTTAGAAATGATACGGTCACACTGATAGTACTAATTCCCATCCATTTCCACAGGTTTCTTGCCTTACATCACTCCATATTTGTATATTCCTTTTTCCTAAGTGGAAACCCTGACTTCTAACACAGTTACCTATTTTGTTCAATTCCCTAATACAATACAGCCAAGAATCACTTCACCCATTCAACTATAATATACTACTGTAGCTTACTTTAAAAAAATTGTTTACAAAGAAAGACAATTGATGTGTCTTTAAAAATATCAGTCATTATTCAAATTATTTTACCTGAATTAGACTTTATTTAAAAGATTCATTGGAGAACATACAAAGAATCTTTCATATAACTTTTAGAGCAGTTCTTTTTAGAAATTCTAATTAGGCTTTGATGAGGGCAGTGTATTAGAATTTATCTAATGAAAAGTAGGAAATTTCATAGTTTTATGGTAATAAAGAGTTTTTTGCCATTAATTACACTGATGGTCAACTAGTCTTTCTAGAAATAACATTAAAATATACACATTAAATCGGTTCCATTCTGGATTCAAGGAATTATCTTTGCCCAGAATAATAAATTATGCAGTATTTTAAAAGAAAATATGAACCCTTAATCTAAAACTTTGAATTTTGTTAAAAAATCCACCAGGAATAAATATGAGTGCTTATTCTTATATATTACTTATATTAATGTTTTTAGCTTCTAATAATTTATCACTTACAGTTTTCTCATTTTTTTTCAGATACAGGCATAGACTACCACGCTCTTCTAAAACAATTTGATCACCTAAACCACATGAATCCTGACAAGTTTGAATCTACAGATTTAGATATGCTAATCAAAGCAGTAAGAATAATTCCAAAAAATAATGTCTTTATTGTGCCTCTGAGGTTTTGTAAGTAAATGTATATAATGGTTACATATATGTAATTTGGCAAGTAAATTCAATGAAGTGAAAATATAACTTTTATATATTACTCTCTAGAACCGTGGTTGGCAAACTGCGGTTCACGAGCCACATGCGGCTCTTTGGCCCCTTGAGTGTGGCTCTTCCACAAAATACCACGTGCGGGTGCACGTACGGTGTGATTAAAACTTCGTGGCCCATGTGCAGAAGTTGGTTTTCGGCCTGGGCGAGTCTATTTTGAAGAAGTACTGTTGATATTTGGCTCTGTTGACTAATGAGTTTGCCGACCACTGCTCTAGAAATCTTTAAAGGGAAATGGCTTAACCTTATTAGTATCCTATATAATAAAAGGATAATATGCAAATTGACCCTAATAGCAGAACGACTGGGAATTACTGGTCACTATGACACACACTGCCCACCAGGGGGCAGACGCTCAATGCAGGAGATGGCCC
>NW_005371138.1:1904722-1912736 GCF_000412655.1 Myotis brandtii
AAAATGCCTGCCCTAACCGGTTTGGCTCATTGGATAGAGTGTCGGCCTGCGGACTAAAGGGTCCCAGGTTCGATTCCGGTCAAGGGCATGTACCTTGGTTGCAGGTACATCCCCAGTAGGGGGTGTGCAGGAGGCAGCTGAATCGATGTTTCTCTCTCATCGATGTTTCTAACTCTCTATCCCTCTCCCTTCCTTTCTGTAAAAAATCAATAAAACATATTTTTTAAAAAAAAGCCTAAGGGACCATTACAACTGGTCGACCGAACCACCTGTCTACCGGTTGCTATGACACACACTGACCACCAGGGGCCAGACACTCAATGTAGGAGCTGCCCCCTGGTGGTCAGTGTGCTCCCACAGCCAACCTCCTGTGGTCCCTCCCCTGGGCTGGCTGGCTCTGATCGGCCCGATCGCAGGTGAGGCCAAGGAACCCCACCTGTGCATGAATTCATGTACCAGGCCTCTAGTACATAATAATTTGTACATACAGGTTTGTAATCCCTTACCGACAATTGCAGAATCAAAAAACAAAACAAAACAAACACCTGTAAAAACTGAAACCTGACTTGAATTATAGTAGGGCTATTTATATTTTTTATTTAGTCTACTTAGTGTGAGTACCCATAAATTTTGCTAAAGACGTACTATTCTGTTTGGTTATAGTCTCTGCAGGGATGTTTCAGAATGTGGCACATGTGCCATATTCCCTTTCTAAAAAATCTAGAAAATTCTTAATTTTTTTCTTCCAATTATTGAGATATAATTGACATATAACACTGTTTAAGTATACAGTATAATGACTTGACATTGTAAAGTGATTACCAGAATAAGTTTAGTTAACATCCATCACTTCATATAGTTATAAAAAAATGTTTTTTTTTTCTTGTGATGAGAGCTTTTAGAATTTACTCTCTTAGCAACTTTCAAATATACCATGCAACACTGTTAACTATAGTCATCATATTGTACATTATGTCCCAGGACTTATTCATCTTATAGCTAGAAGTTTGTACCCTTTGATCACCTTCACCCCATTCTCCTACCCCTCTGCCTCTGCTAACCATAAATCTGATTTCTTTTCCTATGAAATTAGTTTAAGATTCCACATATAAGTGAGATCATACAATATTTGTCTTCGTCTGACTTACTTCAGTTATCATAAGGCCCTCAAGGTCCATCCATGTTGTCACAAATGGCAGGGTTTTCTTCTTTTTTATGGCCAAAATGATATTTAGGCTGCTTCCATCTCTTGGTTATTGTAAATAATGCTGCAGTGAACATGAAGGTGCAGATATCTGTTTGCCATAGTGTTTTGTTTCCTTTGGATATACACCCAGAAGTGGAACTGTTGGATTATAAGGTAGTCCTATTTTTAATTTTTTGGGCGAACCCCCTTACTGTTTTCCATAGTGACTACATCAATTCACAATCCTACCAACAGGGCATGAGGGTTCCCTTTTCTCCACATCCTTGCTAGCATTTATCTCTTTTTGATGATAGCCATTCTGAAAGACATGAGGTACTATCTCATTGTGGTTTTGATTTGCATTTCCCTAATGATTAGTGATGTTGAATACCTTTTAGTGTACCTGTTGGCCATTTGAATATCTTCTTTGGAAAAATGACTATTCAGGTCCTTTGCCTATTTTTAAATTGGATTATTTGTGTGTGTTTTTTGCTATTGAGTTTAAGAATTCTTTATGTATTTTGTATATTAACCCCTGGTCAGATACATGATTTGTAAATATCTTCTCCCATTCCATATGTTGTCTTTTCATTTTGTTGACTGTTACCTTTGCTGTGCAGAAGCTTTTTAGTTTGATGTCTTCCCTCTTGTTTTTTATTTTGTTGCTTGTGCTTTAGGTGTCATATTTAAGAAATCATTACCAAGACCCATGTCAAGAAGCTTTTCTCTGTTTTCTTCTAGGAGTTTTATAATTTCAGGTCTTACATTTAAGTCTGTAACCCACTTAGTGTTAATTTTTGTGAATGTTGTAAGGGATTTAGTTTCATTCTCTTGCATGTGAATATCCAATTTTCCCAGCACAGTTTATTGAAGAGACAGTCATTTTCCATTGAGTATTCTTGACTCCCTGGTCAAATATTAGTTGATAGAATATTCTGGAACTCATCTGGGCTCAAGGATTTTAGATAAGAATTTGCATTCCTCTCAGATTGTACTGTACCAAGTTACCAAACTAAATGTTCTTGCCTGGATGTTATGAGATTGAGTTAAGTGTTTAGAAACTAATCTAGTTTTCTACTGTACAGATTTGATTTTTCAAATCAATTTATATATTACTTACTTATGAGGAACTTCCTAAACTTTTAGTTTCTTTGAATGCCTGCACTTCTGTTAAAAAAAAAAAAGTGGACTGAAATAATGGTAGAATTTAAGAAGAGTTTTGTATTTTTTTTGGCCCTTATATACTGTCTTCTATTAGAAAATATGCTATATGCAAGAATGGCTTTATTTATACTTTTCAAACACACCTTTTTATTTAAATATTACATTATAGGCTACAAGTGATCTGGAAAACTATGACAAGACTCGACATGAAGAATTTAAAAAGTATGAAATGATGAAGGAACATGAAAGGAGAGAATATTTAAAAACACTGAATGAAGAAAAGAGAAAAGAAGAAGAATCTAAATTTGAAGAAATGAAGAAAAAACATGAAAATCATCCCAAAGTTAATCACCCAGTAAGGATTATGACTTTATGAAACCATAATTAGATGAAAATACTTCCTTGAACCAGATAATAGATTTTTATCATGTTATTGGTACTTAAATATTAATTCTTAATTCTGCAAAATTCCTCATATTTATATATTTTTTGCATATATACACATAGATTAGATTTTGTTTTGAGTGTTTTTTAAAAAGTTTATTGGGGTGACATTGGTCAACATGAACATATAAGTTTCAGGTGTGGGTTTCTATGTTACAAAATCTGTATATTGTACCATGTGCTCACCACCTGAGTGGTGTTTTTTTTTTAATTGATTCACAGGGAAGCAAAGATCAACTAAAAGAGGTATGGGAAGAGGCTGATGGATTGGATCCTAATGACTTTGACCCCAAGACATTTTTCAAATTGCACGGTAACATATTTGATACAAATATTAATATTTATATCTGCTGTTTGAAAAATTATAGTTGCTTTACTCTTAATATTTCTGCCAAGGTCTACTATTGAGTCCTTTTGAGAGTAAATGTTTAGAGTATTTCTCTAGTGTAATATAATAGTCTTTATTGCTGATATGCAGTATAAAATATTTGGGCCAGTAGCTGTGTCTTTATATCTGCTTTTACTGGTAAATCACTATATGACTTATTACAAGATTCTCTGTAAAATGAAGGTATTTCTGTGACTAGGTATGTTATATCTAACAAGTTTTATGCAATCATATTAAAATTTACTTTCATTCATAGCATATTGCTTTATATTTTTGGGAAAAAATTGATATATTTCCCTAAAACCTATGATGAATTATAAATAAATGAATTTTTATCAGTTGGACACATCTGAGGCTTCATAAAAAAGAAGAAACCTTTTTGGTAGCATATTGGTATTTCATATCAGTACTGTTTTTGCAAACCAATTGTAAATAGTTGTATTTAAATTATTTATTTTCTAAGGCATTAAAATCAATTTTTTGCATTGGGAACTTTAGATGTCAATAATGATGGCTTCCTTGATGAACAAGAATTAGAAGCCCTATTTACTAAAGAGGTAAATGAGTTCATTAAGTATTTGGTTATTTTGCTCTCTCTTTTTTTCCTTTTATTATCTTTCTTTTATGTTGGTTTTAAATTTTTCTTTTTAGTTGGAGAAAGTATATGACCCTAAAAATGAAGAGGATGATATGGTAGAAATGGAGGAAGAAAGGCTTAGAATGAGGGAACATGTAATGAATGAGGTATGTTTTAAAAGTTTAATATATGTTACAGTACTTCTATGGATTATTCAAGTTGTTGCAGTAAATCTTATCACAAAATGGAAGACAAATACACAGAATAGGTATTTAATTGGACTTTGATTTTTGGTCCAGAATATTCAATAGATTCCCTTACTGTGAATAAAATTATTTTGTAACTCATTTAAAATATTTTAAAAGATTAAGATGCCGCTGCATATCAGCTATAAAACATCTTTTTGGAAGTAAAAAAAATAATGTGGTCCAATATTTGGTATTTTAAATGGCTATTTTAGTTTTTGCTAAGAAAATCCAAAAACCCAATACCCAAGTGGTTGATAACAGCACATATTTATTTCTTGTTCACATTACTAAGCTGAAAACTCTAATAGAGACTTCATAAGCAGGGTAACTAAAGCCCATTGTTTTGCTTCAGTGATGATTTTCACCTGATATTGATGAACTGGGATTTCTGTTGATTGCTTGGCATCCCAGGTATCAAATATATTTCTTTGGTTATTGCTTTTGTAACTGAATTTGCCATAGTTGACAAGAGCCATTGGAAGATTTGGAGGTTGTAAATTTTTGTTTTGATGTACTAGGTTGTTTGTTTTTAAAAATAATTGTTGAGAGCATTTTAACTTAAACTCCGTTACTCTTGGCTAAACAATTCTCTTACTGGAAAGGTTATTTTTCTTGCCTACATACTTGGTTTGGCGGGATTATACATAGTGTGGTGAGCCTAACCAGTTAGATCAGCAACTTAAACTTGGTGATTTTGGGGGTATCAGGGATATAGATATTTCACTGCATTTCCAAATTTGAATAATATAGAAGAGAAAAATATCTATTTTCTGATTTTGATATAATGTTTAGTGTTCTGTTTTATTTTTTCCCTCTCAGAGTTTATGGATGTTAGGCTAGCTCTAACTGCTGTATGTTTATGTAGTAGCATTTTTTGGAAGACAGTTTCTAGTGTCTAAGTAATATGAGAAAGAGTTATTTGATTTTACTACACTTTCCTTTGATCAGGTTGATTCTAACAAAGACCGATTGGTGACTCTAGAAGAGTTTTTGAAAGCTACAGAAAAAAAGGAATTCTTGGAGCCTGATAGCTGGGAGGTAATAGACCCTATTTGAAATGGGATGTATGATTCAAGAAATTCCACATCCGTCTATTCTACTTTTAACTTTTATTCCCCATTATGTTTGCATGTACAGTCTTACCATTTTGGTTTTTCATATAAAATATCACTTTTATATAATGAACTTGATTTCTTAGAAAGCTTATGGTAATTGATCTCTTGTTTGTAATCACATTACATATTATAATTAGAAGTCTTAAAAAGTATAAAATAATGATCATTCTTGAAAATGAGAAATTTAAATACATTTAAAGGATAAATTAGAAATTACCTATAATTCTACCACCTAGAGGTAGACACTAAACTTATGTATTGTGTTATGCCAATTTAGAAATAGTTTATATATTTAGTATATGCATCTATAGCATAGAGTGTATAGTGTATGATCCCATTTTTAATTTATATATACACATAAATTCATAGCTCTCTCTCTGTATATACTTAAAATGGCTTTACACTGTATAGATGACTGTGAGTTTGTGAAATTCTGTTTTTTTAAAATTTATCAATATTTCTTGAACATGTTCTATTGCTCAAACACATGATTTAAGAAATGACTCCTTAGCATGCAGTTGGGTGGTTGTAGCATCATTTATATAACCATTCCTCCAGATTTAGACATTCTGGATGCATCCCGCTTTTTTTTTTTCACTGTAATAAATAACACTATTATAACTATCCATTTGTTCATACATTTGTGGCATCTGTGATTTCCCTGAGATTAATTCCTAGGAATAGAACTATTCTCAAAGTTTATGAACATTTTTTTTTAGTTTCTAAATATACCTGTCAAACTGCTCCAGAAAGGTATTCCAATTTATATCAAAGTTGCCTGTGTATAAATGAGTGCATACTTTATAAGAGTGGTTGAAAAGCACCAACCAAACTAGGTTGAAGAAAGAACAGTATCTTTTTCTTTATAGAACAGAAAAGAAAAAGATTACCATTTTCATTAGATTTTTAATTGTCCAGAAAATACTTTGCGATAGGGTGACCAACTGTGCGTGCTTACCTGGGACTGAAGAGTTTCCCAGGATGTGTTCTCAGGATATGGATTTTTTTCCCCAGGATATGGAACTTTTTAGTGCTAAAACCAGGACAATCCCAGTCAAGTTGGGACAGTTGGTCATCTTAGTTTGAGATTAAAGAAATCAGTTGCTTTTTAAAAAAAGTTTTATTGATTTTTACTGAGGAAGAGAGAGGGGGATAGAGAGAAAGAAACATCAATGATGAGAAACATCCATTTGCTGCCTCCTGCACGCCTCCTACTGGGGATTGGGCCCTCAACTGGGGCATGTGCCCTGACCAGGAATTGAACCAGGGACCTCCTGGTTCATGGGTCGAGGCTCAACCCCTGAGCCACATGGGTGGGGTCGGCTGCTTTTTGTTATAAGTTTTGTCTAACATTTGAAATATTTCTGGACTTTGGTGAAGAAAAATTCTAAAATTATTTGAACATGCAATCCCTTTAATGTTTCTGGTGAACCAGATCAATAGATCAGTATGTACTTTTTTCATTTTGACAGTTTCAGATTTACAAAAAAGTACAAGAATAGACTAAGAATTCCTGAATTCCCTTTGCCAAGATTTCCTATTTTACATTTACTTCTCTCCCTCACTTTTTTCCTCTATTTTAAATCTGTGTATATGTGTATCTATATATAACATATAATTATTTTTGAAAGTAAGTTGTACACGATACTTCTTTAACCTTAATATTCAAATGTGTATTTCTTGCAAAAAAAGGATTTATATTATATAATCAAGTAAAATTATCAACCTTCCCACCCCCCTCCACCCACAATACTCTAATCCAGGAGTGGGGAACGTCTGGACACGGCCCAGAGATCATTTGGTCTGGCCCTGCCAAGGCATTAGTGGCAAGTTATTAAATGTTTGACCAAAGATAGCAGGCTAATTTTTAAGTTAATAATTTGTATGGCCTGAGAATGATGTTATAAATATCCAAATGGCCCTTGGCAGCAAAAAGGTTCCCTTCCCCTCTAATCAGGTAGGCTTGATTGAGATTTTTATCAATTTTCCCAATATTGTCTTTTATCGCAAAAGAAAACCCAAGAAAATGCAGTGAATTTAGTTGTAATGTCTTTCTAGTCTCTGTTAATCTGAAATAGTTCCTGAGTTATTGTGTCTCATGGCATTGATATTTCAAAAGAGTATAGACCAGCTATTTTGTAGACCACCCATCAGCTTGAGGGGCTGTTTCCTTATGATTCCTACTTTTGATAGGAATATAGCTGAAGTGATGCTAACTAAGGACATCGTATTAGGAGGCATTATTAGTCCTGATTATTCCCTTAACTGGCAATATTAACTTAGATTATTTGGTTAAGGTGAAGTCTACCAGGTGTTTTCACTGTAAAGTTACAACTTTACCTTTTATAATCAAAAAAATATCTTGTAAAACCCATGATATTGCCAGAATCTTAAGTCAGCTTTAAAAAAAAAACCCACATCATTCTACATCATAAGTCTTTCCAAATACAACTTGTAAGCATTATTTTCATATCTATGGGTGCTTAATTATTTTCTTAGGATTAGACATTCAGGTTATCTTCAGTCTTTTATTGTTATTTTAAAAAGTGCTGCTATCAACACATTTTCATATACAGCTTTTAATGTATTTAGGGCTATTTTATAAAGTAGATTGTCAGTGTAGCATTATCAGGGTCAAGAGAATATTTTTAAAACTATTGATATACTTTGTAAAGAATATTGAAAGAATTGCACTAATTTACATTTCCACTAATAAAAAATGAGTGATCTGTTTTTTGTTTTTAAAAATGTATTTTTAAGGATATACTTTGAGACTTATCTACAAGTTCCATTCTCTGATGATTCTGGTCAGCATCAGTTGTTACTTGACTGTTGACAAATGGTGATTTTCTAATCATTTATTTTTTGCCTTTGTATTGTAAGGAAAAGCTA
>NW_005371138.1:1913072-1914658 GCF_000412655.1 Myotis brandtii
GGTTACGTCTGAGATCCATCCCTACAGCGCCATGTAACGTGACATTCGTCATAAGTCGGAACCCACCTACATAAGCACATACGTCACTACATGGAGCACATACACAGCAGTAAATGAAGTGAAACAGTAAAAAAAAATTTAAAAGAAAGATATCAATTCCTGATCTTTACTTATGGTAAATAAATAATAAAAAACATGAAGCACATATGTACATATGTCAAAATGACAGAACTTTTTTTTTCTTTATAAATGAGTGGGAGATGGTGACATAACCACGAAATGACGTACGTAGAGTCCGACGTAACCCGAGGACTGCCTGTATTTATTTCTATACTTGGCTAGTGGGAGTTTCCTCAAACAGGTTTTTGTGGCCTTCTGGTATGTTCCCATCATCCTTTGAGGACTTTCTTACTTTTTAGCATAAAGCTGTTCAAGGTTCATCTTGTTCCTTCTCTGCCCCACATCTGAAATCAGCCATTTTTTCTGAGGGGTACTGTTGTTTGTTTGTTTTTCAGTGGAGATTGATAGTACAGACCAGGAGCTGGACAGTAAATGGACTACTTGCTATGGAATTGTCCTTGCTTTTAAAGCAAGTCCTGGTCAGATAATAGAGCTGGGAATTTTTTAAAAATTTTAAATACTTTTTTATTTATTTATATTATGAATATATACATGTACACACTTGCACACACATACATAGACACACTACACACATTTATATTCATTTTGTATATTTCACTGTCAATATATATTTCAACTCATGAGTTCACACTATCCTCTTAAACTTTAATACAACACCTTCAATTCCAATACATTTTATCTTTTTCTTTTTCTGTATTTCATACAAAACCTGGTTCTCATTTTCCACAACAATTTTCCACTTATTTGCTCAGTCCTAGCATATTCAACGCATTTTAGAATTGCTAATCCATGCCTCTGCAAAACAAGACTAAGACTTGTTTAGATTTTTGGGTTGTTTTTAACTTGAGTGCATGTAGTCCAGATACTGTGTTAAGAAGTTTCTTGGGTTAGTTCTTTTTTTCCCTTCTCCCTTCTGTCAGTTATTTTATTCAGTTAAAATAAAAGTATTATTTATTTGTTTCTGTTTCTATTCAATTTGGGGGATTTTTTCTGTCCTTGTGGATTTTAGTTATTTGTGGTGTTTTTTTGAGTGTGTAACACATTGAATGTTTCAGAAAAGCAATTCTGTACAAAATGTGTATTCAGAGGAGTATGATTTCCTTGCCTTCACTCCCTTTGTCCTTTCCACTCAGTTTCTCCCTCGTTCTGTAGGTAAACAATCTCATTAGTCTTTAGGTGTTCCTTTTATTCAGAGTACATAAATATATTTTTTCTTAATTCCTTTTCTTTTTTTACCCCAAAGGTATAATACTATACTCTACTGTACTTTGCTAATCATACAACTTGACAGCTGAATCAGACCTTATGGTTGCATTTCTAAGATTATTCTTTCTTCGTTTTTTTTCTTTAGACATTAGATCAGCAACAGTTTTTCACAGAGGAAGAACTGAAAGAATATGAAAATCTTATCTCCTTACAAGAAAATGAACTTAAGAAAAAAGCAG
>NW_005371138.1:1916451-1928590 GCF_000412655.1 Myotis brandtii
GCTGGCGGGCGACTGAAGCTCCAAACTTCTCCTTTTTTTCTTTTTTTTTTTATTCTGGCATTTATTTACCTTCTATGGCTGTCACTGGAGCTGAGAGCCGGCTTTCTCTCTGAGGCTCGGCTGCTGAAAGTAGGTTTCTGGCCTTTGTTTTCTGTATTTGAAACAATGTTGCGACTCCAGCTCTGAGATCCTGGCTGACTGACAGGAGGTTTCTGGGGTTTTGTTTATCTTCTATAAATGTTACAATGTTTCCAACTGAAGCTCAGAGGCCGGCAAGGCAGGCGGGGAACGTGGGAGTCCTCTGTCACTGAAGGAAGCAAGCCTCCCTGTTCGCATCAGCTGCCTGGCTGCCGGCCGCCATCTTGGCTGACAGTTAATTTGCATATCTCCCTGATTAGTCGTACGCTAATTACCATGTTTCTCTTTTATTAGTGTAGATATTATGAATATATACATGTACACACTTGCACACACATACATAGACACACTACATACATTTATATTCATTTTGTATATTTCACTGTCAATATATATTTCAACTCATGAGTTCACACTATCCTCTTAAACTTTAATACAACACCTTCAATTCCAATACATTTTATCTTTTTCTTTTTCTGTATTTCATACAAAACCTGGTTCTCATTTTCCACAACAATTTTCCACTTATTTGCTCAGTCCTAGCATATTCAACGCATTTTAGAATTGCTAATCCATGCCTCTGCAAAACAAGACTAAGACTTGTTTAGATTTTTGGGTTGTTTTTAACTTGAGTGCATGTAGTCCAGATACTGTGTTAAGAAGTTTCTTGGGTTAGTTCTTTTTACCCTTCTCCCTTCTGTCAGTTATTTTATTCAGTTAAAATAAAAGTATTATTTATTTGTTTCTGTTTCTATTCAATTTGGGGGATTTTTCTGTCCTTGTGGATTTTAGTTATTTGTGGTGTTTTTTTGAGTGTGTAACACATTGAATGTTTCAGAAAAGCAATTCTGTACAAAATGTGTATTCAGAGGAGTATGATTTCCTTGCCTTCACTCCCTTTGTCCTTTCCACTCAGTTTCTCCCTCGTTCTGTAGGTAAACAATCTCATTAGTCTTTAGGTGTTCCTTTTATTCAGAGTACATAAATATATTTTTTCTTAATTCCTTTTCTTTTTTTACCCCAAAGGTATAATACTATACTCTACTGTACTTTGCTAATCATACAACTTGACAGCTGAATCAGACCTTATGGTTGCATTTCTAAGATTATTCTTTCTTCGTTTTTTTTCTTTAGACATTAGATCAGCAACAATTTTTCACAGAGGAAGAACTGAAAGAATATGAAAATCTTATCTCCTTACAAGAAAATGAACTTAAGAAAAAAGCAGATGAACTTCAGAAACAAAAAGAAGAACTACAGCGTCAGCATGACCAACTAGAGGCTCAGAAGCTGGAATATCACCAGGTGGTATTTTGTGAAAGGATTGTGGCATTAAGAAGGATTTTAGGCGCTTTGCTAAAAGCCTGTGTTATAATAATGTTTCAATGCACTATTAGCTATAGTATTTTAAATGTTGGTGTTTTAAAAACTGCTTTGTTGAATATTAATCTAAATTTTAGAATTTGACTATTTCATTTTGGAAAATAATTTTCAGTTAGTTGTGATTTGTTAAAGGTCACACATATCAGAGAAAATCAAGTACTACTTCCTTTTAAAACATTATTTTTCATTCCCCAGGTCATACAGCAGATGGAACAAAAAAAATTACAACAAGAACTTTCTCCATCAGTGCCTGGTGGAGAATCAAAGTTCAAGCCACGTATGTAATTTTGTTTGCTTATTTGTTTGATTAAGGAAATAAATTGAAATCCACATTTATTGCAAGTATGATTTCAAATTATTACTATCTTTGCTATTTTCTATATATTTGTGTAACTACAGCACCTTACATTTCAGAAGGCCTATGAAGTTTTTATGAATCTGTATATTTCAAAAGCTATATAATTTGATAGGCATATTTATGGTGAAGTGATTTATTTGAACATTATTTATCTTTCTTTCTAATCATTTATTGATATTATCAGAGAACATGTCTCTACTGTACTTTGCTAA
Source organism: Myotis brandtii (assembly GCF_000412655.1). Taxonomy (NCBI): domain Eukaryota; kingdom Metazoa; phylum Chordata; class Mammalia; order Chiroptera; family Vespertilionidae; genus Myotis; species Myotis brandtii. Next base: position 1,918,543 of record NW_005371138.1, read on the forward strand.
TCATACAACTTGACAGCTGAATCAGACCTTATGGTTGCATTTCTAAGATTATTCTTTCTTCGTTTTTTTTCTTTAGACATTAGATCAGCAACAATTTTTCACAGAGGAAGAACTGAAAGAATATGAAAATCTTATCTCCTTACAAGAAAATGAACTTAAGAAAAAAGCAGATGAACTTCAGAAACAAAAAGAAGAACTACAGCGTCAGCATGACCAACTAGAGGCTCAGAAGCTGGAATATCACCAGGTGGTATTTTGTGAAAGGATTGTGGCATTAAGAAGGATTTTAGGCCCTTTGCTAAAAGCCTGTGTTATAATAATGTTTCAATGCACTATTAGCTATAGTATTTTAAATGTTGGTGTTTTAAAAACTGCTTTGTTGAATATTAATCTAAATTTTAGAATTTGACTATTTCATTTTGGAAAATAATTTTCAGTTAGTTGTGATTTGTTAAAGATCACACATATCAGAGAAAATCAAGTACTACTTCCTTTTAAAACATTATTTTTCATTCCCCAGGTCATACAGCAGATGGAACAAAAAAAATTACAACAAGAACTTTCTCCATCAGTGCCTGGTGGAGAATCAAAGTTCAAGCCACGTATGTAATTTTGTTTGCTTATTTGTTTGATTAAGGAAATAAATTGAAATCCACATTTATTGCAAGTATGATTTCAAATTATTACTATCTTTGCTATTTTCTATATATTTATGGAACTACAGCACCTTACATTTCAGAAGGCCTATAAAGTTTTTATGCATCTGTGTATTTCAAAAGCTATATAATTTGATAGGCATATTTATGGTGAAGTGATTTATTTGAACATTATTTATCTTTCTTTCTAATCATTTATTGATATTATCAGAGAACATGTTTTTAATTTAATTTTTTTCTTAACTGTAGCCTCCATTCTGACAGTTTTGGTTTTACAACATGTGGTAGGGTAAGCATTGCCCAGCCAGAGTATCCATGCCCATAAGACATTCAGGTAAAGGAGACACAAGTTATTTGCATAAGCCTGTCTAAACATTCCGAGGCTCATCATCCCATCAATCCTTCCCTTGGGAGAACAACCTTCATGTTCTCTCAATCTAATTGTTGTTCACACCAGAGCTTCGCCAGTGGATTTTGGTACCACAGTTTGTGAAGCTCCCAGGTCAATGAGTCCAGAAATTTATCTTCTCTACCTCCTGACCGTTTTACCCACTCTGGTGTAAAGACTTTGAATCCCCAATGAGTGGTTGAGGCAAGGGAACCTGGTCCTTTTGTCAGCTTTCATCTTTTTTAAAAAATATTTTTATTGTTGATAGTATTACAGATATCTCCCATTTCCCGCCTTCCCCTCTTCCTCCCAGCCCCTGCCCACCCCTTGAGGTCTTCACTACCCTATTGCTGTGTCCATGGGCTATGTCAGCCTTTAGCTTGATTCATCTCCTTAACCATTGCTCCAAGCAATTAAAAGTCAGATTTCTCCTTATAATCTTTGAATCTTGGCTTTCAAAATGTTCCAAATCAGGATAAATAAAGCAAACTTGTTTGGGGCTCTTTAACCCTGGGGAGTCAGTAGGGGGTTCTTTTGTCATGCACCACCTTGGGTAGCACTGTATTAAACCTTTGTTCAATCCCCATCATTGTCCATTTTATTTACGTCTAACCATCGGGGGTGTGGGTGTTCATATGCTGGGCCAGGACCACTGTGGTTTTGGTCCCAGCATTGGCTCCTTCTTTGGGGTGTTGAGTAGCATGGATTTTGGGCAGCTCTATCAGATGACATTAGCAGAGGCAACGACTGAGGGAATCCTTAGTGGCAAAGCTTTAGGTGTTGGGTTTCGCTCAGTGGATACAGCCTTGGCCTGTGGACTGAAAGGTCCCTGGTTCGATGCTGGTCACGGGCACATGCCGGGGTTGCGGGCTCATCTCTGCTGCGGGGTGTGCAAGAGGCAGCCGGTCAATGATTCTCTCTCAGCGTTGATGTTTTTATCTGTCTCTCCCTTTCCCTTCCTCTCTGGAATCAATAAAATATATATATATATATTATTAAAAAGCTTTAGGTGTCCCTGACAGCCACGAGGGCTGCTTGAGGCCTTGGTGATGAAAGCTGCTGGGGTCTTCTCCTTTTCCTCCAAAGGGGAGAGGTCAGAGCTGAGGGCATCCCATCCCTTTTGGCAGCAAGCTCTGCAGGACTGGGGGATAGGTTGACAAAGGTCAAATGCTGCTGTGCTTTTCTATGTGGCCATCTTTGATTTCTGTGCTCCACTGGGCTGCTGTACCTCCTGCATGTACTCCATAGCTCTCTCAGAGCTATTTTCATCAGTAAGCAGCAGTTAATCATTTTTTTTCTGGCGGACAGAAAAACAGAGGCACAAGCCCCTCCATTGTTCTCGATACTAGAAGTCTTAGGTGGTTCCTGGTCACAGGCATTCACAATGCTGGTACTCATGGTGTTTGTGAAGTAATGCGTATGTTGGTTTCTGCCTCTTTCGCTGAAATTATTTGGTTCTGTGCTTCTAGTGACAGACTTGGCAAGTTTGTAGCTACTGCTTCTTCCTTTTGCTGTGCTGGTTCTTTTGGGTTTTTATTTTAAATATTGATTTTAGAGAGGAATGGAGAGGGAGAGATAGAAACATCAATGATGGGAGAGAATCATTGATAGGCTGCCTCCTGCTCACCCTGCACTGGAGATGAGCCCGCAATCTGGGCATGTGCCTTTGACCAGAGTCGAACCTGGGACCCTTAAGTCCGCAGTCCAATGCTCTATTTGCTGAGCCAAACCAGCTAGGGCTGCTGTGCTGGTTCTTGAACCAAGTCTTTATTACTGATCCAACAAGTAGAGTAGCTGAAGTAAGTTCTGCTGTGGTAACCCAATGTGGGTTCGTGGTCTTTTCAAATGTATCTTTCAGTTTTCTAAGCTGTGCTGAACTAAAGGTTGTGCAGTATTGATGCGCAGACCTTGGCTTGTCTGATCCATCCTATATGGAAGATTTCTGTAGCAGGCCCTTATTCTTTATACAAACACCCCCACTCCCCAAAGCCAGCATGCTACATCATTGCCCAAAATGTGAAGACAAGAGGTCAAACACCCAGATTTCACTTAGGTTTTCAGCATCGGCCATAGTATCTTTTCGAAGTATAATAAATGATCCACTGTGTGTGTTTCTGAGATCCTGAATTTCATCTGTGTCAAACATATGCTTTTAATTGTAATCTATGATTATATAAGTGTATTTAAAAAATAAATATTACGTATGAAAGGAGATTCCTTTAAAATGAGAGTATATATTTTTTTCTTTGAACAGTCATTTGAAGTCTGAAGTCCACCAGAACTTGGAAGAAAACTGTAAAATCAACATCTGTGTCATCTTTTTACTTCCCTTCCCTTTTCTCTACTCAAATATTTTAAGACATAAATGGAATAAAGGAAGATACTTTTTAAATAAGAACACTTTTTTTTTTTGACACCGATATTTAAAGATGGAAGTCCATCAGAACTAGGAAGTAAAACCTCAATATCTGCTCTCACTTTCATACCTCCCCTCTTTTTTCTTTGTTCTCCTTTACTGATTTAATCAAGTAGCCTTAGGGCATAATTTAATGAAAATCTCAGTAACCATATAAGTGAGAAAGCTCTGTTTGTTACTTTTTAAATAAATTGTTCTCACTTACTCATGAAGATAGATATTCTTCTATGGGTGCTTATCATCCCCTCACAATAAAAGTCTCTTTGATACTCACAGTTCTCTTGAGAAGACCATGTATTCCCTGTTTCTTGGTAACTTCTTTCTACTTTCAGAACCCTTAACTGCTAGAAATTCTTCTCCTGAATAGTTTTTGCTACTACTTGAGGTCGTTTTTCATTCATACTTTTGCTTTATACTCTATCATTTCAGATCAGATTTGCTACATATAACCAAAAAACAAAGATAACAGTGATTTAAACTAAATAGGAGTTTTTCCTTTTTATATAAATCTGTAGGCAGGTGGTGTCCAGGTTCCTATCTTTCTGCTCTACTATCCTCAGTACATTGCTTTTATTCTCAAGCTGCTTCATCCTTACCATCCAAGATTGCTTCTGGAGGCAGGTGGGAAGGGCAAGAAAAGATCTTTTGCCACTTGAGGAACTTTCTCAGCTCCCTTGAAGCAGTTTTCCTGGGAACCACACAACATTTGAACTTACATTTCATTGGACCAAACTGAGTTACATGGCCATCTAGCTGCTAGGGAAACTGAGACATCTTTGTGGCAATGTGACCAGCTAAATGTTAGGATACTTGTCCTAGCTGGTTTGGCTCAGTGGATAGAGTGTCAGCCTGTAGACCAAAGGGTCCCGGGTTCAATTCCAGTCAAGGGCAGGTAACTCGGTTGCAGGCTCCTCCATGGCCTGGGCCCTGGTCAGGGCTCCTGCAGGAGTCAACCAATTGATGTGTTTCTCTCACATCGATGTTTCCATCTGTCTTTCCCTCTCTCCCTAAACATCAATGAAAAACTATCCTTGGGTGATGATTAACCAAAACAAATAAATGTTTAATTAAGGAAGGTGAGAAGAGGTAACGTTTCTTAGGCAACTTTTAAAATATATATATATTTTTATTGATTTCAGAGAAGAAGGGATAGGTAAAGAGATAGAAACATCAATGATGAAAGTGAATCATTGATTGCCTCTTGCACGTCCCCCACTGGGATTGAGCCCGCAACCGGGGCATGTGCCCGACAGGGAATGGAACATTGACCTCCTGGTTCATAGGTCGATGCTCAACTACTGAGCCATGCCGGCCGGGCTGGTAAGCAACTTTTAATTTTAATCCAGACAGCCTTGCTGGCTACCTAAATATCTATGTACACTCTTCTAAACATAGAAAATACCCACCTCAAAAGGAAACCATCAAAATCCCACCCATTATTACATATTGCTCAAAGACCATGATATCTCTGGCCACTCAGAAACTAAAAGTCAAGGTGTCTGCCCCATGGGTATCATATGCATAAAGGTGGGATAGGTATAGGATAACTACATAAAATCAATCTTTTTGAAACAGGGGTAAATGGAAAACTAGCAGTTGCTGATCCATAGCAAGGTCTCTCTGCTCTGTCCATAAATATATTCCTTGGTTTTCCCATCAGGCAACTGCTGAGTCACCTTTCTGGGAGTAACTCCCTTGTCTAATGTCCTCAGGGTCTCTTGGTGTTGCCCTCTGGGAAGTCTTTATTGACCGTTACTCTAGGTACATATCAGAAAGGATACACTTCTTGGAGGCTGGATAGTCCTAGCACTTCGGGGGCTCAGGGATTGTTTAGATAGTTACAGGCTATAGCAGGCCAGGTTTAGGGTTTTTATTGATTTAGGGTTTGTTTGTTTGACAAATCAATTTCCTAAAAACTTAGTAATTTTCTGGTCTGTTTTCTTCAATAATTATCATGAGTAACAATAAAGATCTTGCCAAGGCATAGTTTTTATCAGAGAACCCATCTTCACTTGCTGATCTGTGTTCTTTCTTTCCCTTGGGGTCTTAAATGAATGGCTTGGATGGGATGACAACAGTATTTATCTGACCTTTTTCCTCAGGGTGGCTCCCATTACTTGGCAGAAAATTCTTAAGGGAAGATTCTTGAAAAAGGTTAAGGACATTTCAACAGCTTTCTCAGAATCTCTACTTAAGGTGTGTGGCAGTAGTTGACTTTTTCCATTCTTCAAGGCTCCAAATTTGGGACTTTTGTCAATTTTTTTTTTTTAGACAGAACAATTCCCTAAGCAAAGCTATATATACCTTTCCATCTCTGTAGACTTGTAAACCTTATCCCGAGTGGTATTTGTCTTATAGGATTTTGCTGAAAGAGGCAGAGGCAGCCCCACATGCTAGCACTCTGAAGTTCTACCACACTTTCTTTGATACCCTTACTTCAGTTGGCATGAGGGCTCATGGCCTAAAGCCCTACCTCCTCAACTCAGCCCACTTCATATTTGAGATCCTTTTGCTGCTGCACCTCACTTCTAGCTATCAGATTCTGTATAGGTCAAGATTCATGGCTGTAGGTCATAGAATCTTCTTTAGCTACTAAACCGAATGGGATTGATTATGGGAAATAGATAGCTCACAGAATTTTTGAGAGGGCTGAAGAAACAGAACCTAGGCTGAGCTTCTAGGAACTACATCACAAGAGAGGGCTGCCAAAGAAGCTGCTGCTTTTGGAATAATCAAGAAGCTGCCTGCCACTTTGGGAAGCTGCCCGCTGGATTAGAAAGACATGAACAGTTGCCAGCTCCAGAATCACACCACTGCTGCCACGCTTTGTGTGGGACAACTCAGCTCCAAGTGAAAGTCTCAAGTGAGTGCATCTGATTGCTGGACCAATCATACCTGGAATCCTAGCTGCAAGGGAGGCTGGGAAATAATAGTGTTTAACTTTCCTACCTCTGTAGTACAGGAATGCATGTTTCAACTTTTCAAGTGAACTAATCCACTGTAACACCTCATAATTTTACATTGTTTCTCTTAACATTAATACCTTTTAAACTCTTTGTTTTCATTTTACAAGTTTTTAACTAATTATTGGCTATTCCTCCAAATATACTTCAGATTTTTTTCTTATATTATGGGTCCCCAAATTAAGTATAACAATCTAGACATGTTTTGCTTATATTCAGCTTTAAAGACCCCCACAAAAATCACTCAACAGAGTAATGCTACGGTTTGTCAGGGATGGAGAAGAATTCCTCTCTTTGTGGTTAAAATTGTAGGAAACATTTTAAAAAGGTCTGGAATATCTTTTTATTTATTACTGTATGTATGCCCAGAAATTGTGATAAGACAGAGGTTTTCCCAGGATAAACTCTTTTAGATGGTGGACTGTGGTTAAATCAAAAGGTAATTGGAGGAGAACTTGGAGAAATTTCTTAAAATGCTTTTATGAGCATGAATAAATAATGGATGCATATTAATGTAGACATACCTCTTAGTTTCCAGCAAATTATCTATACTAATAAAAGGCTAATATGCTAATTAGACCGGACATATTCTGGACATCCTTCTGTAGAAAGCCATTTTGGCGAGGCCAAGGTAGAAGCAGTTAGCCGCAATCAGGCTGGCAGGGGCAGGGCTGTTAGGGGCGATCAGGCAGGCAGGTGAGCAGTTAGGAGCCAGCAGTCCTAGATGGATAAATCAGAATTGCGAGAGCAGGGGAGAAGTCATTTGAAGGGCCTGGTAATAAGCTCCATGAAGCTGGTGGCTGTGAAACTTTAAGACACCTGACAATGGTGCTATAACTTTCTACATCCCTCAAAGCTTTCTCCAGCGATTAGGGAGATGCATTAGAAATGCAACAATGGAAAAGTTATTACAGAAGTAGGAAGATGGGAGAGTACAGAGAGAAGAAAGAACTTAATTAAAACTCAGATCATCCAGGCAAAAGTATGGAAGAAACAATAAATGATGCTACTTCAGAGATTGCTCAATTTATGTCCTGGTCTGTTTTAAAAAAAATCCCTTTGTTAACAACTGTGAGATAGAAAATATTTGCTGGGGTACACAATGTATTTAAAACTATTATTATTTAAGGACGATATAAAAAAGCTAATGACTTGGACAAGGGCCACGCTTCCGTGGAAGGAAATGAGTCAAGAGTCAGGGATCCTCCTTATGAGTCACAGATTTGTTTCGTGGCCAGAAGCACTCTCCACAGTGCTCAGAAAACACTCCAGGAGTGACTGCCTGCTTGTCCAATTAGTTCTAAAAAAGCTAACATTTCTGCAAATTTAGTTTTGTTTAGGCCAAGATCAACCTTGAATCTCAAGGAACTATACTATGAATATTGAAGAGAGTGAAAATACATACAGAGAGTCTGTTGTATTACTAATTAAGATGTAGATGTGGCTTTATTAAAACAGCATTAATTTCCAAAACATTCCTATAAAAGATAAAATAGAGGCTAAGAATTTTGCTTTCAGGACAACCTTTAGAACCCAGTCAATGCCCAGAGGGACTGTTTCATTCTTTTGTGATGGCTCCGGTGACTTCTGGATAGTTCTATCTGCCCCTCTCTACCCAGTTTCAGGGCCTCAGAATGGAAGCTGAAATACTGGAGGCTGAAATATTGTAGCCAAGGTGGACAAAGGAGCCCCTTTTCCGTGAAGGTGTTTCTTTCTCTGAAGCTGTTAGTCCAGCATCCATCAGCATACATGAAGGTCATAATAAGGCCTCGTGACTTTCAAAGTATCTGTCTATGTACCAATTAACAGGGACTCTAATTGAAATATCACATTTTTTGAATGAACACATGTATGTTTATATATAAGCTTGTGCCTAAAATAGGTCTGGAGGGAAAACCATTAGTTATTTCATGTCTTCTGAAAAACATGTCTTCTGGAATTTAGACATGAAAAACACCTTTTTTAAATTATTAGTTTTCCTTTTCATAAAGGAAACCACTGCTTCTTAATCTATATTTTATCAATATTTATTATGGCTATAAAAACCATTTAGTAATGATGATTTATACATCCTATTTTAAAGTTAGGATTTTATTTGGGTGGCATTTTAAAAAATTTTCTATTTAAATGTTGAATTAAAGATTTAAACTTTTATAAATATGTGGCCCAAAATGTTCTGTTAATTTTAAACTTTTGAAAGAAATTTTATTAGTCTTATGTGTACCTGATTTTTCTTGGCTTTTTAAGATAGTTGGACTGTTTTTTAAACTATAAAGAAATAATTGGATTTTAATTGATAATCAGACACAGAGACTTTATATAAGTTTATTATATTTTAATTTGTTTATTGACTATGTGTTGTGAAAAGTCTTTCAGTGCAATATTTGTTGGAATATTTGTTGAAATATTGTTGCTAAGGTCATTTGTATAGGTTCCTTTTTAATTATATTAAATGTAAAATCAGAACAATATGTAATATTTGTTGCACATTTTTTGGGGCAAAGGGACAAATTTGACAGTATTGAAAGAATGGATTGTTTACAAAACAATAACAATGAATCATTTTCTGTGTCTTACTCATGAAAGTTTGCATTCGAATGTTTACATATTTGTCTATTTGAATTTTTGCTGGCTAAATTCTGTCATTGTCTCTGCAGTGTGAATGTGCCAGCACTTTCTGCTACCCGTTTCACTTTACTTTGTGTGAATTTGAGTAGTAGTAATTAGTAGAAGCCATTTATAATTGAAGTTGATGGTTTTGTAATATATATAGAAGTCTTTTTAGTTATATACCTGGCCTTGAGCTTTTTGTTTAATTTATTGGCAATATTGTGCCAAGGCTCCAAAATAGGCTTATTCCATAGAACAGAATTAAAACTACTAAGTTATCAATATACGTTAATGTTATGTGGCATTGTGATAATAATGCACATTATATTCTGACTAATTTAGGCCTCTTTGAAATAGCCTTCCGGAAAAATTGACAGATACCCAAATGTTAGTTTCTACATTTAACTTTTGTGCTTTATCACAGGAAGTCTGATAGAGAATTGGAATTAATATTGTAATATTTTACTGGTGTTTGAGTTGAATTGTATACTTGTACATACAATTTTAAAGCTTTTAGTAGTGATTAGTTAGCAATTTTTTTGTTGTCTATTATATTGACATTAGGCATGTTTGGAGACTTTCCTATTTTAGCATTTATAAGAAATTATATTTAAATAATTATAATGAAGTTTTAAAATTTTTGAAATACTGAGTTAGCCCAAACATTGTCCATTTGTGTTAATTGTTAGTATAAAAAGTTGCCAAGGAAAATTTATCCTGTACAATTCAGCAATAAGATAATTGTCAACACAGTTAGGAACAACAATGGTAGCATATCTCTATCTCTATCTCTATCTCTATCTCTATCTCTATCTCTATCTCTATCTCTATCTCTATCTCTATCTCTATCTCTATCTCTATCTCTATCTCTATCTCTATCTCTATCTCTATCTCTATCTCTATCTCTATCTCTATCTCTATCTCTATCTCTATCTCTATCTCTATCTCTATCTCTATCTCTATCTCTATCTCTATCTCTATCTCTATCTCTATCTCTATCTCTATCTCTATCTCT
>NW_005371138.1:1930166-1934022 GCF_000412655.1 Myotis brandtii
TATCTTTTTTTATACATAGAGAACTGAAAGATAATTTAGCTTTTCCTCTTTCACAGTTGATCAAAATTATTTTTAAATGAAAGGATGCCAAATAAACGTGTCCTCAAACACAGGTACACTAGCTGTAGCACAGTTGTAAGTTTGTGCCCTACATAAAGGAGAATTCAGATGAATTCTATTGTGTATGATTCCCATAACCAAACAAGCACAGTGCCTTTTAGACTGTATAGCCCCACTATCAAGTGTGTCAAGTTGTGGACAGAATCTTTATTTTGATAGATATTGATGAAAACGAATCATCTGCTAACAGCTTCACACATCTAATTATTGGACATTTTCCACAAGCTATTCTCTGGCTCCATATTGCAGGAAGACCTCCGGCCCTGCACCTGGTGCTAGGAAAGTGCAAGACCATGTAAGCACAGTGCTAAGGACACTCGGACCCTCGGACCTTCGCTGGTCTTGGCAGGGCCCTGACGCTTATGCGCTTATGCTTCATCAGCTTCCTGGAAATTCAGCCTCTGCTGATGAGGGAATGGAGAGAAAAAAGTTTGGAAGGACAGATCAGCCCGGGGGCTCAGGGTTTCTGATCACACACAGCCCCACAGTTTTTTCTACTAGAACATATTGTACAAGTCTCTTTTCAGGGTTTCTTCATTAAAACTCTCTCTTGCTATCAGGTGGCTACTAGATTTATCGAGGTGATCACTTTATAAGTTAGATAAATGTCAAATCACTATTTTGTACACCCGAAACTAATATAATATTGCATGTCAACTATAATTGAAAAAATTTTAAAAACTACGTCTTGATTGTCTGAAATTGTTTACAATTCAGTAAATTTAACTTTTATCTTGGAAAGCATTATAGTTCTCCAAAGTGAGGTTTCTAAAGTAAGTGGACCCATTATAAACACCATTCACATGGGTAAACGCAGGCCTGGAGCTAGGAGAGAAGGCAGAGAAGGGATGCACTGTCCAGACCTCCTTCTGTGCTGTCAGTCTTGCTTCCAGAAAGCATATGCTCTATTTTAATTAGGCAACAAATTAAAAAATAGTTTTGAAATAATTTTAATATTTTATGCCTACATTTTATTTTACTCTTCTGAAGAGATCATGCTCATCCCATAATTATGAATATTACTTTTCCTGGAAAAAATAAACTAAAATACCTTTATTTCTTTAGTAAATAAAAAATAAAAGAAAAACCACCGAGTCATCTGCTAGCACATTTCAGAAAGTCACCATTTCAAATATAAGGAAGTAACTTTCTTAATACATAAATACTATGAGCCCAAGACAATATTGGGCAGGGGGTGGGGTGGGGGAAGAAATAATGTATAATTATGTTAAACCTCTCAGTAGTCAAAGATAAAGATACTTAAGTATAATCCTATTATAATTTTGTTTTGAGTTACTATTACTGGGGGGTGGGGAAGGGGACCCTTTAAGGCAATGGTTCTCAACCTGTGGGTCTCGAACAATGAAAATACATCCTGCATATCAGATATTTACATTACGATTCATAACTGTAGCAAAATTACAGTTATGAAGTAGCAACGAAAATAATTTTATGGTTGGGGGTCACCACAACATGAGGAACTGTATTAAAGGGTTGTGGCATTAGGAAGGTTGGGAACCACTGCAGGAATTGCATTCAGTAACAACACTACAGTATAGCAATATGGATAACATCTTCAACTCAGTAAAGAATGGTGTTTAAGATTATTTTAAGGTATTTTGCCTGAATAACAACATAATACCTCAACTTCTAATTAAAAATATAAACCTAGCCCTCTCGTCTCTCATTCACTTCTAACTAGACCTTCTTTTAAAGGCAACTATCGATTACATGGTTAGATTGGATGCGCATTATCCCATAAACCCAAATGAGCCAAAAGCCCAGCGATGTGTAAAACCTAAGAGGCAACCTGAAAGGCTGACCTGGGGAACCTTTCTTATTTTTATGAAACAATGTGATCACCTCTGGAGATGAAAACTTTTGGTTGGAAACGTAGAACCAGGAGACCTAGAGGAACAAGAGTAAAAGAACACTACCTCCTGCTCCACAACAAATACTGAGATTATGAAAACAGATACTACTTGTTGAAAGAAGAGGACATTACTAAAAACAGAAACATAAAACTCAGGAAGAAAGACTAAGAAGCACATGGATAAGCCTTTGCCTTTTTCATGCCATCTGCAAGTCTTCTGCTTTGTGTAGGACTTCGGTATAGGTAGTTTAGATGCAACTATTAGGCATGATATTCACCAGAGGAGACTCAGTCTCTTTCCCTACCAAATATCTGAATACAGGATAAGCATCCTAACATTGCCACAACTGGCTTGAACTTCAGGCTCTTAAGTGTTGGATGCGGACCTTTGCAAGTAAAATGTGATTTCCCAACTATTGTGTGGTTACAGAGGACATGAAGTTGTGAAAGATATCCATCCCCCAGCTCTTCCATGTTTCTATGGTTTCACAGTGCTGGGCTCTGCATCCCCACTTGGCCACCTTAAACCAAAAGGCTGAGTTTTGGAAATCAAGAAGTTTAGCCTGATTTCAGACTCTGGTATGTCATCTCTCCCAGGGTACAGAGATTACAATAATCCAAATGGCAATTTTTGATGTTTTGAAGCATGTGGGTCTGTTCTACTAATCTTGATCGAGAGATGATAAAAATAAATCTAAATATTTAAATATATTTACACTAGAGGCCCTGTGCATGAAATTCGTGCACTGGGGGCAGAGGACATGAAGTTGTGAAAGATATCCATCCCCCAGCTCTTCCATGTTTCTATGGTTTCACAGTGCTGGGCTCTGCATCCCCATTTGGCCATCTTAAGCCAAAAGGCTGAGTTTTGGAAATCAAGAAGTTTAGCCTGGTTTCAGACCCTGGTATGTCATCTCTCCCAGGGTACAGAGATTACAATAATCCAAATGGCAATTTTTGATGTTTTGAAGCATGTGGGTCTGTTCTACTAATCTTGATCGAGAGATGATAAAAATAAATCTAAATATTTAAATATATTTACACTAGAGGCCCTGTGCATGAAATTCGTGCACTGGGGGGTGAGTTTCCCTCAGCCCAGCCTGCCCCTCTCACAGTCCGAGAGCCCTTAGTGGATGTCCTACCGACGGCCACACTCGGGCAGCAGTGGCTCGGAGCAGGCGTCCTGTGTGTGTGTGTGTGTGTGTGTGCGTGTGAGTGTGTGTGTTCCCGTTGGGGGCCTGCCCCCAGCTGCGTAGGAGGCTCAGAGCAGTCATTCTGTGTGTGTGTGTGTGTGTGTGTGTGTGTGTGTGTGTGTGTCTGCTGGGGGCCTGCCCCCAGCCACACCATGGAGGCTTGGAGCAGGCGCCCCTCTGTGTTGATCTCTCAGGCTCCTGGCCTCCACTGCGTGTTGTTCTCTCCCTTGAGCTGTGGCCAGGGTGGGGTGCTGCCTGCAGGCCACGCTTTCCTGCTCATGGATCACTGGATCACCGCGGAGACCTGGGGGCAGGCCCTGCTGGGTGCTGCCTGTGTGCGGCAATTTCCTACTCTTGGATCGCCATGGGGTCCCGGCTGGTGGTGGGGCTTAGACGGCACACGGGGTTCCTGGCTGGGGGCAGGGCTTAGGCAGCACACAGGGGTCCCGACTGGGGGCCGGGCTTAGGCGGCGTTATCATGCTGCCTAAGGCCCGCCCTCAGGGCCTCACATGAGGCCTGGATGGCGACTTGCGCTGTCCCGCCCTGCCTGCAGTATGCAAATTAGCTGCCATCTTTGTTGGCGGTTAATTTGCATATTGTGCTCATTAGCCAACGGGAGGCATAGCGAAGGTATGGTCAATTACCATCTTTGTCTATTATTAGATAGGA
>NW_005371138.1:1934806-1936635 GCF_000412655.1 Myotis brandtii
CCCTGTCACACACAGAGCAGGGCCGATCAGGGGGTTGGGGAGCTCCTCCCTGTCATGCACAGAGCAGGGCCGATCAGGAGGTTGCGATGCCACCCTCAATCATGCTCAGGGTAGGGCCGATAGGGGGTTTGGGGTGCCGCCCCCTGTCACACTCAATGCAGGGTCGATGGGGAGGTTGGGGTACTCCCCCCTGTCACACTCAGGGCAGGGCTGATGGGGAGGTTGCGGCTCCACCCTGGCACACACAGAGCAGGGCCGATGAGGGGGTTGGGGAGCTCCTCCCTATCAGGCACAGAGCAGGGCTGATCAGGGAGTTGGGGCGACTTCCCCTGTCACGAACAGAGCAGAGCGGATAGGGGGGTTGTGGCCCCGCCCCCTGTCATACACAGAGCCACAGGGCGATCAGGGGGTTTGGGCGCTGCCCCCTGTCACGCTGCTCCAGGGGCCAGGAAGCCTCGTGGCTCCACTGACCCCAGTGCTAGGAGGCCTCGCTGCTCCGCTGATCCCAGATTTGGGAGGCCTTGTGGCTCCAGTGATCCCAGGCCGGGAGGCCTTGCAGCTCCGCTGATCCTGGGTTTGGGAGGCCTTGTGGCTCCACTGATTCCAGGCCGGGAAGCCTCGCGGTTCCGCTGATTCCGGTGCTGGGAGGCCTCACGGCTCCGCTGATCCCTGTGCTGGGAGGCCTTGCTGCTCTGCTGATCCCGGTGCTGGGAGGCCTCACGGCTCCGCTGATCCCTGTGCTGGGAGGCCTTGCTGCTCTGCTGATCCCGGTGCTGGGAGGCCTCACGGCTCCGCTGATCCCTGTGCTGGGAGGCCTTGCTGCTCTGCTGATCCCGGTGCTGGGAGGCCTCACGGCTCCGCTGATCCCTGTGCTGGGAGGCCTTGCTGCTCTGCTGATCCCGGTGCTGGGAGGCATATTACCCTTTTACTATATAGGATAGAGGCCTGGTGCATGGGTGGGGGCCGGCTGGTTTGCCCTGAAGGGTGTCCTGGATCAGGGTGGGGGTCCCACTTGGGTGCCTGGCCAGCCTGGATGAGGGGATGATGGCTGTTTGCAGCTGGTCACACCCCCTTCAGGGTAGGGGGTCCCGCTTGGGTGCCTCGCCAGTCTGGGTGAGGGGCTGAGGGCCGTTTTCAGGCTGGCGGGTGACTGAAGCTCCCAACCTCGCCTTTTTCCCTTTTTTTTAAATTCTGGGATTTATTTACCTTCTATGGCTGTCACTGGAGCTGAGAGCCAGCTTTAGCTGTGAGACCTCGGCTGCTGAAAGTAGATATCTGGATTTGTTTACCTTCTGTATTTGAAACTTTGTTGCGACTCCAGCTCTGAGATCTCGGCTGACTGAAAGCAGGTTTCTGGGGTTTTGTTTAGCTTCTATATTTGTAACAATGTTTCTTAGAGAGCAGCTCAGACCCCAGGCAGCAGCAGGCGGGGAACGTTGGCTTCCTCCGTCACTGAGCAAGCCTGGCCGCCATCTTGGTTGGCAGTTAATTTGCATATTGCCCTGATTAGCCAATGGGAAGGGTAGCAAAGTTACGGCTAATTACCATGTTTCTCTTTTATTAGATAGGAGGATTGTATGTAACTGACAAAGTTATATACATAATAGAGGCTCAGTGCACAAATTCATGAACTGGTGGGGCCCAGTGGCCCTGCCCCAATCTGGGCAGATTGGGGCTAAGCCTGTCAGGAGGAGGAGACAGCTTTAGGTTGGCTGGCTGCCCGACCCAATTGGGGCCGTCAGGGCCAGGCCCACTGGGGGGGAGGGGCCCTGCCTGCGTTTGGGCTGAGGGGGGCCGGTTGGGGGTGGGGCCAGCCATGGGGAGGGTCT
>NW_005371138.1:1937455-1938974 GCF_000412655.1 Myotis brandtii
CAAGAACAGTATGCCATATACGCCAGATCCCCTGAAACATATGCTGTGCAGATGCTTCTTCCCTGCAGTGACTGTGTCAAGCAGCAAGGATGTACCGGCTCCTGGCAAAGGTTGGTCGACCAGCCCCACCCCCATGAGCCGATTTGCTGGCGGCAGTGGGCTTCATAGCTACAGGTCATTCCCATTGGTGGCTATAGATAGATAGATAGATTTTTTTTTTCTTTAGCATATTGGACATCTTAACTGCTGTGGTCTTGACAAACCAGTAAAAATGTAAACCCAAACTAAAAGTGTCATAAAATAAACTCCTTAAACAGGAAGTTCATGAGACCTTGGAAAGATGATATCATGTGGTTGTTTCTTCCTTTTTTCTTCTCTTTCTTTTTCTTGATGTTTCATTTTGTGTCCTTACTTTTCTCTTTTCATTCCTTTTCTGTCCTCTCTTCCTCTTAACTTTTCCGTTGGTAGAATCGTCAGTACTTGAATCTGTCTGGCTTTCAGAAGAAGAGGAGGGAAACACGTCATCTGAAGAAAAAGATGTTGATCTATGTTGGGATGTGTGGTGTTTCTGGTTTTGCTCTTTTCCCGCATTTGTTTGTGATTGCCTTCATGCTGGTCCTGCTCTTCAGGACTTGTGCATGGCACTTCTTCTTTTTTTTAAAATATATTTTTATTAATTTTAGAGAGGAAGGGAGAAGAGACAGATAGAAACATTAATGATGAGGGGGAATCATTAATTGGCTGCCTCCTGCACGCCCTTACTGGGGACCCTTGACTGGAACCAAACCGGGACCCTTAAATCCGCAGGCTGACGCTCTAAACACCGAGCTAAACTGGCTAGTGCACTTGTTATGTCTACAAAACCTGCCTGCCTTGGTGAAAACTGTAGGGAAAAGGCCTTTCTGGGTGGGCTCTAGCCGGCGAGGGTGCTGAGGAACCAGGGCGGGGAGCGCCCGCCACCGCCGCTGCGGAGCCGGGCCGCTGTATCACGGCGAACGAGATCTCTAGTCACATTGAAATTTGCCTTCAGAGCTTAGTTGTAAGTTATCTGCGATGTGAAACCTGACCTCAGACATTTCCTTTGCGGTTAGTGAGGATTTTAAACCCGAGGTAACATGGCAACCTGTCGAACTCCCTGCTCATTTGCATAGGTTTGCTGATCTCAAGAGGGAGGAGTCAGATTGAGGCTCCTCCCGCCTGCACGCGCGCGAAGTTCCCACGCTGACTCCCTGAGGCTGCAAGTTGGCAGCCTCTTTTCCGGCGGGGAAAATTCGAGGTTGACTCGTTGAATTGGAGGTTGACTCCTTGAAGCTGCTGGTGGAGCAGGATCACTGGCGGGGGCGCCGGCGCTTCTGAGGCTGAGATCCTGAGGCTGCAGGTGTGTGTCTCGGGGAATCACTCTGTCGGAAGCGCAAGGTTCAGAAGCTGAGACCCCCGAGGCTGCCGCTGGGAGGGGATCGCTCAGTGGGGACGTGGTGCTTCTGCCGGCTTCCAAGGCTGAGACCCTGAGGCTGTGGGG
>NW_005371138.1:1939956-1941557 GCF_000412655.1 Myotis brandtii
TGAGGTGGCGTGGGGGGGGGGGTGTCGCTAGGCAGACTCCCCCTGGTCCTTCGGAGGCCCCACCTGACGTCCTCCGCCACCTGTACCTTAACAGCCCCCAACTCTAAGCTTTCCTTTATGGAATTGTAGGAATTAATCAAAACAATATTGAAAAGGAAGAACAAAGTTGGAGGATCTTATGCGGATTAAGGAGGGGCCATGAACTAAGGACCTCTGTACCTGAGATACCACCCCCCCCCACACACACACACACAAAGGAATTTGTTTTTGTGATTTGTTTTTTATAAAGGATCAGGCAGAGTGCCTGCTACATAGTAAGCTCTTTTTTAAAAGATATATATTTTTTATTGATTTCAGAGAGGAAGGGAGCATGAGAGAGAAATATTAATGACAAGAGACTCATTGATTGGCTGCCTGCTGCACGCCCTCTACTGGTGACTGGCTAGGGCAGTGATGGCGAACTTTTTGAGCTCAGCATGTCAAAATTTTGAGAAGTTTTGCCATATCTGGTTTGGCTCAGTAGATAGAGCGTCAGCCTGCGGTGTCAAGGGTCCCAGTTTCGAATCCGGTCAAGGTCATCCCCAGTAGGGAGTGTGCAGGAGGCAGCTGATCGATGTTTCTAATTCTCTATCCCTCTCCCTTCCTCACTGTAAAAAAATCAATAAAATACATTTAAAAAACTTTTTTTGAAAAACCCTAACTTAACTCTGGTGCCGTGTCACATATAGAAATATTCATAATTTTTTTTGATATTTGCAACCATAGTAAAAAAAAAAGATTAATATTTTGAACAAAAAAAAAACAATGTACATTTAGGAAAAATAATAATAAAAACAATTATAATCAAATGGTATGAAAACTAGAAATTAGTGACTTTTTTTGTGCTGAAGTTTGTCTGCTAATTCTTCGATTGTGGGTTCATACTTGGTGCACTTCAAGGCCAAGCAAGCGCCACTAACTTCATCTGTTAGCCGGTTTCTTTTGTTCGTTTTAATATTATTTAATGCTGAGAACAAAGTCTCACAAAAATATGTTGATGAAAAAATTGTTAGCAAAGCCATCGCTAGATTTTATTATGTCACTAAAAGTGTCAGGTACTCTGTTCCAAGCACTCAAAACTTCTTGTTCGTGGTTGTACTCTTCTTCATTGTTCAAACGATTTCGTTCCAGATTTTCAAGTTTCGACCTTAAGTCAACCAGCACATGAGTCCAAATGCTACCTTGAAAATCTGCAAGTTGCAACTCTAAATCATCAATTTGCATTCATTGGAAATCCTTTAATTCCAAAGTACTGTAAACAGCTACATCTGGATACTTAATTATTTTAATGGTCTGTTTTAGGCTTCTAAATTGGTTGACTCTTTCGCTGAACTGTTCAAATACCGAGTTTACTATATTCTGGTACATAAGAATGGACTCCATTATACTCATTGTAGTGGCCTTCTCCAAATACTTTTTATTTATTTATTTATTTATTTATTTATTTATTTATTTAATTGCTTAAAGTATTACAGAGGGTATTACATATGTGTCCTTTTTTTTTCCCGCCCTTGACAATCCCCTGGCCTCCCCTACCCCCCAGTGTCTTATGTCCATTGGTT
>NW_005371138.1:1947100-1948620 GCF_000412655.1 Myotis brandtii
TTTGAAAATTTCTAAGAAATTGCAAGAGACCAGAATAGTCAAAACAATATTGAAAAGGAAGAACAAAGTTGGAGGATCTTATGCGGATTAAGGAGGGGCCATGAACTAAGGGCCTCTGTACCTGAGACCCCCCCCCCCCCCCCCAAAGGAATTTGTTTTTGTGTTTTGTTTTTTATAAAGGGACAGGCAGAGTGCCTGCTACATAGTAAGCTCTTTTTAAAAAGATATATATTTTTAATTGATTTCAGACAGGAAGGGAGAGGGAGAGAGAAATATTAATGACGAGAGGCTCATTGATCGGCTGCCTGCTGCATGACCCCTACTGGGGCCGGCTAGGGCAAGGAATTTGTTTTTAATTACACGGTAAAGTGTCTGAGAGTACAAGGCCTAAGTTTTTTTTCAAGGTTCTCCCATAACTGAATTTTCTTCTTTCCACAGATTTGATAGTGGAGATGGAAGGGAAGAATCAGACTGTGTTGCTGAATGACAATGTCACCATCTCCTGCAAGGTCCCTGGTTCCACACCCCTGAACATCAAGGGTATGGGTGTTATCTGGTATCAGAAGCATGAGGTGCATGAAACAGAGCACAAGGTGTTTGAAATGTATGGAAATCATCAAAAGGCATTCAGACCCAGAGCCAGCGTGTCTCCAGCGGGGCTAGAGAAGGGGGATGCTTCACTGCACCTTCCTGGAGTCCAGCTGAAGGACGCAGGAGAGTACCGATGTAAGGTGGTGGTCACTCCCTATGAAGCCCAGGAAACAGTCATTCTAAAGGTTTTGGGTGAGTGCCTGAAGCAGTGTCCTGTAGTTCCCATGGTTATGGGACTTGGGGTAGAGATGTGGTCAGGCCAAGTAGAGCATAAGTTTGGGAATGGGCCTTAGAGTGGGATAGACACGGGTTTACATCTGGACAACTTAGAGCAAGTTATTAACCACGCTGAACTTCAGTGTCATTTTCTCTAAATAGTTGTAATAGTACCTCTATAAAAACCCTGTCTCCAGCCCTAGCCAGTTTTGCTCAGTGGATAGAGCATGGGCCTGGGGACCAACGGGTCCTGAATTTAAAAAAAGACCTATCTCCAAATACAGTCACAGTCTAAGAGAATGGGCTTAGGGCTTCAACATATGAATTTGGGAGTGGGGCCACAATGCAGCCTATAACGGGGGCAATGTCTATGAACCCTTTAAAATTGTACTTAAGACTTTGAATGTTTTGTACATATTAATTAGGGGGATGGGAAAGCGTATTAGGAATAATTTCCTCCGCAACTGACAGAAAGCCTAAAAAGATTTTTAAAAAGTAATAGACTTTATATTTTATTTTATTTTTTGTTTTTTTTAAATTAAATCTTTATTGTTCAGATTATTACAGTTGTTCCTCTTTTCCCCCTAATAGCTCCCCTCCATCCATTTCCCACCCCACCCTCCGCCCTCACCACCCCCCACCACTGTCCTCATCCATAGGTGCACTATTTTTGTTCAGTCTCTTCCCGCATCCCCCTCACCCCCTTCCCCCCC
>NW_005371138.1:1949942-1951983 GCF_000412655.1 Myotis brandtii
GCCTCCCCAATTACCTGAGGTAGACACTCTTGGTGCACCCCCTTTTGGGCTTCGTGCACAGTCTTGTTGTAGTTAAGCCTTGATTGTTGTAGATAACACTGGGAGGGATTGACCTCCAGGCCAACTGGCTGTGAGAATCAGCTGTGTCTGCAGTGGGAGAACTTCTGTGCTGGAGATACCCCTCTGGGGCAAGACTTGCTTCAATGGGGCTTTGGTGCTCACTGAGTCTGCCCCCGGAGTGTGTCCTTTATGGATCTGAGGAGCTGCAATCTGGATGGTCCCACTCTGACCACTGGCACACTGGCTCTTGGATCTCTAAGGAGGTGCTAATCTAGCCTCTGCCTGAGGCTATCCAGCAGGAGCCAGCTGTGACGCAATGCAATTTACCCTGGAGCCTTGGACCAGCTGCAGTTTGTTAGGTAATTATCAGATTGCAAAGAGCCAGACCTTTCATATGCAAAAACCTCCCAGGCTTGGGCGGGGCGGGGTCCTAGGGGATCAACAGTTATGGCTGCTCTCAGTCCTGCCCTCAGAGGCCCTGCTTCTCAGTGTCCTGGCAATCGCTGCATGCACCCCCGAGAGAAAGCTCCCCCCGAGTTCCAACCGATGCCAGACAGTCCAGTTTCTCCCCACATGAGTCTGGGTCCCCAGAGACTCGCCTGGAACTGGAGCTCAGAGCTTGAGACTCCCTCCCAATTGAAAGACAACCGTTTCCTCAGCCACCAGACTTCTCCCCATGCGCCTCCGTACCTCTGTATTTTACTCCCGCACCACACCTCCTCTGAGTCTCGGTATGCTTTTCTCTTTCCTTCTAGTTATAGAATTTCCACTCAGCCAGCCTTCCTGTGGTTCTGGATGATGTCCGTTCCGTCTTTTCGTTGTATTTTTGAAGTGGTTGTGTGAGGCAGCAATCTCCGGTGTTTACCTATACCACCATCTTGGTTTCTCCTAGACTTTATATTTTAGAACAGTTTTAGATTTACAGAAAAAATTTCAAAGATAGTAGTTTCTTTATGACTCCTGCCTGTGCACATAATGCTTTCTCTATTATTAACCTCTTGCATTAGTATGGTATATTTGTTAAAATCAATGAACCAATATTGATACATTTTTATTCATTAATGCCTATAGTTTATTCAGATAGCCTTAGCTTTGACCTAATATCCCTGATAACTTTTCTTGTTCTAAAGGCTACTTTGAAATTCATAGAGCTATTCCAGTTTTCTTTAGATTAGCATTAGTATGGTAGTATATGAATCCCCTTACTTCTTGTTATTGTTGTTAATCCTCACCTGAGGATATCTTTTTCCATTGATTTTTTTTTGTTTTGTTTTGTTTTTTGAGGGAGTGGAAGGGATGGAGTGGGGGAGGTGAAAGAGAGAGGCAGAGAGAGACATGGATGTGAGGAAGATATTGATTGGTTGCCTCTCACATGCACCCAGACTGGGGCCAGGGGCTGAACTTGTAAACCAGGTACCTTCCATTCATTGGCTGGAAATAGGGCCTGTGACCCTTTGGTGGATGGACCAATGCTCTAGCCATTTAGTACACCAGCATGGCTCAGTTAAACTTCTTTAAAAATTTGTTAGTGATTACAATGTACTTTTACAACTAATCTAAGTCAGTTTTGAAAGAACACTGTACTGCATCATTGTTATCAGTAGTACAGATTTTTTATAACAGAATATTTCCAGTTCTCCCCTCCCATCTCTTATAACATTCTGTCATTCACTTATCCATATGCTAGAATCACCAATGCTTTGTTGCAATTATTTTAAATCAACAGTTATCTATTAGATCAGTTAAGCATAAGAAAATGCTTTAATTGACCTTCATTTATGTCTTTTCTGATTCTAGTTTCTGACCCATATCCTTTTCCTTCTCTCTGAAGACTCTTTTAATATTTTGTAAGGCAGGTCTATTGGTGACATATTCCCTCAGTTTTGTTTGAGAAAGTATTTATACTTCACTTTTGAATGATAATTTTTCTGAATATAGGATTCCAAGTAGGTGGGTTATTTTCTTTCAACACTTAAAATAT
>NW_005371138.1:1952128-1958286 GCF_000412655.1 Myotis brandtii
CTGCGGACTCAAGGGTCCCAGGTTTGATTCCGGTCAAGGGCATGTACCTCCTTGGTTGCCACATACCCAGTAGGGGGTGTGCAGGAGGCAGCTGATCGATGTTTCTAACTCTCTAACCCTCTCCCTTCCTCTCTGTAAAAAATCAATAAAATATATTTAAAAAAAAAAGAAGTCCAATGTCATTCTTATCCTTGTTCTTCTATGAGTAAGTTATACACACATATATAATATATATTTATGTATTCTATATACATATATATATTTATATATATATTTCTGCATTTTCAATATGATAAGGTGTTTTACTACTTGGTGTTCTCTAAGCTTCCTATGTGTGTGCTTTGGTGTCTGTCATTAATTTTGGAAAATTCTCAGCTATTATATTTTAAACGATTTCTTCTGCTTCTCTACTTCTTTTTGTATTCCTATTACATGTACGTTACAACTTTTGCAACTGTCTAATTTTTGGCTATTTCTTTCCCTTCTGGTTCCTTCCTCCCCCCAGCCCCCCAAATTCTTTTTGCTCTTTGCATTTTAGTTTGGGAAGTTTATATGGACATATTTAAGCTAGCTGATTCCCTCCTTGGCAGTGTTGTCTATTGATGATCCTGTCAAAGACATTCCTCATTTCTTTTATAGTGTTTTTGGTTTCTAGCATTTACTTTTGATTCTTCCTTAGACCATGTCCATCTCTCTGCTCACATTATCCATCTGTGCTTGCATGTTGTCTGCTTTTTTCATTAGTGCTCTTAACATTTTAATCATAGTTATTTTGAATTTTCTGTTTATTCCAAAATCTGTGTCATACCTGAGTCTGGTTCTGATGCTTTTGTTGTTTTGCACTATTCAGCATGCCTTGTAATTTTTTGTTGAAAGCCAGATATTATGTATAGGAAATAGGAACTGAGGTAAACAGGCTTCTAGGTTGGGAGTCTATGTTAATTTGTCTAGGAACTGGGCTGTGTTTAATGTTAATTCCATGCTGTAGGTGTCAGATTTCAGTTTTCCTCTAGCGTCTTGTTTCCTCCTTCCCTGCTTTCTTTCAGTTCCCCTATGAACTCCTCATGTAGATTTTGTGTCTTGCAGCTCTCAGTTGTAATCTACTATCATTATATGGGAGCCCCGTTGATGTGGTGGTAAAGTGGTGTGGAGGGGAAGCAGTCTATCACCTGATATTAAATCTCATTCTCTGAGTGGCCTGAGCCCCTAGGCTATGACCTTCAGAAGTGTTCCTGGGTGAGAAAGGAAGGTTATAGAGGGCTGAAGGAGTAATCACCATTCTTCCAGGTCAGCAGGGCTCTGGCAAAGTCTTCTAGCTTGAGAGCATTCTTTGTTATGGAGAATGCACTGGGCATATTTTTAAATGGTTACTTTTCCTCTCCCTTCTCCCCCAAAGAGGAGGGAATTTTTCTTGCAACTGCGGGAACCTGAGGTGGGGGCGGGGGGGGGGGGGACCAGAAGTCAGCAAGGACTTTTATTATTTTTAATTAAGTTAATTAATTTAAAAATATGTTTCTCTTGATGTTAGAGAGAGAGGAAGGGAGATGGAGAGGGAGAGAAACATTGATGTTTGAGAAACATTGATTGGCTGCCTCCTGCACACTCCCTACTGGAGATTGAGTCTGCAACCAGGGCATGTGTCCTGACTGAGAATCAATTCGGCCTCCTCTTGGTCATGGGATGACACTCACCCAACTGAGCCACACTGGCCAGAGCAACAGGGGCTTTTAAAAAGGTAGTTTCTTTTTCTTTCCCAAAAATGGAGCCAACCCTGGGCAGGTAGGGCTGTTCTTTGATCATCTGGGACCCAGAGTCCTTTTATCTTGCCACTTTGGCATCCTCAACATATAGCTTTCACCTTGTGTTTGGAAATGGCTTCTCCATCTTGAACCATGACATGGTCTTCCAGCTGTTCTCCAGGAAGGATGAAGGGGAGAGGGAGAGAAGGCCATAGTACTTTTCTTTGAGATACCCTTGTTCCTTAAGGTACTTCCTTGAGGTTGCTCTCCCTACTTTTGATCCTATCTGAACAAGTAGACCCTGAGTTCACATGGCTACATCAGCTGAAGTGGAGGTTGGGAGATGTGGTTTTAACTTGGATGTGTCCTTGAAGAATGGACAGTAGTTTCTACCACAACAGTGTTCCAGAGCTTTCCTCCGATTCTCAAAGAAAGGTGTCTATGACACCAAGTGGGTTAAGAAATTCTGCTTTACAAAATGGCCGTGAGAGTCGGGGTCATGGTCTATCAGTGACACACTGGCACTGGGACCAGCATCCCCAGATTACTTAGGCTAAGCAGAATCTCATTCGCCTCACTCATCCTTTCTGGAGGCTTGCTATGGGTCAAGATTTGAACTGATAATAAGCTAGTCCCAACCTACCCTCAAATCATGACTTCTCTTCCCTGGCAGCTTCCCCAAAGTGCACCTTATTTGGAGAACAAGCCACGGCGAAAGATGATGGCGACAAATATATTTTGTGTAATGCAAGTGGGTTCTACCCAAAGGACATTAACATAACCTGGCATATATGGACACAGGAGAATCCCCAGGGCCAGAAGATTTCTGAAGGCATCACCAATGGTCCAGCCATCAAGAATGAGGACGGCACATTTAATAAAACCAGCCGTTTGAGGCTGAACCACTCTCTGGAACACAATGTGATGACCACCTACCAATGTGTGATAAGTCACATATCCTTGCCCACCTCCAGGAGGTCGAACTTCACCCTGTCTGGGAGAGGTAAGCATCCTCTAAACGTGTACCTTACTCTTCACCTTGAGGGTGTATAACGTAACACTCAGGTTCCCAGTTAATCTAGGACAAAATGGGGGCCAATGGGGAAGGAGAGAAAGCTCAGTTTGTCCTACTTCAGCCCCAGAGTCAGCAGTCCAGACTAGGTCCCTAAGCCAGGGTGGATGGCCTAATAGCTAGAGAGTGGTGACAAGCGTTCTCAGGGTTGCTGGTAACTTATGGCAGCTTAAGGAGCTGGATGATCTATATCAGTGATGGCGAACCTTTTGAGCTCGGTGTGTCAGCATTTTGAAAAACCCTAACTTAACTCTGGTGTGTGTCACATATAGAAATTTTTTGATATTTGCAACCATAGTAAAACAAAGACTTATATTTTTGATACTTATTTTATATATTTAAATGCCATTTAACAAAGAAAAATCAAACAAAAAAAAAAAGAGTTTGCGTGTCACCTCTGACGCGTGTCATAGGTTCACCATCACTGGTCTGTATGACCTGGAATGGGAAGCTTGTCAGCTACTAGGAGAAAGGGGATAGGATCTTGTCCATGCCCCCTGAGGATAAGGGTCTATCAGGGGCCAGAGACCCAACCCTACCGGCAACTCTTCTGGCCAGGCTCCAGGGCCACTGCAAACCGTTGGCTGGTAGAAGTCGAATCAGTAGTTCTGTGCCCAAGCAGGGGAGTCCATACTAGGGAGTCCTGCACATGCCAAGGCCATTCCCCAGGCACACTAGATCCTGAGCTAAAGATAATACAGCTCACTACAGAACCCCCCCTGCTGGTGGGTTGGGTTAATTGAGCTCATATCTTAGTTTCCGTGGTCATGGCTCTGGTCTTGGGTGGGGATGATCTTGCAGGTCAAATGCATCTGCCTAGAGCTGAGAGGGGTTAGGGAGGCAGGGGCTGCTTGATTTTGCCAGATGCGGCTTTGAGTGGTCCTGGAGGGAGAGAGGAATTGTTTTTGGAAGCAAGGGCCAGGGATGTGTATGAGTGTGGTGTGTGTAGAAAATGTGTGGGACATGGAAAATTTGGAATTGAAATATGCTTTGTGTGTATAATACAATATAATGCTATCTAATAATAGAGAAACATGGTAATTAACTGTAACTTCGCTACCCTTCCCATTGGCTATTCAGGGTGATATGCAAATTTGACTTGTGGCCACTATAATAAATAAATATAATAAAACTCGTTGGTTGAGGGCTATCTTCTGGGTCACAGATTTCTTATATCCTCACATGGTGGTAGGGATAAGAGAATCTCTCTAGGGCCTCTTATATAAGGGCAGTAATTATTCACGAGGGCTCCTCCCTCATGTCCTAATGATATCCCAAAAGCCCCACCTCCTAATACCATCACATTGTGTATTAGGATTTCAACATATGAATTTTGGGGGGACAGATATTGGATATATAGCAGTGTATAGTGATGTAAGATGATGTAGTGTGGAAGCTTTGAACATGTGCACGGCATACATATGTGGTAGGTGGTGTCCATATTGCCGTGTATTTCTGTCAGTTGCTAAACACACTATTTGTTGTGTGGAGGTGTATGTGATAGGAATGACAAGAAGTGTGGCAGAGGATTGGTGGTTATATCTATGACAGGGAAATGACGCACGACCACAGATATCTTAGCAGTGGTTGTGTGGTTACTTTGGCCCCTGCACGTAGGTTTCCTTTTAACGTTTGCCTCCTCTTTCTGCAGGATCTGAGATGGGAAATGCCTCGGGACTTACTGCTCCTTTGATTACTCTTGGCGTTATTGTACTAATAGCAGTCATTGGACTGATTGTATGGAAAAGGTAAGGGGGATGCCAAAGCAAAGTTTAGCCCTGTGTTTTGGAATTGACTCTAGGAGTTCAGGGATCTTTGCCAGTGGATGATATTTGAGAGTTCTCAGGATCAATGCTGGGGGGAATCTGAGTGTGGTGTGTGTGTGGTGTGGCTTTTTCTCATGATGTGTCAGGGAAGAACTGTCTCATTAAATCCCTATGTGGTAGCTTGGGATTCTGGGGAGATGAACTGTAAGGCCCCTGAGCGTCTTCCTGGCATACAGGTCTCACTGTGAACCAGGCCTCACTTATTAGTTCAGACCAGGCCTTAGAACTGTGTATGGGCTGCATTGTTGTTCTCACACATAGAACCACAGCTCAGAGAGGGGAATTCCTTCCCTGAGGTGCTCACATTTTGTTAACAGCTTAAAGGGATAGCTTTCAACCAGATTTCACCATTAAATCAGGAATCTGTAGCCCTCATTGGTGTTTCCCATCTAAGACAGCTTTCCAAACATATTTATCCCTAACTGTGGTCCAAACAGCAAATAGAACAGCTCAAGGTAAAGAAGTCTAAGAGACCAGTGTAGATATGTGGCTTACAATGGTTCTAGGTATTAAATTGCCCTCATTTTTTCTTGGGGTGGGGGTGGAGGGGGACTCCAAGGCAGAATCTGTGCAATAGCTAATACATCTCAATAAAAATGCTTTAGGAAGAAAAAATTGGTTCCGTTATTTGATCGGGCAGTCCGTGCACTTAGCTCCTGGACTGCGGGTCTCCTTGGGCAGCAGGAGCAGGACGACGGATTAAGAAGCGGCCTAAAACTTCTGCGTGGAGTGAAAGAAAATGGCCCAAACCAAGCAGACTGCTTGCAAAGCATGGTTGGGAAAGCGCACTCAAACAGCTGGCCACTAAAAGCTGCCAGGAAAAGTGCCCCCTCTACCAGTGGGGTGAAGATGCCCCATCACTACAGGTCCTGGACCATTGCACTTGGAGAAATCCGTGGGATACCAGAAATCTACAGGGCTTCTGATCCGGAAGCTGCCTTTCCAGAGGTTGGTGAGGAAGATGGACCAGGATTTCAAAACTTCCAAGATTTCTTATTTTACATTTACTTCTCTAACTCTCTTTTTTCCTCTATTTTAACTCTGTATATGTGTATCTATATATAACATATAATTATTTTTGAGAGTAAGTTGCACATGATACTGCTTTAACCTTAATACTCAAATGTGTATTTCTTGCAAAAAAGGATTTATCTTATATAATCAAATAACATTATCAACACCCCCCCCCCCAATACTCTAATCCAGGGGGGGGGAATGTCTGGCCTGGAGGCTATATATGGCCCAGAGACCTTTTGGTCTGGCCCTGCCAAGGCACTAGTGGAGAGTTAATTAAATGTTTGATAGCAGGCTAATTTTTTAAAAAAAAATCTTTATTGTTCAGATTATTGCAGTTGTTCCTCTGGAATGTCTGGCCTGGAGGCTATATATGGCCCAGAGACCTTTTGGTCTGGCCCTGCCAAGGCACTAGTGGAGAGTTAATTAAATGTTTGATAGCAGGCTAATTTTTTAAAAAAAAATCTTTATTGTTCAGATTATTGCAGTTGTTCCTCTTCCCCCTCC